>NC_043706.1:91817975-91845916 GCF_006229205.1 Suricata suricatta | reverse complement strand
AAAAAAAAAAAAACAACCAAAGCCTAAACCAGGAAATACAATGAGAAATGAATGACTAAAAATAGAAACCTATAAAAGCAACACTTTATAAAGGAAACTAATTTCAAGTAAACAAAGGCTGGGTTAAAGAAAAAGAAAAAAAGGAAAAGCTTGGCTCTGGGCACAATTCTACCTGTGCTAACAGCACCGTGCACATAAATGCCCTCAGAGAATTCTAGCCGGCATCCCGTTGCTTCCTCTACTGGGATGCGTGACTGGACTCTGACTAATCACACCTGGTGAGTACCAAAATGCACAACTGTTTGTCCAGACTGAACTGGTCACTGTTTTCCTACGACATAATTAACTTTACAGGCAGGATAAAACTGTCCAGCCACAGCATCACTGCAGAGGACTTCTGCCGCCCCTACCGTACCTTTGGTCTGTGGCAGATGGTAAGATGTTAGGGCTCTGTAGCAGGACAAAGAAGGCACTTCCTGCTAAGAAGGAAGAGCCAGAAATCCCAAATGTCACCCTATCAAGGTGGCACCACAAGCAGCAACTTACACAAGGATTTGGTGAACGTGACTAACAGTAAAAGCATATTACATTGTGCCCACATCTCAGATACCCAGGGACACTACAAGAGGGCTCCATGAAGCATAATAGGATTGAGGTTAGAAGGATCCAAATAGCCTAAGTTACTCATGACGTAAGAACCCAACACCAGGGCGCCTGGGTGGCTCAGTTGGTCGAGTGTCCGGCTCTTGGTTTCAGCTCAAGTCATGATCTCAGGCTCATGAGATTGAGCCTCGCATTGGGCTCCCTGGTGAGTGTGAAGTCTGCTTAAGATTCTCTCTCTGGGGGCGCCTGGGTGGCTCAGTCGGCTAAGCATCTGACTCCTGATCTGGGCTCAGGTCATAATCTCACTGTTTGTTGAGTTTGAGCCCCACATCAGGCTCTGCACTGACAGCATGGAGCCTGCTTAGGATCATCTTTCTCAAAGTAAATAAATAAATAAACTAACTAACTAAATAAAAAAATATAAATAAATTAAAAAATTTCTCTGGTCCTCACACCCACTTGCACATGCTCTCTCTTAAATAAAACTTAAAAGCAAAAAACCTAACATTTTCAACAGAACCAATGTCAAATAAATTCATATAATTATTTAAGAATATTCTCACCTAAATAAGCCAAGCAGAGAAAGACAGATACTATGTTTTCATTCATATGTGGAATAGTAGAAACTTAACAGAGGACCACAGGGAAGGAGAAGGGGAAAAAAACTGCTAAGGAGAGGGAGAGAGGCAAACCACAAGAGACTCTTAAATACCGAGAACAAACTGAGGGTTGATGGGGATGGGGGTGAGGGGAAAATGGGTGATGGGCATGGAGGAGGGCACTTGTTGGGATGAGCACCAGGTGTTATATGGAAACCAACTTGACAATAAATTGTATTAAAAAGGTAAATAAATAAATGAGTTGTTCCAATTGAAAGATTAACAATTCAAGACAGGCTTGTATTTATTTGCATATGTTTAGTGATTGTGAAAAAAATAAATTCATTTTTTCCTACACCAAAAAAAATACTCTCACTTATACCAAATTATAACTGACATCAATCTGGATCATAATAATAACAGACAGCTGTTTTGCCCATCCAGTATCTGTCCTCATTATTTCTGATGCACCTGGGGAACAACTCACCCCGATCATACAGAAGTGGCTTCTCTGGGACTGACCCTACTCTGCTCCAGAGTTGGGCACATATGTAGGCACGATATTCTCCTGGACTACAGTGGTTGGTTCAGCCACATACACATGTCCCAAGCCTACAGAATCAAACTCAAACCTGGAACTTCTGTGGGAAAGAGAAGTTGTTTTCACTGGACACAGTGAGAAAGAAGAGCAATAAGCAGCTGATGCCCCAGACAGAGGTGGCCTGCCTGAAATGAACCAGCACAGAAAAAAGCCTAGTCAAGAGACAGAGGGCAAGTTCTAATGACACTGTCTAAACCTATATCCAGTCATGACTGAAGCAAAATCCTTTCCAGAACTTTTAAGTTTACTTATTTTAAGGGGGGGGGGGGCGGGAGGAAGAACACAAGTGGGGGAGGGGCAGAGAGAGAGAGAAAGTGAGAATCCCAAGCAGGCTCCACGCTCCACCCTAAGCCCAACTCGGGGCTCAATTTCATAGTCCTGGGATCATGACAAAAGCTGAGATCAAGAGTCAGATGTTTAACCAACTAAGCTACCCATGTGCTCCTTTTCCAGGACTTTTAAGTCATGTAGGCCAGTACATTCCATTTTTATCACTTCCACCAATTTAGTTCGGCTTGCAGTTGTGTGCATTCCAAAGAGCCTTATCTGATCATCTTTCAATAAGAGCTTACATTAGTATTCATAAAACATTCAAATGCTAACTCCAGGTACATTGAAACTATTATTTTTAAGTCAAAATAACAGTGAAGTAACAAAATGGAGCAGGTGTGGCATGTAGGTGCTCAGGGCAGGCCCCCCTAAAATGTGCCACAAAGGCATATTCAGTATTATTTCAAAGGAAAGCTACTTAAGAAACGGCCTGTGCAGTAAAGGCCCTCGGACCCTCCTCTGTCTCCCTGAACACAGGAAATAAATGTCCCACATGAAAGGTGTCCTCCCTGTACCAGGGGGCAGAGACACGCCTTCATCACCAGAGATCGGGAATTTGGAGCCGACAAGACTCTACAAACAAACCCGGTTACTTTTTACTAATTTACTACGTTAAACAAATTGTTTAGAGTTCCTTCCTAATTGAAGCTTCCGAACAAGTTTTATCCTGTCAGTTCCTCACAAATGTACTGCCTGTCTAAAATGTATAAAACTCACCTGCCTTGCTCATTTCTTTGATCTCAGTTTCATTATTGGGTCTCCATGAACATGTAATTAAACTTTGGTGTTTCTTTTCTCCTGTTAATCTGTCTCGTGTCAATTTAATTCTTAGGCCAACAGGAAGAATCTCGATGGGTAGAAGGAAATTTTTCCTCCCCTACAAGGACTATAGGAAAATCAAATGGGACTTTATCCCAACCTCAGGTTTCTAGTGTTAGATTATGTTTTATTTGATTCCCATAAGAAATCCGGGGGGATCTTTCCACGCAGAACGGTAAGAGGAGTGGATCTGCGAGTTTCTAGCCTGAAACCCAAAAGTCTACTGCATGCTACGTGGAAAAAAGATTCTATGAGAAAGATTTTAAAAAGCAGTTATGAAACTTTCGTGGCAGTACGCATTAAATGACTCACTTCATGTTTAGTCATTTATTTACTGAGTGCCTACTCTGTGTCAGAGATGCTATTAGTTGAATACAACGCAAAATAAAAATGTTTAAAACCCTGGGTGGGTTATTTCACTTACACTCCGCTCAGTACATTGATAGATTGGGTCTTCAATCCATAGCCAGTCTCCTTTAAGTTAGCAACAATTCCTAAGACGTCAATACTGGAACCTTTGGATCCAAAGTTTTTTTCACTGTACATGATCATGTGAGCATTTGAAAAATCCTATTTAAAAAAAAATCAAAATTCAAAGGTTAGCCATTTATTACTCAAAAAAGATCAAGTGTTAGCCATTAGCTTTTCTTTAACTTACACCTAATACAGGTCGTAAAGACTGAAGTTCTCCATCATAACCTCCCCAATCTTTCCAGTCCTTGTACTCTCCTTCTTCAAGCAGATACTGATGACCTGTAAATCCAGGCTTCTCATAAGCGACCCAACTGCAACAGAAAGAACATGAGGCAGCAGTAATCATCAGAGCTAAAATTTTTGCCATGTATATATCAGTTTCATTCAAAAATACCAACAGTTATGAAGCTAGACACGGACTCATGCATTACGACTATTGGAATTCTCCTCTAAAATTTAAGAGACTAATGGAATGGCCCCCTAACAAATAACCTAACAAACATACATCAATGTTCTATAAAGGAGTGTAGGGAATGTATGTGTGTGTGTGTGTGTGTGTGTGTGTGTGTGTGTAATAAGAACAGACTCAAAAGAACTTCAGCAAATAAAGCTGGATAAGCTTTCTTAATTAAAATATATTTTTTTGGCTATGTACAAGACCATTTTAAGTGTATTACTTCTAAAGGAAATATGTAAGATACATAAAGTGCAAAATATCATAAACATAGAAAACTAACAGTTCAATAGTTTGGAGCATAATATTAATAAGATGTAGGTTTGGTCAATCTGGGCCAATTTGTCAGCCTTGCTCAGCTGAATGACCCCAAACCAGCCCCTCGATCTGCTGTGTCAACTCCAGGTCACAGTGGGCTGAGAAGAACGTGTCTGAAGCTCACTCTAGCACAGCATCTGGAACGGCTGGGACGGGGCATGTGTATTACTCTACTAAAGGGATAAAAAAGAAACTCCTCGGTTACTCCCATCCACTTACATTCCTCTCAGAACCTTCATCGACCCCACTGACGTGAACGACAAACTGTCATCCGTTGTTCCTTCTGTTTCACCTGCTTCGTCCATAAAACTGCACATTTCTGTTTCTAGTTCCATACATTTTCCTTCAAAGAAAGGCTTTTCATAAATAACTACCTATAACAGAGATAAGATATACCAGTAAGTGAAAGAGGTTAAAGGTCTCAACAGCTAAACTGAACATTCAGTCATTTAATATCACCAGGTCCTAGAAGACAAAACTTTCTGATATTTTTAAAATTAACTAAATAACAGTATAACTTTAAAACTCAGAATTTCTTTAATGTTTGTTTATTTTGGAGAGAGCAAGAGAGAGACAGAGAATGAGCAGGAGACAGGCAGAGAGGGAAACACAGCATCTGAAGCAGGCTCCAGGCTCTGAGCTGGACACAGAGTCAGCACAGAGCCTGACATGGGGCTCAAACTCATGAACCATGAGATCATGACCTGAGCCAGAGTCGAACATTTAACTAACTGAGCCACCCAGGTGCCCCTAAGTTTTTATCCTGTTGTGGTACAGCCCAAAGCCAAGGTTCAAAAGACAGTTTATAAATAATTGGCTTAAGAAATTGGTTTTTGTCTATAACTGATATTTATTTATTATTTTTTTAATGCTTTTTATTTATTTTTGAGAGACAAAGTGCGAACAGGGGAGGGTCAGAGAGAGAGGGAGATAAAGAAACTGAAGCAGGCTCCAGGCTCTGAGCTGGCTGTCAGCACAGAGCCAGATGCAGGGCTCGAACCCACCAGCTGTGAGATCATGACCTGAGCCGAAGCCGAATGCTCAACCGACTGAGCCACCCAGGTGCCCCTATAACTGATATTTAGAATTTTGCTTAGGCCAAACTAAGGAACCAGAGGATCCCAAGTTGCTTTAAGAATGAAACATAGGGGCACCTGGCTGACTCAGTCTGTAGAGCATGCAACACTTGATCTCAGAGTCATGAGTTCAAGCTCCGCATTGGGCATGGAGGCTACTTAGGGGGGAAAACAAAAAGAAATGTAAATGTGTCATAAATGTACAAAGTAGAAATAACAGAAAGAGCATGTTAGAGTAGCAGAAAGGGAGACATTGTCTTGAAAACAAAGTTTTTTCCTGGGTAACTGGCAAGCAGCAGCAGGCCCCACAATGAATGCACACAGACACAAGTTATACACTGAACACGACAATGCACGTGTTAAGCCATGGCTACACATACTGTTAGTGAGTATGAGTGCTCGGGTCTGAGGGACGGCACTCGGAGGCTGGGACAACTTCCTTTAGCTGCAGTTATGTTTATGGAGGTGGATATGCAAAAGCACACAAGTATCACCTTTATGGAGATGGAATGGGAATAAAATGTAAAATACATATATTTTTACCTTTGGATCTGTAGGGAATTCGACTTTACGTCCACCCTGAAAAGAAAAATAACATAGTAAGAAAACTGGTTTTTCACTGATAGACTACCATACATTGTCCATGGTAGTTTATGGAAAGCCATGGAACCTCCCCGTGTGAATGTGTCTAGTTTAATTTATGTTTCAACAGTTCTGAAGTCACTGACCATGCAGATGAAGAATGAGGAAGACAGAGGAGGTCTATAAGCTGAATCTGCAGGTTAGGTGTGTTTTTGTTAACCCAATAAGCTGTGTTGTGTGTTTTTAATTCAGAAAATGTCTCATAAAAATAGATATTTCTCATTTCTCTTAAAAGCAGTCCTGGTCGGGGTGCCTGGGTGGCTCAGTCAGTTGAGCATCCAACTTCGGCTCAGGTCATGATCTCATGGTTTGTGGGTTTGAGCCCCGCGTTAGGCTTTGTGCTGACAGCTAGCTCAGAGCCTGGAGCCTGTTTCAGATTCTCTACATCCCCCTCTTTCTGACCCTCCCCTGCTTGCACTGTCTCTCTCTGTCTCTCAAAAAAACAAAAAAACAAAAAAACAAAACAACAGTCCTGAAGCGCCTGGGTGGCTCAGTTGGTTAAAGCATCTGATTCCTGATTTCAGCTCGGGTCAATGTCTCACAGTTTGTGAGATTGGTCCTCTGCTTGAGATTCTCTCCCTCTTTCTCAAAATAAATAAACAAACATTAAAGAAAAAAAGGATCAAGAAGGAATCTTGGAAAATGAAAGGAAAAAAAAAAACGCAGTCCTAAGATCTGACATGTCTGGACACAAATTCTCACAGAGAGCACTCCTCACCTTGCGCACTTATTAATTCTCCACTGGCTCTTCCTCTAGCCAGGACTTGAGCCTGGTTTGTCCATCTCCACCACTCAGCTCAACTCCCTGCCACACTCACTCATGTCTATTCGATGCCTGGCCCCTGGAGACATTTGATTTTGCAACTCGTGGCTTACAAAACTGTTGAGTTCATGCAAGTTCACAACAGGCTCTGCAGGACTCTTGAAATAATTAGATGAACTGCAGACAGAATTTAAAATAGCCCAAAGGACAAGTCTCTGGGGACTTGTTATACTTTTATAATAAAAAGTTGTTGTAAATTACCAAAAACTCACTAAAAATAAGCCACAGGAAAAGGAATTCCACAGAAAATAATAAATAGAGTAGAATAGGGTAGGGGTTAAAATCAGTAGTGGGAAAGTCCAGAAAGTATTTTCCTAGAATATACAACAGCTTCTTTTTTGTATTTTAAAAAAGTTTTTATTTTTTTATTTTTAAAGAGTGAGAGTGGTGGAGGGGCACAGAGAGAGAGAGAGAGAGAGAGAGAGAGAGAGAGAGACAGAATCCCAAGCAGGGATCCCACACAGTGAAGAGCCCAATGCTGGGCTTGAACTCACAAACCGTGAGATCATGACCTGAGCCCAAGTTAGATACTTAATCAACTGAGCCACCCAGACACTTTATAGGACAGCTTTATAAAAAGAATTTTTTTTTTACTGTTTATTTTTGAGAGAGAGAGAGACAGACAGACAGACAGAGCATAAGTGGGGGTAGGGCACAGAGAGAGGGAGACACAGAATCTGAAGCAGGCTCCAGGCTCTGAGCTGTCAGCACAGAGTCTGATGCAGGGCTCAAACTCACAAACCATGAGATCATGAACTGAGCCAAAGTCAGAGCTTAACGGACTGAGCCACGCAGGTGCCCCTAGGACAGCTTTTTTTTTTTTTAATTTTTTTAATGTTTTATTTATTTTTGATACAGAGAGAGACAGAGCATAAGAGGGGGAGGTGCAGAGAGAGAGAAGGAGACACAGAACCAGAAGCAGGCTCCAGGCTCTGAGCTAGCTGGCAGCACAGAGCCCGATGCGGGGCTCGAACCCACAAACGTGAGATCTGATCTGAGCCGAAGCCGGAGGCTTAACCGACTGAGCCACCCAGGTGCCCCTAGGACAGCTTTTTAAAAAGTGCAGAAAAGATGCTCAAATGCACCAAATCAACTGTAATTACAAAGGAATGTTACTGATTTTATCACCAAACCAGAGCTTAACCAACCAAGTGCAGTAAGTAGTCCCCCGTTATCTGCACTTTCGCTTTCCAGTTTGAGGCCCGCGGTCAATCAAGGTCTAGAGGCAGTTGATCCTCCTCCAGACGAACTACGTCACAGTGCACCTCACCACTCACCTCACTTCATCTCGTCCGTCACACAGGCGTTGTATCATCGCCCCTTGTCACCAGAAGGGCAATCGTAGTACAATAAGATATTTTGAGAGAGAGACCACACTCACATAACCTTTGTTGCAGTATATTATTACACTTGTCCTATTTTATCATTAGTTACTGTTAATAATAATAGTTGAATTAGTTACTGCGCCCAATTTATGTTACAATTTATAAAATATTATAAATTATATGTATAAATTATAATTTACAGGTTAAACTTTATCATATATTATAGGAAAAAAATAGTTTATGTAGGGTCTGGTACTATCCATGGTTTCAGGCATCCACCAGGGAGGGGTCTTGGAAAGTATCCCCTTTCGATTAGGGGGGAGTGGGGGGAATCCTGTAAACACCCTCTTCAAAAGTATCTTTTTCCAATGCCATAAACTTCACAGTTTTATAAATTATTTAAAACAGCCTTCAAAGCCTGGGACAATTCTTTCATATCTTCACAAAACTAAACTCCGTTCTTTGAAAGTGAATTTTACAAATTATTTATAATGAAAAAGCATTCATAATGCAAATGGATTTTGCATTAAGACCAACAAACATAAAGTAATTAAGCCACAGGCTTTGGCAAAAGGGGTAAAATTAAGATAAAAATGATCTTCATGGCTTCCTAATTTGCTTCAGACGGGCTCTAGAAGATGACCACAAAGTGCAGCTTCAAAAACATGTTGGTAACAAGAGCCCCCCTCAGGCAGGTAGTTGGTGAGTGCCTACTACCAATGCAGCACCCACCATGCCCCACATGGGGGGCAAGACAGGTCCAGCCCGGATCCTCCCAAGGCTTAGAGTTTAGCAGAAGAGACCAAAAGAACAAGAGAAATACAGGGGGAGGGCGGAGGAAGCACAGGCTCCTTTCTAAGACAGATGCCTCGGAGGAAAAGGTGCAGACATTCAGCCCAGGGCCCCCAAGGCTGCTGCCCAGCCGCCTCTGGTCGCTACAATGGGGGTGGACGCCAGCAGGCCCTGCGCTCCCCCAGCTCCTGCCCTGGCTCACGCAGAACGTCCTCTGACATGTCCCTTGGACGCAGTCCTGCTTGGTTGTGAAGACCCAATTTGATTTAGCACGAAGCTCTCCTAATTATCCCTCTGTGTCACGTCACTCACAAGTTGGGCTTCATCTGTCCTTCCTGTTTTCCCACAAAGGTTTAATCCTTCACTTTCCTCACTTCTGAAACCTACCCTGGGCTGATGCCTTTTACGCACACCTGCAGCTCTGCAAGGCTGAGAATACCTTGAAGGCAAAGAACATGGGCTTATCCACATTTTTTTCATCTACAGCAACCAGCAGGTTATCCTTTCTATTATTTCTATCAAGCAAAGGGTTCCCTCTACTACCGATTTGTGTTTTTAAAAGTCTGTTTATCGCTTTAAAGTCACGGCCTGTGAGCTATCAATGTCAGGCTGACGAAGAATCGTGAACTCCAAGAACAATTTGTTAGATTTTTACCATTTTCAGAGGCCGCATGGATCCAATGTACGCTTCTTCTGTATCCCAGAAGGACAAGTCAGGGTATTCACCAGGTTCCAGGATGAAAGGCACACCCTGAAATCCAGGCTCTTCATAGATCAGCCACCTGCACAAGTACCAAGGAAGAAAAGGGAGGCCTCGTCATTTATTCCAGTGGCACACAGGACCCACTGAGAAGAAAGGGAAAGAATGGGCCGATGTGTATCTGGACCGTGTACAGTTTCACTCAGATACAAGAGCAATGTTCGATTCAAGGGGGGAGGACTCTTCTTGATCTTTGACTAGTCTCCTGGTGGTTTTGTCCCCTTAGTTTTAATTTGTATTATGAATTGCTTCAGTGCAGGTCTCTATCACTCCAAGTAACAAAAGCAGTGATTTTGTCGCACTGTATGTATTTAGAGAGGGGCTACATAGGAAACCCAAGCTTTGGGGTTTTTTTTGTTTTTATTTTAATTAATTAATTAATTTATTTATTTATAGTTTATTGCCAAGCTTTGTTTTAAAAGACAACATCTCAGGGTGCCTGGGTGGCTCAGCCAGTTAAATGTCTGACCTCGGCTCAGGTCATGATCTTGTGGTCTGGTCTGTGAGTTTGAGCCCCACATCGGGCTCTGTGCTGACACCTCAGAGCCTGGAGCCTGGTTTGGATTCTGTGTCTCCCTCTCTCTCTGCTCCTCCCCCACTCACACTCTCTCAAAAATGAATGAATGTTAAAAAATTTAAAAATATATATAAAATTAAAAGGCTGTTTGGATGTTCTACCGACTCATTTGTCACAGTGCCCAAAACTAACGACAGGTAACATCTATGTAGAGCTTCCAGGGCATGCCACCTGGAACACCATCTAATCCATACAACGATGCTCTGAGGAAGGACCACTCCTGTCCCCATTTTACAGATGAGGTGAAACAAAGTGCCCAGGGCCGTGCAGCTGCTAGCACTGGATGCGGGGCTGATCCAAGACAGCTCCTAGTCATTTTTTGGTAGCAATTTTTCTTATTCCAGGAAGTGCACATAACTTATGCTTTTTACAATGACTCAGGGCCATCACCGTGAGCTGGACAGTGCACAGTGGGACCCTGGGGCTCTGAAGGCCTGTAGAGCTATTTGTTCCCAGGCCCAAAAGCTGTTTGAGTTCTTGAATCTGATTTTTATGGCTTTTGGATACCACACCCTCTTATCGGGCTTGTCAGCTGTCACTTGTACTGCGGTCAGGGAACCAGCAGCCCCGCCCTTCCCTAACGTGCCAGAAACCAGGAAACCAGAAAACTGTGCCTGTTAGAACTGCCCCTAAAGACTGTGCAGTCTTATCGCTTTCTTAGTCCCTGGGAGGGTTCTAGGAAGATGAGGTCGTAGAGAAGCAACTATTACATAACAGAGTTATTAATACGCCCCCTTTACACACAAATACAGAATTCTTGGTGATCACTTATCCTCTCCTAGCCTTTGTTAGTCTAAGAGAGTCCTGGATGGGGTATTTCATGTACCCCAGAACACTCTACCAAGAAGAGAATGGCTGTAAATAAAATCTTTTACCAACAGAATGGGCCCGATTCACCCTCTTTGCTTTCTTTTGGCCCAAGGCACATTTTGGATAATAGTTTTTGTCAGATTCCCTTGGATAAATCCATAACTTCTCTAGATTCACTAGTTACACAGGGCTTTACAATCAAAATGCTATTGAAGACCTTTCAACACACGCACGCAAACACACACACACACGAACACATGCACACTCAAATAAATATTGACAGACTGAGTGGTGTATGTGTGGGGATGAAAACTAATCCATATTGTTAGAAGTCAGGATAGTAGTTATATTGGGGGTAAGGGGACTTCGAAAGTACTGGTGATGTTCTATTTCTTGATCTATATGATTTTTTTAAATGTGATGTTTATACTTTGAAAATTCACTCAGGTTATACACTTACAATTTATTGTGCATTTTTGTACAAATATTGTTACATATTCATCAATAAAAAATTAAGTGGAGAAAAGGCTCATCTTCTAAAAAAAATAGCACTGCAAGGATCCTAACTCATAAAAAGCAGAGGCTAAGACTGGGGTCCTTTAAGGCTCCCTACATTTGAAGTACAACAAGTCAGGATGCATTCCATATTTTTTTAGAGCTCAAACCTTGTACACACACACCATACACTGATTTCAAGCCCTAACTAAATGATGGTGGTTCATCAGAAATGGTGCTATTTAGGCCAATGAACCAAGGGCACTAAAGTCGGACTTCTCCCAAATGAATGGGTGCAATTTTCTGTAAACTCCATGGATGGCTCAACAAGAGATAGTGAGATCCTGAAATACTGCTGACCATGGTCCCCTTTCATGAAGTCTTTCCTTCTGTAGCTGGAGTTGAGGGGATTTATTGATCTGATACTAAACATTTCACTTTTCTTGAAGCATGTGATTTATAGAAAAAGGGTAATTTTGGGTAAAGGGGAATTTGTTAAAAAAAAAAAAAACGGAACACAAACTGATACATTTGAAGACTTCCTCAGTGAGCACGAAGGGCCTGTTGAGAAACTCAAACACACACTTACAAATGTTGGGCAGACTTTGAAGTCTGAAAACTCATACACAGAGCATGATTCATTTTTCCTAAATTCTATTCCAAGATATGTTATTCATGAGGCCATGGGGAGAGGGGGAAACTATCTTCAGGCAGTGTCAGTGATATTTCAGTTTCTAAAAGGCAGTCATTTCCCCATGTGCTTAGGTAATGAGCTTTTATCTACATTATGAATAAACCATAGAACTATAAAGTATGAGCTGTTAAAAAAACATAAACGTTATTGTGTCAACAATATCCATTTGTATGTTACAATGGCTATGTATATATTGATTAAAAACATGTATGTAATTATTGTTTTAGAAATACCCTTAAAAAAAAAAGAAAATACTCTTTAGCTGCACAAGAAAAATTAGAATTTTGGGGGTGCCTGGGGGGCTCAGTAGGTTGAGCATCTGACTTTGGCTCAGGTCATGATCTCGCTGTTCATGGGTTTGAGCCCCGCATCAGGCTCTGTGCTATAGCTCAGAGCCTGCTTCAGATTCTGTGTCTCCCTCTCTCGCTGCCCTTCCCCTGCTGAGGTGCTCTCTCTCTCTTAAAAATAAACAAATATTAAAAAAAAATTTCTAATAAAAAAAATTGGTCTTCTCTTGCTCACCTGTTTTTATTGTTTATTTAATTTGAGAATGAGAGAGAGAGAGAGAGACAGAGAGACAGAGACAGAGAGAGAATCTTAAGCAGGCTCCATACTCAGCGTGCAGACTGACACAGGGCTTGATCTCATAAAGTGTCCTAAGTCTTATTCTCCAGACATGGCTATATATGAATGTTGGCTATTTGCAGAAACCAACTGGAAACTCTAATGATAAAATAGGAATGTGCTGTATTTGAGATTATTCTAAAGAGGGTGAGTGATGGCTCTCAAAGGAGAAAATGTCCCTTTACAGTGGAGAGTTGTAGCAGGCACCAATCTAACCGAACAAACTCAGCATCGTTCATGGGAAGCTGGGAAGTATGTGCCCCCTTTTGTGAGGCAGCATGCAGATACAGCACCACCTAGATGAAGAATCCTTTCCGAATCTGCATCTGACCATACCTGTAGACCCAACCCCGACTATACAGAAAACTTGCCTAGGTACTTATTATCAGTTGAATTCTCCCAACCCATCAAGACTCCCCTTGGAGATCTGTAAAAGTACTAATGACCTGTTCCCAAAGCCAGCCAACCAAGTTCAATGACCCTAACTTTGAACTGACATCCAAAGCAGCTTTCTTTTAGGCTAAAGGCAACAGAAATGAATAGCCAGAAAAAAAAGAGGTCTGTCACCACACAAGCCATTATAAACTGGATGCTCCAGCAGGCTTGGGACTCCCCCCTGAGAGACAAGTTAAACTGACTGTAAAGCGAGAGACATTACTTAGATGTTGCTCATTATGCTTCAACAGAGCCCAAGCCTGAGTCATGAAACTGTCCAGACTGGAGATTAAAATATTATGGCAGACGCGTCTATCATTCTTTTCTAAGGAAAGTGGTAGTTCTTGATTTAACATTAATACTTTGAGAAAAAAGATATACAGATCTCTTTGATGTAGGAAAAAAACTAAAGGCAGCAAGAGATGAAGACTTTTTCTTTCATTTAGCTTCCTCCTTTTCTTCCCAATAACTAAATATAAACATGCCTGGGGCCCAGATGGCTCCTCTACTGCCTTTGAGATCTATCCAGTGCATGGCTGAAGCACCTTCCCCGTGCTGAGGGCTCCTGAATTTCTATCTCCAGCCTCCCTCCAGAACCCCAGTCCCCTGTATCTAGTCACCTTCCCGTCCTAATACTTGAATGTACAGTTGGCACCACTGCCTGCTTGGGATTCTCTTTCTCCCTATCTCTCTGCCCCTCCCCTCCTTGCTTTCTCTTGTTCTCTCGAAAATAAAATAAAAGCACATCAAAACGAATGAATGCAATATAAAGAAGCCTCCGGGTGTTCTCCTTGTGTCTCAGTAGAGGCCTTTCCCTGCCCTGGGCCGTTTGCTCCACTTCAGCGACTACGCATGGGTACTCGGGGGTACTCGGGGCTGCCGCCTGCACTTTCCGTCCTAATTTCTTCCATGTGAGACAGTCCCCCACTTCCTTCGAAATACTCCTGCCGTTTCCTGTGATTTGTGAAACCAACCTCCTAGGGGCTCTGAACAGCATTGTGTGCAAATGTCCAAGGAAGTAAAGCACCGTGTGTGCTGGCCTCCATGCCTCCTGAAATACCAGGAACACATGCTTTGAATTACCTCCTCTGAAGTACCATGAAGGTAAAATCTGTTACTCAGCTCAGAATGAATCAGGTTCCTCTGTGATCAGGAAATCCCAACATTAAAAATGCCATTTTTTTCCTCCCCGGCACTTCCTCCAAGAAATCGTTATTGTTTAGAAGAGAGCTGAATCATAGTAACAAAGGTACAAAAAAAAAATCAGAATTTTATGTGCCTTCTGGAAAAAAAAAAAACCCTTTTAGTCAATCATTACTTAACAGGACAACAAATCAGAGAGTAACTTAAGTCTTTCCAGGAGTACACTCACAAAAATGTTCCTTAAAATTGCACTTGAAATAAAATACTTACGTGCCCCAGTGTACTTTAATGGAACAAGTCTTCTGCATGATACCAAACCCCTGCATCTCTTCAGTGTCATCAAAGTAGGAATTTAGGAGTCCTAACCCTTCTGGTTCAGTAAATAAGTCAATCTGACTAACTCTGTAATCCTGAAGGAAGAAAAAAGAAGTACACATATATAATAGCTACATCGTGTACTTGACTCTACAATAAGCTCATTATTCCTTTTTTCAAATAATTAAAATAAACTTTAAATATACACATACATTTCACAGAGCACCTGCCATTCACCCCTTCCCTGTTTCCACCCGTGACTTAATAATACGTGGTTCTGGGGCAGCGTGTCGCTTTCGCCATATACCTCAGTGTCACATTCAAGCAAAGATCCCTATAAATGTTCTAGAACATATTTATTTCTCTCATCGTCACTGAAAACACTGCTTGGTTTTCCTTGGTGACAGGAGTTTTAGTTGCTCTCCTCCAAAGTGACCACCCAAGGCCAGAGGCTCCATAGTCAATAGAATGGCTGCATTTGGAGCCTTCCTCAACTGACATTTTGTGCCTATGAACAAACTCTCCTTGACTATGACCAAAGCTCTACTATGTTGGTTAGGTCTAAGTTGTTAAAGCAAAGGTACACATTTATGACTGTGGTCAATGTTCCATGTCCTGCCCGGCAAGCACACTTCAAAAGGCCTCTCCTGGCTGAGTGCCACAGTGCTAATCAAACATTTATTGAACTCTAATCTTGTTGAGCTAGCTGAACAGAAGAAGAAATGACACTTAGGTTGCTTCAGGGGAGGCTCTCTTAAACGTTATCAAAAGGAACAAATTTAATGAAATAAAAAGGTGACCCTGTTAAATATGTAGTGACTTATGTTCATGTTTTAAGTAACCGCAATCTGTAAAAAATAATAATAATAATAATGTATTAGAAGTCATAAGTGTCCAACCCCTTAACATGACACCATTCAGAAAAATTCACCCTAATAAATCAGAAATTTATAAACTATTAAATGCACAAAAATACTTATACAGCATTATTTAAAATAGTAAAAAACTAAAAACAACCAAGTTCCACAGAAAGAGGGTAAAATAAACGATAGTACATCATTTCATGGAAACCTCAAACCATGTAGCAAGTCACATGAAAAGCATTAAGTTGGCTCTTACGAGGCAAAACAGGAGGCGCCTGTTTGCCAATATGCTTCACTGTCCTTCGCTCCCTCCTGAGAGCACTTGACCCCCACCCACCAGACTCTGACACCACTGCACCTCACTGAGAGAGGTCACCAAAGGGAGTGTGATCTTTAGGAAAACAATAAGGAGAGAGAAAAAGGATTAACAACCACAGTGTTAAGTGAAAAAAGGAAAACAGCATTGTACCTGTATCATGATTATAACTACAGAAAATGGAATATGGCCAAGATGGAGCAGAGAATTTAGACTAAGAATATCTCATGACGGTGGGATTGGGGTGATAGGTTGAAACACTGCTTTATTACCAATATTATTTGAGTAATAAATAAGAATGTAGGTAAATTATCCCACTGATGCTAACATTTTATTTTTAATTAAAAAAAAATTTTTAATATTTATTTTTGAGAGAGAGACAGGATGTGGGTGGGGAGGGGCAGAGAAAGAGGAAGACACAGAATCTGAAGCAGACTGAGGCTCTGAGCTAACAGCACAGAGCTCGATGCAGGGCTCGAACTCACAAACTGTGAGATCACGGCCTGAGCAGAAGTCAGATGGCTCAACCGACTGAGTTACCCAGGTGCCCTGACTATAACATTTTAAAATGGGATCCTCAATGTCTTCTTTAAGGTTTAATCACACTATGTACTTAAAACTATTAAAAGACAAATCATTTAGAATACCAATGATCATTCAAGTCATTCAGAAATGTTGACTTAAGAAACAAGTGATATTCTCCTATGCCAAAACTGTTACTCACTCTTACTCATTCTCATTTTATAACATTCCTTATCTCCCTACTGCACCCCAACGCCCATCTCTGTTACACAAATAATTTTCCACTTGGAAGATATCATTAACTACATTTCTAAAGGTAAAGAATCATCAAATTCCAACAGCCACAAAGAAAGACAGACACAACTTCCTCATCAACAGATAAGGAACCAAACATTTTACCCAGTCCCTAAAATGACTTCAAGTACCTACTGCTGAACCCACACGAAACCCCAGAGTTGAACTATCAACTGAATTATTTTGGGATTATTTATTTTTCCAAAATAGAATCCCTATAAACCACACCAGGTAATCAGAACTCACACAGCAATCAGGGCACCTGGGTGGCTCACTCAGGTCATGATCTCACAGCCTGGGAGTTCAACCCCTGTGTCGGGCTCTGGGCTGACAGCTCAGAGCCCAGAGCCTGCTGCCGATTCTGTGTCTCCCTCTCTCTCTGCTCCTTCCCCACTCACACTCTGTTTCTATCTCTCAAAAATGAATAAAAGTTAAAGTAAATAAATAAATAGATAAATATTGGCTGAATGGAGTCTGGTCTTCTCATAACCTACCTGGACCACATGTCTTAGTGAGCCAATCGCCACGGGCTTAGCCGACTCTGCCTCCTCGTTGCCTTCCAAAATGTCTTCTACACACCAGAGACCAGAGAGTTCCAATTCTCCTTCTTCTAAGGGAATGGAGTGCCCTTCAAAATTTGGCTTCTCATACAAAATCCAACTAAGAGTAAAACACAGCAAAACTATTAGCTAGTCTTGGTGAGGGAAGTTTGATAACTCAAATATTCTAGCTAATAGCCTCTCCCCCCCATGCCCCCTCGTCTCTCCCTCCCCTCTCCTGCTCTTCTCTCTCTTACAATATATACTGTGGCCAATTTACATATACACTTTGTGGTAATTCTCCACCAGTTAAAATGTATGAACTCTCCCTAAAACTAAACTTGTTGGGTATAATTAAGCCTCTGATAATCCAAAAATGGTATCAGGATCTAAAAGAACTTTTGACTATCAGTGCAAACATTGTAGAGTGACCAATGATGTTCTACAGAATTCTCAGTGAATAGTTGTCAATAGTCACACATCAGATACATGGACTTTTCTTATAATGCTTTTTTCTCCTTCTACCTGTAGAAGATACTGCTCTTAGAGGGATTTTTACTTATATTTTAAAGCCATATCAATAGATATATTGATACAAAGTACTATATGTGTATTAATGGAAAGCATTTTTAAACTATCCTTCTGAATAACAAACATCCAAACGCTAAAGAAAATCTCATGTCGCTATAGGACAGTGCTGCTCTTAGATGCTTATACTTTTAGAAGAGAACCAACAAAAGTTAAAAAGATAAAAAAAAAAGCACTAGCCTATTAAAAACAAAATTTATACAAAATTTATCTTTAGTGTTATTTTTAGTCATCAAATTGAAAAACAAACGCTAATTGTATTTTGTAATGAATGTGTTGAATATATAGAAAAAAAATATCTAAAACCTAACAGGAAGAGGTTGCATATTTGATTCAAAGAGAAAACAAACAAAAAACCGTTCTAATTTTCTATACCACAACGGTCTTAAGCCCAACCATATTTCAAACTAGTTTATAGATAAAAAGATAAGTATTTATGCCAGAAAACTGATTTGTTAAAAATGTCTTTTCTTGGGGCACCTGGGTGGCTCAGGTCATGATCTCATGATTTGTGAATCTGAGCCCCGCGTTGGGCTCTGGGCTGACAGCTTGGGGTCTGGAGCCTGCTTTGAATTCTGTGTCTCCCTCTCTCTCTGCCCTCCTCTGCTCATGCTCTCTCTCTCAAATATAATTAAATGTTAAAAAAATTTTAAGTCTTTTCTTAATTCAACTTCCTGTGTATTTCCTAGAAACCATCAAGCTGGTAAATAATTTTTTGCCAGTTCCTTTAATCAAAACCACCTGTTGCTAAAAAGTTGAGAAATAAATTTTAGGTTAGTCATCTAAAATGTCTTTTCTTATAGGATATTTAATGTTCTACCAACATGACTACTGCAATTCTTACCAATGTCACTGAAAATTCATAAGCCAGAAGGGTTAGTGTGGACTCTGATGTGCATTAGTCCCAGGCAGTGTGATGTGAGGATATACAGGAAAAGGCATGGCCTCTATAAATCAGAATTGTGGTTAAAAACCGTAATTTCTTACATATGAATTTCTTTTACTACTAAGACTAGTATTTTCTGCCCTCTACATTGCTAATGGCATAATTTTAAATAAGTACTGATGACCAAAAAGGTAATTAAAAATGTAAAACACAAACCCTCTAAGTCAGGAACCCCAAGTGCCCTCCTTACCATCCTCTGACGACCCTGATGACTACCACCGGCGAGAGGTGCCAGGAGCTACAGTCCTCCATGTCCCCGAAAACCTCAATGCACTCCTCAGAGACGTCCAGGTCCCTGTAGATCACTACCTGTAAGCAAAGGAGAGTGGCAGCACAGGATTGAATGTTATCAGAGCAAAATAAAATCCAGACTAGAAACGGAGCATCATCTTACCTTTCCAGGCCGGGGATTGATTTTATTAGTAACACTTCCTCTAAGTGTCTGTAATCAGATGAACAAAAACACAAGAAATTAAACTTTGTGTTAACAGTCCTCACAGTTTCTCCACCCATGATCCTTTAAGTAAGATAGTATTTTGCCTCACAATTTATCAGTTTTGAAACGATCCATTTTGCTCTGTGCTGAAGCTGTATTAAAGTGCTCTTTGAGTCTACACTATTAAATTAAGATATCTTTTTCTCCTCTAACTGAATGTGCCATTTCACTGTCTCATTTAAATGCATAGAACATTTCTACCAATCTAGAAAACTCAGGGCCCAAGAGCCAGACCTTGTATCAGTCCACAGAATATGAATTCAGCTAAGAAATTATAATTTAAATGTCTCTGTATAATCTCAAGTAAAGAGAAAGTATAAAGTATTAATCATGCATCTAGAAGAAGCTGCATCAGTTTTAAGTGCTTATATACCCGAATCTATACATATTGCCTTTTCATAGTAACATCTTATCACATAACAGGTATTCGTCTACATAAAAGGGAGTTTATGGTATATACCACAAAATATATTGAACAAAGTCTATTTAATCCTCCCTTTTTGATGGACAAATACATTTTTTATGGCTCTCAAATTAATCATTTTCAAGACCATCTGAAAAGACCAGTAAAACCAGAAATGCATAATAAAAATAGTAATTACACATGAAAAAATAATATGAAACATGAACTACTTTCAATGCTGACCAGGATGCTTATTGTAAGGACTGCCTTTGATCTGAACAGTCTTGCACCATGGCATAGGAGAGCATGCCAAAGAGCACAAGAAGGCCTGAGGAGAGCATTATTCGAAATCAAAATGGCATATATTTATATAGGTGACAGCTAGATATGTAGATAGACATATAGATAGATATGTAGACGTAGACACACACACACACACACACACACACACACACACACACACACACACACAAAAGTAGATAAGCTCAAGAAAAGACCTGGAATCTTAAATAAAATTCAGGTAAGACAATAGAGACAGAATAGTTATAGAGTAAACAAAGCCAAGATCTAGGGAAAAACAAAAAATAAAATTATTTAATCATAAAAAGACCTAGAGGAAGTATAAAGCACTTTGTTTGCTTCTCCTTTTTACTGGATTTGGCGTGATTTTTCAAGAGATTCCAGAGGGAAACTGTATTCTATTGTCAGACCCACCAGACTGGTGTCAAATAAGAGCACTGATTGAAGAATGATTAAAAAGAGAAAATAAGGCTGAATGAATGGGAAGTAGGCCAGTGGAAACTTTGTACTTCAGAGAAATACTTAAAAAAAGACATCGTAAGTTGTCTGAGTGCTCTGCACTGATTCAGTTTTGTTTGTTTACAGCAGTGGTTCTCAAAGTGTGGTCCTGGGACTGTTGGAGGATCCCCAAGAACCTTTCAGGAAGTCTTTGAGATCAAAAGTGTTCTCATGATAAGAAGGGCGATTTTCCTTTTTCAGTCTCTCTCTCTCACAAAGAACATGGTAGTATTTTCCAGATGATCCAGGACATATAATGGTATAACTGCTCTGATGGCTAACAGAAGGTGCTTGTGTGTTCTCATGACTTAAACTTTTCTTAGTGCTAATTTTTTTTTAAATATAATTTATTGTCAAGTTGGCTAACATACAGTGTATACAGTGTGCTGTTGGTTTTGGGGGTAGATTCCTGTGATTCATCACTTACACACAACACCCAGTGCTCATCCCAACAAATACCCTCCTCAATGCCCATCACCCATTTTCCCCTCTCCCCTACGTGCCCCTTCCCCCTATCAATCCTGGGGCTGTTCTCTGAATTTAAGAGTCTCTTATGGTTTGGCTCCCTCTTTTGTTTAAAACTTTTTTCCCCTTCCCCTCCCCATGGTCTTCTGTTAAGTTTCTCAACTTCCACATATGAGTGAAAACATAGGATATCCATCTTTCTCTGACTAACTTATTTCACTTAGCATAATACCGTCCAGTTCCATCCACATTGCTGCAAATGACAGGATTTCTAATATAATAAATTCCAGTAAGCATAACTCATATGAACAAAAGCTCATTGGGGTCCTCAATAATTTTTAAACAGGAAAGCATTCTGAGACCAACAAGTTTGAAAATTTTTGAAAGGAGGGATCTGAACTTCTATAAGACACCCAAGTATACATTTTGAAAGAGCTTCCAAAAATTATATTCTACGACAGACCACCCAGCTAACAGAAACATGCTATACTCCCTGTAAGATGAGGAAGGGGGCAAAGGATCATAATTAACTGGCTGCCTGATGGTCTACACTTGCCGATAGCCCAGCTCACAAGGCAGGCGGCAGGAACACAGAGGTCCAGTTTCAGGGCTAGCATGCTGCCCTCTAAAACTTACATTCTGCCTTCCTTGTTCATGGTCTCCTCTTCACTTGAGTATTAAGCCAGGTAACAGAAAGAAACATTCGCACCAGAAACTCAGTAAAGAAAACAGCTTCTGGAAGTCAGGTAAAAGTAGATGGAAAAATGACCATCTTCCTCAAAATCCAATTTTGCTGCCCTCTCTGTCATATTAAAGGAAAGATGCAATGCAGACCGAAATTCTTTGTGCCTCCACAGCTTTGTAGGAAAACATGTGTCCCTGATGAAACTTGCAAATAAAGAGAAATTACCTCCTGGATTACATGGGATAATCATCTATTGCTACTTATAGGAAGAAAGAGTGAATCTTACATCACAAGAGAAGGAACTGGGAAGATTTCTTGGTGGGGGATTTTCTCAATAAATGAGGCAGCTTCACAAATCTTCAAAATTCTAAACACAGCACTCCATGTAAGAGAGAACATCTTGTCTGTCTCCGAACTCTCAAGGTACCTTACCTATACCTTTCAGAATACAACACATAAATTCATTAGTCTTAAAATACTTGTAGCTCATTTTGCCTGCCAGAGTACCAATACCTTGAAGACAGAATCTAAGTACCCTCTTCTTGGTCCCTAGTAGTCTCTGTACACATAGTAGGCTTTCAATGTGATAAATGAACAGAAAACGCTCATCCACACGCATACCCATTTAAAAGAACATGAATTGCTCATCATCCCTCTCTTCTCTCATTTTATAAACACCCCCAATAAATGGTAATATGTTGCTACTTACAGTTGGATCTGATAATGACATTGCAGAAAAAGAAAGGCTTGGGTCAAACCGGCCAGATTTGAAAAGACCCATGAAGTCTGTGTCGCTATTTCCACCGTTTGGCAAGTTCGACTTAAGAACACTTTCGACATGATTAGCCTTTTCCAGATCATTGCTGTTCTTGAGTTTAGAAAATTCAGAAAATTTCACTTCTGACAAGTGCTGACTGCCTCGTGAGCCCAGATCTTCTTTGGCTTCATCTTTTGGAAGGTATTTCTCCATGTAGCCTGGACTTTTCAAACCCGAAGGAGATGGATTTGTTGTGTTGAAGTTGAAGACCTTTAAGCTGTTGGGTGGAAGGTTTGGCTGTTCTTTGTCTAAACCGCAGGGTGGGGCACCCTCCGCCCCTGGCAGCAGCGGCAAAGACCGAGAAAGAGAACTGTTCTGAGAAGCACCGAAAGATGTGGTCATAGTGCTGACTGATGTCACAGAGGGAGAAAAGATTTTGTCGTGTGGTAAAGAAGATAACATGCTTGAGAAGAGTGCACTTTTTTCTAGCCTAGACCTCTTAACGCCCCCATTTGTAACCTCTTTGTTCTCTTTATCATTTGTTTCTGGAGCTGTCAGAGGTTCGTCTTTCCCATTAGTGTGCGTGTGCAAGGACTTGAAGAGGATGCTCTGCTCGGTGGATGTACGTTTGGGCCTCAGTCTGGATGTCGTGTCAAGGTTCTGCATCAACTGTAAGGCCGGTGACATTTCTGGCTGGTTTTCCTTTTTCTTCCCCAAACCAAAGGTAAACACATTGGGATCTAACACCTTTTCCAAATTGTCCTCGTGAATAGGAGGCATGACAAAGTGAGGGGCAGGAGAGTTTGGCACCCTGGCCTTCTTTTTCTTCTGAGGCACACAGACTGTGCTGTCCATCTTTTTGATAATTTCAGTGAATTTTTCCATATCGGAAGAAGAATCAAATACACTATCATCACTACCAGCAGAAATGTTCAAAAGACTGGCAGGGCTGTCCTGGCCATTCACAACATTCTGATGCAGCCTTTGAGGAGTTTCTGAATGATTTCTGTCCCCGGAGGAGATGACAGGGCTGGATTCAGCCTTCAGGGCTTTTCTGTCTCCCTGACTCTGAGCCTGGAGAGGCAGAGTATTCTCTGATTCTGGAGGCATAACTTGTGGGCCAGATTTTGCTGCATTTTCCTCTCTGCAGTGAATGTGTTTGGGTGATATGCTCTCATTGTCCAGAACTTCCTCTTTCTGGGAAGCACAGCTTGCAACAGAAACCACTTCAAGTTCATCGTTGTGACAACTTGGGAACTGTGCTTCTCTAACTTCAGAGATCTCTGAGAGGACCTGGGGGCCTACATCCTGGGTATTCTCCACAGGGAGCACAAAGGATCGGACCTGGACCAGGACCTTGGATGGACCCTCTGTGCCCATGGCTCCCAGGCTGGGCTCTGTGGACAAAGGTGGGCTTGGTTCTCTCCCTTCTCCTGGAAGTTTGGAGGGGGGCACTTTCTCATCCTTCTTTTGTGTCACAGGCAGAACACATTCATTATGGTTTTCTGACACTTTTAGATCAGTGCATGAAAAATTGCTCGTGGGAGCTTCAACACATGTGTCGTCGGGTGCGGGCTGTGAAAGAGAAGGCCCGTTAGATGACTCAGCTGGGGGCTGTGAGTCAGAAAACGTACCCTGGGGCTTTGGTCCGGCTGTTGGAGGTGAGTCTTTGGTATCAAGAACGGCGGGAATGTCTTTTGCTGGATCGGTCATATTTTCGAATACAAGCCTCTTGTTGTCTGCAGGCTTTGAGTCATCCTCTCCTAAGAGCTTGTGGTCCTTAACAGAAGTCGGAGCAGTAACCACTGCTTCAGAAGGGCAGCCGGCGTCTGTTTGCACATCTGCTCTCTCACCTTGGTTAAGCGGAGGACCGAGAGCTTGACCCTCAGCGGGCTTGCCCTCCGTTCCTCCTGCGTGGGGGCTCCCAGCTGCCGGTACAATCTCCTCTTCAGTAACTTTGGATTCTGCAGAGGTTTCCTTCACCATCATACCATTCTGGTGACTACTTGGCATGACTTTCTTTTCAGATTGCTCCATTTCCTTGGCTTTTTTGGCTAAATTAAGTTTCGCTCTCCCAACAAATGTTTTATTAGAGGCAGGAGTGTTCCTTGTGCCTCGAATGTCAGCATGCCTTGGACTACTGTTGGCCCGTTTGTTTTCAAACAAGGAGATTTTGTTGGCAGTGTTTCCTTTATGAACTGGCTGGCTAAATGGATTATGCTCATTTCCCAAACTGTCAGGATTCTTAGGGGTTTTAAGATTTAGTTCCACATGTTTGGGCTTGGCAGGGCTGCAAAAATAAAGCAGGAAGATTAAGTTATTTGGCCTACTTTTAAAAAGTGAACATACCAATTTATTACAAAACACTTATTATGAAAAAATCAACATCTTTCTGGTGTATAACACCTGTTTTTTTCTTGAGACTTTTTTTTAATGTTTATTTATTTTTGAGAGAGAGAAAGAGAGAATATGAGTGTGGGAGGGGCAGAAAGGGAGACACAGAATCTGAAGCAGGCTCCAGGCTCCAAGCTGTCAGCACAGAGACTGATGGGGGGCTCAAACTCACAAACCATGAGATCATAACCTGAGCTGAAGTCGAATGTTTAACCAACTGAGCCACTAAGGTGCCCCTCATGAGAGCCCCTCCCTCATTTTTAAACAATCCTAAAGACACTATCAACTTTTTTTTTGTTTATTATTGAGAGAGACAGAGACAGTGTGAGTGGGGGGAGGGGTGGAGAGGGAGCGCGAGAATCCCAAGCAGGCTCTGCACTATTGGCACAGAACCCAACATGGGGCTTGAACTCACGAACTAGGAGATCACAACCTGAGCCAAAACCAAGAGTTAGAGGCTTAACCAACTAAGCCACCCAGGCGCCTCACACTATCAACTATTTTTAATGGATGTTTTGCTTCTGTATGATTTAGCTTAGAAAGTCTAGAGGTAGGAGGTGAGCAAGTTTATCAAGTACCTAGGAAGTGAGCATAGAGCTCAACAGTAGAATCTGAAGACATCTTAGGGCCTGAAGTAGAATGAATTTAAATATTTAATGTACTCCCTTATTTTAAATATGTAAATGATTTCCCCAAACATCAGTTGAATATTTTCAGTTCACCAAAACTTTTTAAACATTATTTCAAAAAACTAGATTATAAAACACTTATTATTTACTTCTTTGGATATTTTATTCCCTTCATCTTCCTTTATATAACTTTATTCAGATTATATAAGTGTGTTCACTACAGAACGTTTGGAAATATAAAAGTGAAAAATCACTCATAATCCTACCACTCAAACAAACTCTCTGTTAACATTTTAGTTTCACCCGGAATCTGTATGCAGAGTAAAATATTTTTTAACAGAATTGGGATTATTCTGCTCACAGAGTTTCAGATCTCATCTTTCAGAAAAAAATTTTATATTTCACATTTTTAATATTTTTTAAGTTACTAAAAATTTTGAAAAATTTTTCACAATGTCTGCATAAAAATTTCATCATATGGATGTACATAATTTACTTTCAATTACTCAATTGTTGGTTTTGTCATCATTTTTTGGGCAAAGGGAGTCTCCCCTCACTCTATAGAGAAACTATTACATTTCCTGGTTATAATTACCCTCTCATGGAAATCAACAATCTCTCAATGTACACACTGCTTTCTTTCTGACAAACATGTTCTCTGTATGACGTTAGCCAGCTCTCGACCTCGCTCTTAACACTAATTATCTGTGTGAGCTTGGTCAAGTTAACTCGCTAGACTGGCTACCTTCTCTATCTGCAAAAAAACAAATGAACTAGATAGTTTAGAGCAGGGTTCCTCCCCACACCCCATACTTCCCAAGTTATGGCTGAAGGAATTCTTGGAGTTCTCTTCAACGGCTACAGTGGGGACCATAGAGACTGAGGAAAGTGGCTGCTGGCCAGCCTCACCCCTTTCAACCAGAATCATTTCTAACTTATCTGGTTCAAATAGCACTTTTATATCAGCTTTCCCAGAAAAATGGACTCCAATGCTAAAAACAAAAAAATGTCTAAACCACGAGTCTAGTGGTTTATAAAACAAAGAGATAATAACCACTAACAATCACTGACACACTTGAGAAACACTGTGCTTGCCTAATATATGATTTTATACATTCTCTTTTAAGATGATGAAATTAAAGCCTAGAGAAGGTAGGTATTTTGCCAGAAGTTACACAGCTAGTGAGGGACAGGGTCATAATTTGAAACCAGGTGTCCTGGTTCAGATGCCATGCTCCTGACCACTCAACTCTTCTGCTTCTCCAGACCTCAGTGACCAGATCTGGTCTTTTCCAGCTTTACGTATTCAAGAAGTTAATGCATTATCAGGAGATCTATAAAATTAAGGAATCATACTTTGGAGGTCACCTTGATAAGGGGGATACAAAGTAGAGAAGCACTGAAATCTCATGGTGCCCCCCATTATGGATTTACTGGCCTTCAGGAAGGAGGAGCCTTTTGAAGGAACAGGCAGTATGGCTTTGGGAAAGATCCCTTACTTAACCTTTGGGACAAAATGAGAGGAGTGAAGGGCACTGGTATGGCTCAGTCGGTTAATAATCTGACTCTTGATTTTGGCTCAAGTCATGATCTCAGATTTGTGGGATCAGGCCTCACATCAGGCTCGGAGCCAATAATGTGGAGCCTGCTTGGGATCCTGTCTCCCTCTCTCTCTGTCCTCCCCGACTCCCTCTCAAAAATAAATAAATGAATAAACATTTAAAAAAATGAGAAAACTTCAGAGGCCCTTCCCACATACGGCATTAAGAATTTAAGCTTTATTTTTAGAAATTTTATTTAAATACTAAATTTGTTATATTTTCTTAGTCATTGCTTTCATCTGTATCTCCATAAGATAGCTAGGCTCCCTCATGGAGAGCCCAGATCTTAAATTTAAAAGGAAAATTAACTTATAAGCACTGCCTTGAAGATTAAATTCTAAAGCCAGTGGATTAGAAATGGAGAGCTTACAGATGCCACCAGTTAATGAAGGAGGTTCAGATAGCAGGAAATATACATTTAAAAAATTCTCACTAATCAGCTCAAGAACAATCAAACATCAAAGTACTGATGTAAATGGGAAATGCTGCAGGTTAGCCAACAACTCATCTTAAGGACAGGAAAAACATCTGCACATTAAAGATTTACACCAAGATCAAAATATACTTTACAACCAAACTTTCTGTGCTATTAAGTTCTGCTACCAAGAGTCACTACAATTAACCTAGCTCAAACTGATTAAAAGGAAGGCTTCTATAATTCATGTTGTAATGCCTTTATTATAATGTGAGAGGAGAAAATAATCTGGTGGCTAGCAGAGGAAAATTCTCCTTATTCTAAACATACCATTGTTAAGAATCTCAACATGTAACACTTGGTAGAGACTTCAAGATGTAAATTTTCTAAAAGCATCAAGAAACATGCTGCTGCATCATCATTTTTCAGGGAATATAAAATAATGTTAAAACTTCAGGTGCAAATTGTTTTTAAAAATAATCTGAGTAACATCTCTTCTTGGGGAAAAAACTGAAAAAAAA
>NC_043706.1:91816091-91817875 GCF_006229205.1 Suricata suricatta | reverse complement strand
GTTAACTAGTCCTTCACTTCTTTTCAAAGAGGGGGAAATTCAGTGCACAGAGAGTTCTTCCACAAAGGCCAAGACCCTGAGCCTCCCAGAAACGCCATTCAGCACGTGTGCTGAGACCCACAGCCCACCAGGCCCCAATCCGTGGCTACTTACAGGGTCACTTTAGTGGTCACCGTCGACCTGCCCACACCGAAATGGTTCCTGGGCTTCAAGCCCTCGGCGTCAGGACCGCCGGCCGATCTGCCCAGCTCTTTGCTTCGACTTCCTTCTCCCCGGCCGTCGAAGTGGTTGGGGAGCGGGCCCCTCTTGTGCTCGGGCTTGATCTCCGGCAGCAGCGAGCTGCTCTTGACCGTGAGCTCGCGGGGGATGACCCGGGCCACCTCCTCCCCGTTGCCCCCCGCGGCGCCCTTGGCTGCTGGGTCGGACGCCGGCGCCCTCTTGGGGGGGGACTCCTTGGCGGGAGCCCGCGGGCCGCCAGCAGGCGAGGTGGGCGCGGCCTCGGGGACCCGGCTCTTGCCCCTCCTCTTGGTGGGGGACGAGGCGGGCGGCGGCTGCTTGCCCCGCTCCGACTCCCCGCGGAGCTGCCCTCTGGAACCGGGGCTGGGCTTGGACTCGGCGCCCGCAGCAGAGGCAACGCCCCCGTCGGGGGCCGCCCGCGGAGATTTCACTTTCTTTTCCGCGGAGCCGTTCTCGGTGGCCGCGTTTGGCGCCACCTCGTAGTCGAACACCGCGTCGTCCCTGCCCGCGCTGTCGGGCAGCGCCGTGTCGGCCCCGGGGGAGTCGCTGGATTTCTGTGACCTTCTCCGCCTGCCGGACCTGCGGCCGCTGGACCTCTTCTCCATGTCGTCGGAATCGCCGAAATCGTCTGCCTCCGAATTAATCGCAACCGGCTCGTCTACCTGTGCCACCTCAGTCTTGCTCAAGTAGATGTCCAAAGTTAACACTTTGGCGGGATGGGTGCGCTCGCCGGACCGGCAATGTCGTCCGTGGGTCTCGGCTTTGCCGTCTGCCTGCGCGGAGCCAGCGCGGGTCCCCTCTCCCTCGGCCGGAGGGTCACCTGGAGCAGCAGAGGCGTCCTCGGGGGGATGGCTGCACGTGTCTTGGGGCTCCAGAGAGACTGCCCCGGCACACACAAGGGGGGCTCTGTCAGTGGCCTCCCCTAGTCCAGCTCCGGGCCTCTCCCCGGTGGGCGACCCCGGCACAGTCCTCGCACCCTGGGCTGTCTCCTGCTGGAAGCCAGCGCCCGGTGAAGCGTCCTCCCCCGGACTGCCGGCCAGCGTCTCTGCGTTCTCTTGCCTGGAGGAATTCTCTAGTGAGGAACGCAGCTGCTTGGCAGCGGTGGTGGCACCTGGGAAGGGCTCTCCCTCTGCCTCCAGAGGTTCTAATTGGAGTGAATCACTTTCATGGCACTGCTGCACAGCCGCCGCCGCTGCCTGGCTGCTCGTGCAAGGTGACAGCTGGGCGTCAGGGGGGGCTACCTGCACACTGGTCTCAGGGTGCTCCTCCGACCCCTGGGGCTTCTCCTGCGGGGAACCCTCCTCACACGCGTCAGATTGCTTTGGTTGGTTGCCCAGAGGTTTACTCTTATTCTCTCTTTCTGGGGGTTTGGAAGAGTTTACATCTCTGGGAGACACTGATTTGGCACTGGAGCTGGTGGGACTCTCTAACCCGTTTCTGCTGGTTCTTCTCCTTCCTGCCGTGAACAGATTGCCAAGTTTCCCCAAAACTGGCTTCCTTTTGTTTTCTTCTGGTGGTTGTGCTCTAGACTGGAAAATAAAAGGGGT
>NC_043706.1:91775713-91815991 GCF_006229205.1 Suricata suricatta | reverse complement strand
AAAGACATTACTCTTTTCGTACAACTTCAGGATATTCATGATAAAGAGTTTTAGAATTAAAATGAAAATCATGTTTTCCCACGATGTATGTCCATATAATCTGAGCCTCAGGACCCCAGACAGATGAAGTTACTAACGGGGATCTAGACCTGGATCCCTGAGAGTACAGACCTAGATTCGAACAGGCATTTCAAATGACCTACTCGTCTATTTCCCCATTTTGTGATTTTCTTTTCCCTGTTACTTGTGCTAATACATATGGCCCACTCCAATCACACACACACACACACACACACACACACACACACACACACACACAATGTAAAAGAAGAAAGGTTCACATAAATAAACTTTGACCTATTGAGCACCGAAACTTTTCATTTTAACTTTTTAAATAAATATTTTTCCCTTATGTGTTATACAATTCTCTCCCTCAGAGTACAGAATACTAAATATAATCTACTCCTTAATGATTCTGGAGACTGAACTATGGACCTGGGCTATCCCATTTGTTCTATCATAATGATTTCTTCCAGGGCTGTCGCAACGAGTGAAGACTAAGGCTTGTGCTTAAATGACCCACAGACTATGACAGGTTTAGTAATAAGCAGGCCTTTTGCCAAAAGACATGTGAAATGGCTGCATTTGACCATTTTTGATCTACAGTACCACTTCACACCATGCAACCAGTAATACAGTAATACTGTACATGAGGCCTCCAGTCTTTCTCTGTTTTCACGGATGCCCTGTCTTCAGGGAGGACGCTTGCTCACCCTGCACCATTTCCAGCGTTTGTCAGCACTCCCAATGCCCACCCTACCCTATCTCTATGACTCATTCTTATTCTTCGTGTGTGTGTGTGTGTATTCGGGTTTTTTATTTGCTTGTTTGTTTTGTTGTGTTCTTATCTCTTTCTGTCCATTCAGCTTCCAGTGGTATTTACTTCTCTACTTTCTACTCTTTCTAATGCTGCCACTTCAAGCCACACAATGATTACATCCTGTTGTATAAAGTCACAGGTCTACTACTAGGTCAGTGAAGTGACAGCCTGGCTTTTTTAACTTTCAAGTTCAACAGTGTCCTGAAACAGAGGCATTTTTGAATATGAATGCCATCATTAATGAAACAGTTAAATGTTTATTATTCCAAAAGCATTCTCTGCTCTTCCACAGGGTTTAATAAAGGAGTGAAGAGTTTCGTTTTGAAAAGAAGATTCCCAGTTTCAGTTAAGAACTGATCTTAGGACATTCACTGTTTGACAGAAGCAGAGGGAAACTTAATTGTCTAAAGCTACAGGTATTTGATCAACCAGAAAGAAGGATAAAATCATGGAATGTTTAAATTCTAGGATTGTTTAACTCATTCATTCCACTAATCATTACTGAGAGTTGGCTTTGTGCCAGAATTTTCTCCTTACCTTAAAGATGCAAACTATAACCCAAAGAGCCTAAGTAATTTTCTTAAGACACAAGTCAGGCTTTCTAAAAGTTAGCTGAGTTATTTTTCTTGTTTGAGGTTATATCATTAGAAAAATAAGATCTTATTTACTAGAGTATGATGTACACACTACTTTTATGAACACCTGACTGCATACGGCATGTTATGCCTGTGTGATGTGCTTAGTCCTAGGCTTTGCAAGTCAAAAAATGGACATGATAGAATGAACAGCAGATAAGCTCTCTCTTATTACGGAGTGCTGTCTTGAGAATTAGGGAACTCTGTAAACAGTGGATATTGTTTGCCCATCCTTTCTCACCCTTCTCTGTGCCCCAAGCTCTTGACCATGATGGAATATCAAAACTGACTCCCTTACCCTTTGTATGGTTTGGTTCAGCCAATGGAAGACAGTGATGGAAAGTCAAAGGGAGGCACTGAGGTGAGGTTAGGTATTTTTATTTTCCCCATCTCTCCCTCTTCTACTGTGTGTTGGGCAGGTGTGGCCAGGTTTGACCGTGGCCTCTGTCAGCAGCCTTCCCTGCAGCCATACTTCTGTGCAGTTCCCAGGGACTCCTTCTCCTCTTGCCCCTTCAGGCCTATGATGGGCAGGACCTCAGCTGGTGCTGGCACTGGAGTGCTTCGCTCTCCTCTGCTTGAGGTAGAACCAGGTTGTGTGGGGCAGAAAAAATTTTGAGAGATTTCTTTTAGAAAAAGAACCCCAGGGGTGCCTGTGGCTCAGTCGAAGTAATCCTACTTTGGCTCAGGTCATAATCTTGAGTCCTGAGTTCAAGCCCCACATCAGACTCTGTGCTGACAGCTCAGAGCTTCTCTCTCTGCCCCTCCCTTTCTCTCTCTCTCTCTCTCTTTCTCTCAAAAATAGAACATTAAAAAAATTCTAAAGAAAAAGAACCCCAAATTCTGGATCACAGATGTGGGGACGGGATTTTGGAAGAGGCCACGTGAGCAAAGAACTCAGAAGCTTACGCTTCTTTCACTTCTCTTGGTTTCCTCAACACCTTTCCCACTCTTTGTCAACAGCCCCTCACTTTCCTCAATTACCCAAGTGCTCTGTCCCCGTGCTGGGCTCCTCGCTGATACTGCATGCTCAATTACGGGTAACAAATAACTCGCAAAAGTTCATTATGTGTAAATTGAACAGAGTTTGATGAACTTTTTCTTTTTCTTCCAAAGGTGAAGATAATGATCATGCTGAATCAATTTGCTTTATAGTAGAGATATTTAATCCTAATTTGGTGATTTTGTTTTCCAATGCATAACGTGTAACTATGAGGAGACTGAAGAATGGAAAATGTATAGCATGGTATTTCTTACTGTCTCTTGGACTGTATGTATGTCTTGATTAGCACAATCAAATCACCGACTAGTTAGTTCCTAATTGGAGTAAAGAAGCTTGGCCAGACTGTAAAATGGAAATATGCTCATTGTGAAGTAGTCAAATTAGTTCTTTTTTAACTGACCCCCCCTCAAAAAAAACATGTTCTTTATGCAATCCAACAAGAATGACTTGCACAATTGCTCATGTCAAAGATCAAAAACTAAGTACTTTAATACAGAGAACAGATTGGTGGTTACCAGAGGAGAAGGGGGTGAGGGAGGGCTGAATGAGTGAAGGGTCACAACTGAATGGTGATGTGTAGTAAGTAACTAGACATAGGATGGTGGCCACTTTGTGGTGTATACAAATAGCAATTATAATGTACACCTGTAAGTTATGCGATATATACCAATTTTACCTCAGTTTAAAAAAATAAGTACTTCAAACACTAGAAAACTAGCATTGATTCCAAGTACTCAGATCCCAAAGAATAACCTTCAGCTAGGTCATCCATATCTAAATGATGTGATAAGGGCGTATGGAATAAGTTGGAGAGAAGAGGGGGAAACAGCCTTGGAGAGGTCTGACCCAACAGGTCTCCCTGCCCGCCACCAGACGCAGCTAGTAGCCAAGTCCACTGGAAGGTGAGGGAGATCAGAAAGCAAGAAGGAACTTGGAGGTGGCAGTTCTGTAAAGAATGAAGCCTCTCCAACACAGCACTAGGACCCTAGGCTTCTATGAGATTTCCAGTGACCTTGAGACCTGAGGTTAGTTTAACCAAATTTAAAAGTATGGCAGAAAATAATGGAGTTATCTCAAGAAAATGGGGCAATATTTGTTTTTCCAATTAATATACATCTCTCCCCCAAATTTCTCAGTTTTCCATAATTTCTAGTAAGAATTATTGACTTCCTGGGTAATACATTCCAAATTAAAAAACAGAATGCATACTTTCATGAAAAGAACTTAGTTACTATATGGAAATCAAATCATTTATCCTCTCAAAAAATTCCTCATCTGCCATATAGGATTATTAAGAAATTCACATGAAATGATATATGTGAACATGCTTTGAAAAGCACAAAGGGCGCTAGGACAGTGGTGAGTGGCATAATTGATAGTCTGATATTTTGCTGTTTCATGGCCCAAGTTTAAATGATAAAAATCAAGTAAATAATGAGATCACTTTATGGTTCTCAGTTGGTGAGATAGAGATGAGCCAGCCATATCAGATGCAGCTCCTAGGAGAGTTAGCGTGTCTCCAGAACTTGGTGTATCATTCATGGATTTATGAGTGCTCATCTTCAGTTGCCATGACCAGATTAAAGAAAACAAGAAGTCTACTGCCTCCTCCCTTTTAAAAAAACCTTTTCCCCCAGATCAAAATGTATAGAAGAAGACATGCAACTAGGTAGAGTGGACAGATTTGGGTCACCCCATGTAAAACATAACCTCACTTTCTATACCCCTGTCCCCCTTGGTTTGTCTTCATAGCACTTATCATTACTTCATGTTTATTTGTATACATTATCATCTGCCTTTCCTTGTCGAACAGAAGCTGTATGAGTACAAGAATGTAGTTTTGTTCACCACTGTGCCTCTAACCCTTCCTCAATGCATGATACCAAGAGGCACTCAGTAAGTATTTGTCAAATGAACACATCAACATTATTTTCCAGAAATTCCTTAGTCACCCACCCATCAGTAAGTGAGAGCTAGACAAGAGTGTGTAGGGGAGTGTAAGTAGTTTGGGAACAATGGATTATTCCTGAAGTCCTCAGCAAGCAGTCCTCTGACAGGAGCAAAAGTCTGTCTCTAGCCTCAGTCTCCTTCTCAAATGATTCCTCCCAAAATCCAGGTTCTGAAATACCTATCCTCTGAAACTTTTTGAGGGTCAATTGAAAAGTGTGTAAAACATCTAGCATAATCTCTGGGGAAGAGATGGATGGAAAAGGGAACCTTAAAAAACAAAAAAGAAATAATAAATACATATTTTCTGAAAGTCGGATTATACAAACAAGGACAATGAAGAAAATATAAATTAGGTTTCATTTTTCCATCCCAAGGTACCACTAATATTCTCTTCTCTTCCTGGATTTTTAAAAAATTGGTTCACTTGTTTTTAAGTTTAGTAAATTATTTTGAGACAGAGAGAGGGTATGCCCAAATGGAGGAGAGGCAGAGAGAGAGGGAGAGAGGTAAGTCCCAAGCATTCCAAGAGAATCGACAAGAGAGAGATGCTAAAAGAATCAACGAGGGGGCTCAAACTCACAAACAGAACCGTGAGACCATGACCTGAGCCCAGATCAAGAGTCAGATGCTTAACTGATTGAGCCACCCAGGCACCCCTCTTCCTGGCTTTTTTTCAGGGCATTATACAGTATCACTTGATAAAAAGCTTTTTGATATATTGTTCTTTTTACTGAATTCATGCCAATAAATTACATCTTAAATAGTATTTTAATGGTTACATTGAATTCCATCATGTTAATGTACTACAATTCCTGCAGTTGTTCATTTATGCTATTTCAATGCATTACAGGCTACAGAAAGCATATCTGTAGCTTATCTCTACACATATTCTTAATTGTTTTCTAGCATACATTCCTGATCAGTGATCAAGGGAATGAAAAGACCACAATGAGATAGATATACACACCCATCAGATTGGAAAATAGTTACAAAGAATGATAATTCCAAATATAAGAGAGGCTCTGGAACAATGGGAATTCCTCTACGCTGGTAATTGGAAAATAACTGGTGCCACTACTCTGGAAGACACTGTGACATTATCTGATAGACCTGAAGATACGCAAGTCCTGTGAGCAAGCAAGGAACCCCTCTTCTCAGTACACTCTCTAGAGTAGCAATTCTCAGAATTTTGGTTTCTGAACCCCTTGACATTCCTATAAGTTAAGGTCCCCAAGAGCCTTTTTTAATGTAGGTTTCATCTATCAACACTGATTAGGGGTGCTTGGCTGGCTCAGCAGGTTAAGCACCTAACTCTTGATTTTGGCTCAGTTCATGATGTAACAATTTAATGAGTTCAAGTCCCATGTTGGACTCTGTGCTAATAGGATTATCTCTCTCCCTCTCTGTCAGCCCTTCCCCTTCTCTCCCTGTCTGGCCTTCTCTGCTCACAAAGTCTCTGTCTCTCTCAAATAAATAAACTTAAAAAAAGAAAATGAAAACAAAGACTAAAACTGAGTAATAAAGTCCAGCAATACCCAGGACACCTATTAGCCAGCAGAACAAGACATCTTTGCACATTATGTCGCTTCTGGATTTCCACTGTGCGCTTGTGAGAGCGTGAGTGTGAAAGGCAAATAACGTCCTCAGCACTGTTATGAAACTAGTTTTGACATTACAGTCTCCCTCCGAAAAGCTTGGGAATCCCCGAAGATCCACAGACTTCACTTTGAGAACTTCTGTTCTCTAGAAGTTCATGAACATGGTTTCAGAACAAGTGCACAAGAATGTTGATAGCAGCATTGCTTGTAATAGCCCCAACAAAAAACAGACCTGGAGCCCATCGACAGTAAAAATGAGTAAGTTAATTGTGGCACATTCATACAATAGAATACTCTACAGCAATGTAAATGAGCCAACTTCAGTTGCACATAACCAATGGATGAATTTTATAAATATAAGTTAATCAAAAGAATCCAGACACAGATGTGAACACAGTATATAATTCCATTTATATGAAAGTCAAAAACAGGAAAACTGATTTGCATTGTTTTGGTGTATATTTTTAGGTGGGTAAAGTATACAAAAAAGAGGTGTGATGGTTATAACAGTTAAGGTAGTGGTTACCACTTATGGTAGAGGTCTTGTATTTAAAGTTTTGATTTTTGGAGGTACCTGGGTGGCTCAGTCAGTTAAGCATCTGACTTCAGCTGTGGTCATGATCTCACAGTCCGTGAGTTCAAGCCCTGCACCAGGCTCAGTATTAACTTTTATTTTTTTAATATTATAATAAAATATTATATGAAAGTATTATTTGAATGTTAAGTTTTTTGGCACCTGTTACACTTTGCTCCTGAGGTGAGTGCCCCATTGTTCTCACACTAGTACTGGCCCTGGTGGTGGGTGGGGTGCACAACCCACAGAGACCCCCAGGAGACTTAAGATGGGGCAGCCGTGTGTTACTTCCTGACCTGCGCTTAGTTATACATGTGCTTGTTTAATAATTATTCATCATACTCTACATTTATAGTTTATATGTTTTTCTGAGGCATGCTATGTTTTACAATAACTAGGTAAACATGCATTTCTTTGCTTTCTCATGGCACTGCACATGTTTTACGTATTTATTCTTTGGGACTTATTACAGTTAACATTTCTTAAGAACCTGCCATATGCCAGGTACCCCATAACAGGCTTGTGAGGTGGTACTTGTCATCCTTACTTTCAGTTTGAAAAAACTATGGTTTGGAAAGTGATTTGCTCAAGGTCATAGGGAGCTGGTGGGATCAGAAGATGCCTAATAATGTCTGTACTATTTCTCCCCTTTCACTTCCTACTCTGTTCTTTTTGGCTGCATTTGACTACCACATGCATACACCCCTAAACAATATGAGGGAAAACCCAGGAAGGTCACTTTAGACGAAGAAAGAGATGGGAAGCAAAGAAAGGTGGGGAGGAAGAGCAGGTGAAGGACAGGAAGTGAACCTTGAAGACCCAGGAGTCAGGGCTGGGTGGAGCAGCCCCAGGGGAGCCCAGAAAATAGTGTCAGAAGTACCAAAGTGGGAAGGAGTTCACACTTTAACTCTCTGGGGCCTACAAAATACTGGGTTTTCATTCAGTGTCTACTATATTTTTCCACTCTCTGGATCTTCTGGTCCTTCCATTCCTTCTCTATCCTCAGAGAGATCCCTCTGATTTCTGCTCCCACGGAATCTGCTCTTATTTTCCACTCCCTCCACTAGGCTTGGTCTTAGGGGATTGGGAGTTTGTGCATGCTGGGAATGGGAAGTCTGTAAGGTTGCTGCTCCTTTTGGTTTGAAAAGCAGAGCATTTCATCACCTCTCACCACTCTATTCCTGGCAGGCAGCACGAGCCTCAGATCCCTTCTCTCTGTCTCAGCTTGCACATTTGGATTGAGTTTTGCAAACACTACTCCTGTACAGGCTTGAGGAAGACAAGCCTGTGCACTGAGGTTGAGCACTGCCCTAGTCCTGATTATGCCTGGAGACACGGGCAGCAGGTTCCTGCCCATTTCAACATTTGAATCAAAATTGAGTGTAGTCTCACTAGCCACGACACCACTAGTAACGGCAGCGTCTCCCATGTACCTTTATCTCATATCAGAGGAACCCAAGGGAGAAACAACCTTCAGGATCATCAACCTGGCCAACATACCTCCTCCCCAAGCTCTCCACCACCCCACCCACGCTTACTTTCCAAGGTACATAAATTATGCTTAACTTCATCTGCCTAGTACATTTTTAGAAGGTTCATAGTCATACTGCTTTTTAATTTGGCAAATTTTTGAAAAGCATTTCTTATAAAACAGAGGTCTTATTCTATTAAGATTTAGAGAGGAAGATTAGGAGCTCATATTTTAATGTAAAGACATTTGTCAGTGTAGTTATTAAGCTATTATGTCTACCATATCAAAAGATGAAGAAAAGTGTGAAATATTAATAAATAAAATGGTAGTAATGCCCAACACTTACTTGGGGTTTTATATTTATGCCTCCATGATCAAACTAGTGAAGCAAAGTCTAATAGACATTATATAAACTTCTTTTTCTTCAAAGTTTACAAGATTGCTTTTTTCTCATAACTTATTTTAAGCTACAGTATTTCAAGTGATTAGGGTTGTAAGAAGCTGAGTCTGTCCCATTAATTTCTGTGTCCTAATAAAATCTCGTTTGGGGAAAGTATGTGCAATACGTAATAACTTGTTATGGGGACAGGCCAGTAAGAGCAGCGGCCAACGCCCACGGGAGAACGCATTTGAAAGATAACCTACATTTTAAAAGAATGTGTAATAGAGTTCTACCATCTCCTGCCATCAAGAAAAATAAAAATTAATCCTTACTCTCAGCCTAATGTTTCTAACCAGCTTCTTCCAAGGGGCTAGACATCAATTTCTCTTTGAAATTTTGGAAAGGGGCGTGGGCTAGGGAGATGTGTTGATCTCAAGGGAAAGAAAATATTAAATGAGAGTAGCTTTGTCAATGGTGATCTGCAATGTTTTCAAGAACCTAGGAAAAGGCAGAGCTGGCGGCAGATCACATACTCTGCATTTTCATTTCTACTTCTCGCAAAGTCTCTAAGATACTTGGCCTTCCACTATTCCTTTCTACTCACAATGGTTTATGATTTTTGAGCCCAGAGAATTTGCCAGTTCTAGACAATATATCTATTGTGAACTTAATTGATGTTGTTAATGATAATACTATACAAATTAAAAACGAAGTCTTACTCAATGAAAAGATAACAAAACTTCAGTTAGTTTCTTACCATGATGTTGCTTCTTTTTTGTTTTCTATAGAGACACCAAGAGAGTATGGAAGGTAGAATGTAGTTGTGCGGGCATTGCCAATGTCAATCTTCTTACTTCTCAGGATAGCTTTGTCTAGTCCTCCTTCAGTCCTCCTAGTCTACCCCGGATAACTCTCACCAGCTCACCTTCGGGCACGGCCACGCTCTCCCAGAGCCAGAGCCGAATGACAGGTGCTGACTGTTTACGTGAAAAGCATAGCTAGTAAGGGTGTGTTTGATTCAAGAGTTGAAAGGGTTAAGGAGGTGTGCCCTTTTTTGGGTGTGACACTGAACCAAAACTGCTGAAAAGACAACAGAGGAAGTAGTAGGTAGTTTGGGGAAAGTTACCCTGTATGCCTTAAGTTCTATGGAAAACTTGACTTTCGGAGATAGGAAGCAGATATCAAGAATGATCCCTTAGTTTTCTTTCTCTGGTGAACAAGGTCGATTTTCTCTAATGCTAAGTTTTTGCTATGTCTTGTGTTAATTCTAGGTTTTATTTATTTATGTTTTTCTAAGAAGATATAAATTATATCTTCTTATATAAGTCACATACCATGTAACATTACAAAAAATGTAAGCATTAGAGAAAAGACAAAAAGCATGTCCATTTCATTGAAATCCATCAATATATATAATTCAATAATTATAAATTACCATAACATTTGCTCCAATAGTTTCTAGTTTGCATAAGTCTTATCAGAAGTTTTCAGTATTTGGTAACAAGTTCCATTCTTCAATGGAACACTGTTATTAGACCTCTGAAATCTTTATCATTAGGTGATATAAATCAGAATAAAAAATGCTCTCCTATTTTTTTCATCATGACCATCAGTATTGGAAACATTTATTAAGCATCTACTGGCTTATGTCAATGTGCAAGCATATGTTGATGATGGTGTGTACATATGTAAGGTGCTATTCTTTTTAATATGTTAAATTATGGTTAAAAGCACATAATGTAGTGGTGCCTGGGTGGTTCAGTCAGTTAAGTGTTTAACTCCTGATCTCAACTCAGGTCTTGATCTCAGGGTAGTGAGTTCAAGCCCCACGTTGGGCTCCATGCTAGCCTATTTTATTTATTTATTTATTCATTTATTAATGCTTATTTATTTTTGAGAGAGATATAGAGATAGAGCATGAATGGGGAAGGGGCAGAGAGAGACGGATACGCAGAATCCGAAGCAGGCTCCAGGCTCCGAGCTGTCAGCACAGAGCCTGACATGGGGCTTGAACTCATGAGCCATGAGATTATAACCTGAGCCAAAGGCATACACTTAATCAACTGAGCCACCCAGGCACCCCCATGCTAGTTTAAAAAAAAAAAGAAGCACATAACATAAAAATTACCATCTTAGCCATTTTTAAGTGTACAGTTCAGCAGTGTTAAGTATATTCACATTGTTGTGCCACAGAGATCTAGAACTTTTCAATCTTGTAAAATTAAAACTCCATGCCTATTAAACAACTACTCCCCATTTTCCCTCTACCCACCCCCAGCCCCGTGAAACCAGTATTCTTCTTTCTGTCCCTAAGAGTTAGACTACTTCAGATACCTCCTTAAGTGGAAACTTACAGTATTTGTCATTTTATGACTGGCTTATTACACTTACCTCATCAGTTTCTCAAGGTTCTCCCATGTTGTAGCATATGACAGGATTTCCTTCTTTGTAAAGGTGAATAATGGAGTATTATATGTATGTACTGCATTTTTTCCCATTCATCTATTAATGAACATGTGCCTTGCTTCCACCTCTTAACTATTGTAAATGCTGCAATGAACATGAGTGTGCAAATCTGTCTTCAAGATCCTGTCCTCCTTTCTCTTGTCCTCCTTTCTCTTGGATATATATATATATCCAGAAGTGGGATTTCTGGATCATATTTTTAATTTAGCTTTTTTATTTTAAAATTTAATTTAATTTTTAATTTAAAATTCTTAATTTTTTTAGGAGTCTCCGTTTTCCACAACAGCTGCACCATTTTACATTCCCACCAACAGTGCACAAGTTCACATCCTCACTAAAGCTTGTCATTTCATGTGTGTGTAGGTGTGTGTGTGCATTTTGTAGCCATCCTCCTACATGTGTGAGGTGGTATCTCTCTGTGGTTTTGACTTGCATTTCTCTAATGACAAGTGCTGTCGAGCATACTTTGATATGCTTGTTGGCCATTTAAACATTTTCTTTGAAGAAATGTCTATTCAAGTCCTTTGCCCATTTTTGAAATCAGGTCATTTGGTTTTTTACTTTTGAGTAAGAATGCTACTTTTAAGAAAAGTTGAAAGAAGTGGATAGCTACACCTATTTTTAATGTTAGCATATGTGCTGCCAAATCAATCATGCTACACCTATTTTTAAAATATTATAAATTTCTCTAGGCTTGGCAAGCTTTTAGTCTAAATTCAGTTGTAATTTCCTGTATAATTGTCTATATAAAAAAGATAAATTTTGGATGATTGAGAGTTAAGTGCTCCTAAGAACTAAAAAAATATATATCTTAAATTATCACTTAAAAAAATATAGAAAGGTTCAGGACACCTGGGTGGCTCAGTCAGGTAAGTTATCTGACTTTGGCTCAGGTCATCGTCTTGTGGTTCGTGGGTTCGATCCTGGCTTCAGGTTCTGTGCTGACAGCTCAGAGCCTGGAGCCTGCTTCAGATTCTGTGTTTCCCTCTCTCTCTGCCTCTCCCCTGCTTGTGCTCTGTTTTTCTCTCTCTCAAAAATAAACATTAAAAAATGTTTTTAAATATATAAAAAGGTTCAAGGGTACCTGGGTGGCTCTGTCAGTTAAGCATCCAGCTCTTGATTTCAGCTCACCTCATGATTTCATGGTTCATGAGTTTGAGCCCCTCATTGAGCTCTGCGCTGACAGCACGGAGCCTATTTGGGATACTCTCTCTCCCTCTCTCTGCCTCTTCCCCACTCATACATATGTGCTCTCTCTCTCTCTCTCAAAATGAATAAATAAACATTTAATAAAATCAAATGCTTATCCTTTAAAAAATATACATATGTAAGCTTATTTATGAAAAAACTCAATGATCATTTGCCAGCCATAACTCACACTCATGGTTACATAAGGGCTCTTGTAATTCATTTATTCATTCAACTAGCATTTATTGATTACCAGCTCTTTGTCAGTTTCTGCAGACTCAGGACTTAAAAGACATAGGCTCTGTCATGAAGGAACTCAGTTTGGGGAAAAGGGGAAGAAGGAAGACAGATACATGAAGATAGTGCAAGGCAATATTGCTTAGAGGTACGTACAGAACGCAGTGGGCATATGATGATAGCTACCATTATGAATGGCTCATGTACAAAAAAGTCATGTTTTATTGAAGGGGTGGTATTTGAATAATACTTAAAATTCACGTATCCTAGCTTTGGGCTTTTTCTTTCTTCCTTTCTGTCTAAAGAAATATTATGGCTGGTAGTAGATAAAAACCTTATATCCAATATTAATCAACTCTGCAGCAATTATTTATTTATATTAAAATCATTTATTTGGTACTATAGCTATATATTTACCTGACAACATATTCTGAAAATAAGAATTATTCTACTAATTCAACCTGGTCACAAAAACTGTGAAACAATATTTTCAATATGGTACCTACCATGTACTCAACTATGTGAAGGTTAGGGAATATAAGGCTTATTTTGACTTCTAGAAGCTTGTAGAACTATCTATAAAACAACCACCAATGTGAAGGCAGGCATATAATTAAATGCTATAATGCATAGAAGAGACATTTGTAATGCTTTAAGAGTTCAAAGAGAAGAGATCAGTGAGGTGTGCCAGAAAAGTGCACGAAGGACATAGTTTAATGAGGCAAGGATTGAGGAATGGCAGTCTAGGCAAGGGGAACAGTGAGGTGATAATGGGCACAGGGGGCTCGCTGAAGTGACTGAGCATGAATGATGGTCAGTGGAATAAGTAAGTGGAAAGTTGGTAAGTCAGATTAATTTAGTCTGAGGAGGGCCTTGAAAGGCAAGCCAGGAAGCGTAGGTGTAATGTTATGGGAAATAGGAGATGTTTCCAGGTTTCTGAGCAGGGAAGTGACATGATCCAAAGCGGTGTTGGAGGAAGATAAGCATGGCAGCCTTTAGTGGCCCCAACTTGATGGAGACCTGGAGTTAGCAGTGCCGTGTGCTATAGGGCTGAAGTGGCCACCAATTGTAGAAACGGAAGAAAAGAAAGGACTGAAGGAAAAGGAGAAAGTGAGAGATGTATTCAAAGAACTCCACATTACATTTTCAAGACCTAGGAGAACACTGGAGAGTTCCATCAGAGGGCTAGGGCTAGGGGTCAATTAATATTTCCAAGTGGAAATGTCCACAAACCAGGTAGAGTAGACCAAGAACCCATTTTCTTTCTCAAAGCTATATGTTTATTCTCTATCTGAACCCTATATCCATCACATAAGAGATCACAATTGGTATGAAAAATATAAGTGACAGATTATAATTGGCAACACCAGTTCCATTCTGGGGCAGTAGGTGCTATTACCCTGTAAAACAGACAAAAGACACATTTATCTGTCTTCAGCTGCCATCAGCGTTTTATAGTTTTTGATCAGGAGTCAGTGCTGGGCCTGTAGCTTCTGCACAGTGGCTCACAGAGCCACCTTTGTAGTGGGAAGTTCATTAATAAGCACAAGTAATAACTACTCTGCCATGACTTGTGGGTATTTCATCATTTTGTTTGAAAAAAGGTTATGCTTTGTGATTATTATAATGAATGAAAAAAATAGCAAGCCTGTAGTTTTGTTGTTGTTTTTAAAAATTTGTTTTATGTTTTTATTTTTGAGAGAGTGGAAGCAGTGGAGGGTCAGAGAGAGAGAGGGAGACACAGAATCTGAAGCAGGCTCCAGGCTCCGAGCTAGCTGTCAGCATAGAGCCCAACGTGGGGCTCGAACCCACAAACCGTGAGCTCATGACCTGAGCCAAAGCCGAAGCTTAACCAGCTGAGCCACCCAGGCGCCCCTGTAGTTTTGTTTTTAAACAAACCAATGAAATCCTCTTGCAAAAGGAGAGGTCTTTAAATTAACATTATACAGAGATTAACATCATACAGAGATGAGAGGAAGAGCTGCCAGTTTATTTACTTTCTGGCCTTGTTCAAGGTATTGTACTATTTCATTAGTACACATTTTTTAAAAGTACAAATTGAAAACTGGCCCGGTGCTCACCACTGCAACAGGATTTTTCACAGGGCGTGGGGAAAGGCATGAGAATTTGGCACACCTTCTCCCTCCTCTTGCCTCAGCCCAATTCCCCGGGGGTCATTCCAGCTTCGGGGACTTTCCTCACATGCTTGTTCTTTCTCTGCCTATGTGAATCTGTATTCTGGAGCACAAAAGCAGGAACAGGGTGAAAAACTTCTGCTCCTGACACTATGACTGGGTCTCTGCAAAGCACAGAGGCAGGGCCTGGTGCAAAAGTAAGCACAATTGCCAATGCCTGACTTCCCTCCCACATTCATTGGCCCTGCCCTTCCATATCACATTGGAAAAAATTCGTATAAACATATTTTAGCTACTAGTCATAGACAACGTGCATACATAAATATACAACGTATGTTCACAGGGCTTAACAAATGTTCAAAAATTCTAATACTTTAATTCAAATTTAAATACTTTAAAAATTTTCCCAAAAAAATCATCTGTGAAGGCCAAGGGCAGGCTGCCCCAGGATGAGCCATTTTGGCTTGAACGTTAATCTGAGTTAAAAGTCATTAAAACCCAGAAGATGCAGGAGGAGTTCTTTTCCTTGTCCTCAGTTGCTTACATTTATATTGGAAAAGAGAGCCAGTACCAAGAAGAGAGCCAGGAGGAGAGTTCTTAAGAGAGATTCCCCTTTATCTAAGAAACTTGTCTGCGTATAGGGCAACCTTTGTCTTTCAAACATCTCCTTGCACCTTCCCGATAATGATCTTTCTCTGCTTTGTATCCTTAGACCTTACCCTCTCCTAGCTCATTTAAGCATGTCTTTGCCTCACTGTCTTTGGAATTTCATGCCTGTGGATTCCTCATTATGTTCATATTAAATTTGATTTTCTCCTGTTAATCTGTCTCATGTCAAGTTGATTGTAAGTCCACCAGAAGGACCTCCCCAACACGTCCTTAAATTGCCATTCTCTTTTTTTAATCTACCCAATCCATTGCATTCAATTTTGACTGTCACAATCCCACTGGTGAGATATCGCCCCTGTAAACTGAACTATAGATTTTTCTTTCTGTCCTTATTCCTTTGGCAAACTTCAGACCAGGCACAAATCTGTTTTACAGATGGTCATGTTATGGTTGCTGCCCACCCCCACCAAATCTCATGCCAGGATAAGTGAGCAATCCTCTTGGCTGTACTAAGAAACCCAACTTTTCGAATATATTTGAATTTGAAAGCTGAGTAGGGTTCTGAGTGGAAAATGACACTATAGAGCTCATTAGATTAAGGACTCACCTGTGCTTGATTTTTTGTGCCCTGTTGGAGGAATTAGACTTTCTATTAGTTCTTTACATGTTTCTTGGTCTATGTAATTTTTAGGCAGACATTTAGTCTGTTTCCCCACCTGTTAACAAATTCAGTTCTGTCCCTTATATAGAGTGATTTTGTGTTCTTGAACACAATGAACTGAACAACACGAACTGAAACCAACTCTGAACAATACAAACTATGACCAAACTAAAATGATTCAAAATAATTTTCATTTCTATTGCCAAAAAAAAACCCACACAAAAAAACAAAACAAAACAAAAAACCCAATGGGGGAATTGTCTTCTATCACAGACATTATTTAAAGACCTTTATATCTAAAATAGTAATTAAATTTTTTTCTTCTATTTTGAAGCAACTTGATATCTTTTCAGATAAAAAATATTCTATTAAGACCATTGCCCCAAAAATAATTGTGATAGGAAGAATTATAAGATGATTCCCCAAATTCCCACCCCTGGTGTACACTCACTCTGTAATCCCTTCCCGTTGAGTGTGGGTGGGACCTGTGAATATGACGGATGTCACCTCATCACATAGAATGTCACCTATATTTTGGAGTAAAGATGAAGAGATTTTGGAGCTGGAATTAAGTTCCCTAATGAGTTTACTTAGTTGACCCAATCAGGTGAACCCTTTAAAAGAGCATCTAGAGGTCAGAAACTTGAAACATCAAAGACTCTCTCCTAATGGCCTTAAGAAAGCAAGCTGCTTATGAGTTCCACATTTGCCAGGGAATGAACTCTTCCAACAACCACAGAAGCTTGGAAGACCCTGAGCCTCAGATGAAGCCGCAGCCGCAGCTGACAAACTGATTGTAGGTTGTCAGGCTCTGAGCAGAAAACCCAGCTGAGCCTTGTCCAGACTGACCCATGGAAACTGAGATAACAAAATACATATTGCTTTCAGCTGCTAAATTTGTAATAACTTGTTATGCGATAGAAAACTAATTAAATATTCAACAAATATTTATTGGCCACTTTTCTTTAAAAATTTTTTTCTTTAATGTTTTTTATTTATTTTTGAGAGACAGAGAGAGACAGTACGAGCAGGGGAGGGTCAGAGAGAGAGAGAGAGAGAGAGAGATACAGAATCTGAAGCAGGCTCCAGGCTCTGAGCTAGCTGTCAGCACAGAGCCCGACATGGGGCTCAAACCCATGAAGTGTGAGATCATGACCTGAGCCGAAGCCAGACGCCCAGCTGACTGAGCCACCCGGAGGGCCTCTATTGGCCACTTTTCATGCGCTAAGCACTGGTGTACATTTTGCCATGGATTTGAAAAAAGTCTAAGGATTAATTCACGCATTTGAGGAACTTTAATCCAGTGGTGACCATAACATGGGCACTTAATTGAGGACAAAATAAAGCAGCATGTATTTGTATTAGTCGTGGCAATGAAAAGTTAGCCACAGAAAGAGAGCAATCAGGAAAGGTTTTGTGAAAGTGGTAGCACAAGTTAGGGTCTGAACAGTTTTGTTAGGTAGAAATGTAATGGAACAACATCCCAGGCAAAAGGAAGAGCATGAGCAAAGCAGAGATTGTAATGTCTATTTGGGGAAGCGCCAGTAGAACACTCTGGCTGAGACAGAGTTCCCATAGGGGTTGCCCGAGACCTTATTTGGTGACAATAGGCAACTAATGAAGGTGTGGAGGCCAAGGGCAGGGCCTCCAGAGACAGGCCACAATGGCAGGTAGATTCTTTTGAGTTGAAAACAATCAAGGCCCAAAAGACTCAGGAAGAAACTTTGACATCTCCTGAACTGCCTAAAAAGAATTTAGATAGAAGACCTGTCCAAAAGAGAGCAATCACACAGAAAACTACATTATAATATGAACAGGGGCGGGGAGTGGGGGGAGGGGAACAATGTCCATTTGTTAAAATCCCTCTCTAAGTCCCACTGTTTCTATGTGGCCCAGCAATGTTTATCAGACATTTACTCTTTTTCATCTTCCCATGAATTGCATTCCTTCTCTTTGAAGTCCCAGACTCCTATCTCCTTCTCTTAGTTTGAAATGACATACTTACCTCTCTTTACCTATCTTTGATATTTCATGTCTGTATGGATTTCTTATCATACAAAATTAAATTTGACTTTCTCCTGTTAATCTGTCTCATATAAGTTTCATTCTTCATCCAGCTAGAAGAACCTTGGAAAGAGGAAAATTTCTTCCTCCTTGACAAAGGGACTGAGGAAGAGCACATTTGTTGTTAACAAAGATAGCAAGTGTTGGGCTCTCCTGGGTTTAAAAGTGGGCTGCTTTCTCAGTATATAGGAGGATAAGGAGAGACCCTTCGCTTTCCCCTCCCACTCCTGTTTTCAGATGTTTTCTCCCTTCTTCCTGCTTCTTCTATTCAGTAAACACTAGGGCTATTTTCCCCTATAACATCCTGGGTGCTTTGTTTACTAATAGAAAAGAAATTTCCACCCTTTGTAACAAAACACTATCTCCATTTCTTCAGGGAGTGGAGGAGTGGCACAATCCATACATCTGTCCTGCTCTCCTCCTTTTAAGAGACTCCTTTGATTTAATTATGCAAAAAAGAAGATAATTTCAAAATCTGTGCATTTTAGTGGATAGATATCTAAAATAAGACAACTCTTTGTTTAGCAGAGAAATTTTAAAATATTTATATGTCAAAAAATAGACTCCAAGAAGGAAGGACAGATCTTCATGGGAAAAAAGGAAGGGATTTTGAGAACCTAAGACTAGACTCTAAAAATAGTGAGAAGTTGAGACTTAAAGAAAAAAGGCCAAGGAGACATTGCTGGTACGTGGAATGACTGAGGAAATTTTATCAACAGCAGTGACCAACATGTGATTTTTAATGGTCGGCCATGCTGTGTCAAGCCCTCAGGAAAAGTTTGCTGTATATAACTGCATGAGGTTATGATGCTTTGGGAAAATCACGAAGGGCCCTGGGTTCCATGAATAGGCTGACTTGTGGCAGAAGGAAGCATGGGAGGAGAGATGACAGAAAGAGTGATCGCTCAGTGATGGGTCAGAGGCAGAATGATGGGGATGGGCGGGACGGAAGTATAGGCTTTGCTTCCATCTTTTTATCTGAATGTTAAAGAACAGGATCCCTCCTCTGGCTAGAAGTCTTGAGGGATACCAGATAGCAGATATTTGTGTTATATTTTTATGAGCTTTGACCATAAGGTTAAGTATGCCCCATACAATCTATTAAGCACACACTATATATAATCTCACTGAATCTGAAGAGGTTATTGCCCCCATTTTCCAATGAGGAACAAGTTCAGAGACGTAGGTAACTTGTCCAAGGCCATGGAACTAATCAACAGTGCCCAGATTTTTTTCTTCTGATGTTTTATTTAGTTTTGAGAGAGAGACAGGGAGCAGGGCAGGTTCAGAGAGAGAGGGAGACACAGAACCAGAAGCAGGCTCCAGGCTCTGAGCTAGCTGTCAGCACAGAGCCTGATACGGGGCTCGAACCCACAAACCTTGAGATCATGACCTGAGCTGAATCTGGGCAACAGTGCCCAGTTTCAAATCCAGGGCTGCTAGAGTCCAAATCACATGTTCATAACCACCTTTCTCTATACCAGCTTCCACAATACCCTACCATGAACCACTGTTTCTCTGGACTCCCTCTTGTCTTCTTTCATAACTTTCTTGCTTATCTTTCTCTTATCAACTTCCTTTTTTAAAATCTCTACCTCCATTCTCAATGTAATTTTTGCTATCGCTTGGGGGTATCCAGCCATCTTACCTCTTGGTACACTCCTTTGCCATAGATGCCATGTCACATTCATTAAATAGATCGGTTTCTCACCCTCCTGGAACATATTAGGGGATGTGGCTGAGTTCACACAGGAAGAGGGGAGGCCACTTGCCAATAAAGATAATTTGTATATGGGGACCCACAAAATGGAGGCAATGCCCGTCACAAAGCTAAACCTAAGTCTATCTGCATTTACAGGAAACACCTGTCAAGGAAAGCTAACAGGCACCAGTCATAATCTTCCAACTCATCTTCAGTTAGCTAACCTTACCCTGGAAAATAGGACCTGCTAGCCTTATAGGGAATTCCCCACCTTCCTTAGCCAATCATGTCTTATTTTGTGCTATCTCTCTATATAACTTGCTCTATAGAACTCTTACCCAAAATCCCTTGGGAAGAATGCTCTAGTGTTTGTGAGGCACTGTATTCCCCCAATCCATGGATTGTTTTCTCTAGAATAAGGGACATAAAACTTGTTATTAAATTGTATTATTTTTGTCATCTGACAGTGCTACCTAGGGACCCTTTCTCCCTGTCACACTGAATGGTGATCCTTTTAAATAAATGTTATACATGTCACACACCCTCCCTTAAAATCCTCCAAAGGCTTCCATTACGTTGAGAAATTCAATGCTCTTACAATGGCTCCCAAGCTTCTGCGTGATCTGGCCCCTGCCTGCCTCTGCCTAGTCTCCACCTCATCCACTTCCCTCTCTTTACTACTCCTCAATCTGGCACAAAGAACCTTTGTGCACGCTGTTCTTCTGGAACACCTTTCTCCCAGATAGCCAGACGGGCATTCTTCATTATTAATTCAAGTTTTTTCATAGAGGCTTTCTGTGACCACACATTCTACCTAAAATAGCACCCCCTTCCATCATTTCTATTCCCTTTGCCAGTGTTATTTTCTCCCTAGCACCTAGCACTAGCTATTGATATAATACACATTAATTTGTCTATCTCCCTGTCAGTGTAAGCCCCTCAAGAGCAGGGTTTTATTATTTCATTTACCCAAAACCCCTAGTGTCTGAAGAGTTGGCTCCTAATAGGTATCTCACATACATAATAGGTACTTCCAATAGGAACTTTTTATCTTGATGAAGTCCCAATAGTTTGTTTTTGCTTTTGTTTCCCTTGCCTCAGGGCACATATCTAGTAACAAGTTGTTACGGCTAATGTCAAAGAGGTTCTCCTCTAGGATTTCAATGGTTTCCTGTCTCATATTTAGGTCTTTCATCCATTTTGAATTTATTTCTGTGTATGGTGTAATAAAGTAGTCTAGTGCTCTCTTTGAATCCAACAGGAAGCTAGAAGGCCAAAGCAGACACAGAGCAAGGTGGAGAGGGGTGAAGAGTGAGCGGGAGGGACAAATAGAGGGTTTCCAGTGAGGAAGCCAAAGAAGTCAGTAGGGGCAAGAGTAAACTGTGTCTATGCCCCTTATAGTTTCGTAAGAAGATGCAGATGAGATTCGACAAGGACGGTTTGGAGACCTCATCATAATGGAAGCCAGCATGGTATATTGTAGACAGACAAGTCATGATTTAATTCTACTGGCTGGTAAGTAGCCTTATCGGCAGTTAAGTTTTTCTGATTATTCACTTAATAAATTTAGTTTGTCAGGGGTGCCTGGGTAGATCAATTGGTTCAGCGTCTGACTCTTGATTTTGGTTCAGGTCATGATCTCACAGTTCGGTATTTTGAACCCCACGTCTGGCTCTCCACTGTCAAGCCTGCTTGGGATTCTCTTTCTCTCCCTCTCTCTCTACCTCTCCCCTGCTCACTTTCTCTATCGCTCTCTCAAAGTAGTAAACTTAAAAAAAATTTGTCAGAATTACAGAGTTCTTCTAAGCTGAGCTTTCACTCTCATTGTGATAGCCACATTTCTTTTGGTACCCAATTGATACCTGATAACTTTAGGCTACAGTGAGCAATCCTAGCTTGGTCACGGGGTTAGCCAGGCCTTCCTATGGCCTGCACCACCTTTGCCCGCCATACTGAACCTAATCAGAACCAGTGGACCTCAGCCCTTATGAGCTTTGTACTTCCCTTAAGTCCTGGCCATCAGTTCTGCAATTATGTCTTCTTTGGCATCATGTCACCAGGAAAACAGACTGTATTTCTAAGAAGAAAGAAAGAGAGAAAGAAAGAGAGAAAGAAAGAAAGAAAGAAAGAAAGAAAGAAAGAAAGAAAGAAAGAGAAAGAGAGAAAGAAGGAAAGAAACAAGGAAGGAAGGAAAGAAAAGAAGAAAAGAAAGAAGGAAGGAAGGAAACAAGGAAGGAAAGAAAAGAAAAGAAAAAAGGAAAAGAGGGGGGTGGTGATAACCCTTACCTCGCTCCAAGCAGCCAAAAAATTTTTAAAAAGATAAATTAGGGGCACCTGGTTGGCTCAGTTGCTCAAGCATCTGACTCTCGATTTCTGCTCAGGTCATGACCTCACAGTTTGTAAGTTCAAGGTTCTGTGCTGACAGTGTGGAGCCTGCTTAGAATTCTCTCTCCTTCTCTCTCTGCCCCTTCCCTACTTGTGCACGCAGGCTTGCTCTTGCTCTGTCTCTCTTTCAAAATAGATAAATAAACAATAAAAAAGATAAATTGGACTTCATCAAAAACTTTTGTGCTTCTAAAAACACTATCAAGAAAGTGAAAAAATAACTACCACAGAATGGGAGAAAATATTTGTAAATCATGTATCTGACAAGGATCTAGTATCCAGAGCTTTTATAATTTAAGAATAAAAATACAAATAACCCAATTTAAAAGTGGGCAAAGCAATTGAATAGACATTTGTATATCCAAAGAAGACATACAAATAGCAAATGAGCACATGAAAAGATGTTGAACATCGCCTGTCATTATGAAAACACATCAAAATCACAATGAGATGTCACTTCCCTCCACTACAATGACTATAACCAAACTGATGACAATAAGTGTTGGTGCAGATATGGATAAATTAGAACCCTAGTACATTGTTGAAAGGGTTGTAAAATTGCAGCCTACTCTGGAAAGCAGTTTGGTTGTTTCTCAAAATGTTAAACACATGACTGAGCAATTTCACTCTTAATTACACAGCTAAGAGAATTGAAAACATATATCCACACAAAAATTTGCACACCAATGTTTACAGCAACACTATTCATAATAGCCCCAAAGTGGAAACAATCCAAACGTATATCAATTGATAAATGGATAAATAAAATATGTCATATCCATATAAGGGAATATTATTTGGCAATAGAAAGGAATGAAGTAGTCATACATGCCACAACATGGAGGAACCTTGAAAACATTATGAAAAATGAAGGAAGCCAGACATATGGTATATGATTACATATATATCATATGTCCAGAATGGGCAAATCTAAAGAGAGACAGAAAGTAGATTAATGGTTACCAGTGACTAGGGAAAAGAGGGTATGGGGAAAGACTATGAAGTTTCTTTTTGCAGTGATGAAAATGTTCTGGAAAATACTAAAGTATAGCTTGGGAATATGCTAAAAAGCACATAACCATTGTATAGTTTAAGAGAATGAATTTTATAGTATGTGATTCTTTCTCAATTTTTTAAAGTGATGATGAACGATTATGAAGTGAGGCTATTTCTAGTCTCCTTATTGCACCATCCCAAGGAAAGTAATGAAATAATAGAAATCCAAAGCTGCATGAAGGAATGTTATGGGGCTCTGGAACAATGCCGAAACCAAATCAGTTAAAGTCCCACGGGATCTTTTTCACCACTGTTCGATGGCTGTTGTAGAAAGGGACCGGGAGAGAGGGGAGGACGGGAACTGAGGTCCACGTGTGCCTCCTTTGAACCTCCGATTGCAAAGCCTGAGGCCTCCAGCCAGGGGCCAGAGGAGAACATGCAGCCCAGCCTCACATTCCCGATGGGCTTCAGATACAAGCTTGTGCCGCATTCATAAGTGATGTTAAAGACTCGGGTACAGTGAGACAATCGTAGGGATTTTTTTATAAAACTACATCTTGAAAAAAAACAAACACAAAAATTACATTTTGTGAAATACAAACTGACATGTTTTAGTATAGTTCCCTATCTTGTGAATTACATAACTATGTTTGTGGTAGGCTAAGAATATTAATTTGTTAAAAGTAAACATTTAGAACATATTATTTTTAATACCTATTTTTGGTATTCATTTTTGTGGTTGTTGCTTCAATGTATTAGGAGTTTTAAAAATGGAAGCAATCTAGGCCTTTCTTAATTTCTGAGGAACCTGGTCATACTTAATGCCGACAACCATCCTAAGAGGTAAATATTGCTCCGTTTAATAAATGGGAAAACTGAGGCCCAGCAAGGGTATATCAATCAACCAGTCTAGCAAAGCTAGTGATATCTGGAACTGCATTTGATACTGAAACTCACGGTGCCACTTTTCCATGCTAAAGAAGACAAAGGTGAAAATGTAGATTCGTCTTCACACAACTGCACCACAGCACCCCCTGTGCCAAGGTCCCTGTGCCACATGGAGCCCTGTGCACAGTCTTGCTAACAGCCAGGCCACTGGCAGAACTACTTGTATCCTGCTGGAATCCTTCCCCAAAGCTCTCCTGCTCTTACAAAAGATCTCACTCTTCGTCATCTCTGCGGATCTGAGCTGCAACCAAATAACCAGAAAAGAAGAGAAGAGGGAGAACTGTGGACAATGAGCCTTTTGTGGCCCCATTCTTTCCTTTGACTCTAGCCCCATTGGTGAATGGTTGTCTGCCAAAGTTTTCTGGAAGTTTCTCTCTGTTTCTCAGCTGAGAAGGAACCATTTTTTATGGGGCTCATCAGAAGCGAGTGTGAAGGTTTTTTTCTATTTGAAGGAGTCAAGCCATGAAAAGGTCTTTTCATTCTCCCTTTAGTTGATTCAGATCAGGCACTGGACCGTTTGGAAAGGGTGTGCCAAGGAACTGGCTCCTTCCCCTTAGGGCAAGAGAAACTCCACAGAGTTCCTGTTCCTGTGCAAAGGAGGAGGGCACCCCAATTTGCCTCGGCAGGCCTCTGTCCCTAGACTGAGAGGCGGCTGTCCACTATGTGAGGCAAGCTGCAGAGGGGCGTCAACAGGTCCCTCTCCTGCTCCTCCTGCAGGTTTAGAAGACTTCAGATAAGCCTTTATATGCTGCCCTCCTAGGCTAGGTCTGCACTCCATGAAACAGCTTCTCAATAATGAGGGTGCACAAAAATGAATAAAGAAAAAATGAGTGCATGTATGTTTTCTTTTATGTTAAGAAGATTAGATCTTTCTTATCTCTCTTTCTAACTCTTAATTCCAATTATGTTTGTAACCAAATAAAGCCAGTTAAACTGCAGCTTGGGCTGAGGCTGATGACAGGTACAATCTAGAGACTGATACACACGCTGAATTGCTAAAAGTAATTTCCATATGAGACAGTGCCTTAAGGTCTGGGTAGTGCCTCTCTCGGGTCTCTTAAGAGCCATTCAACATTTGCCAGAGCACAAATCAATAAGAAGTGTGCCCATAGCAAATGTATTTTCTACCCCAAACCTGCCATTTTTATAGGACACATGTTACATTCACATACCCTCTACTGTGAACGCTGACCACAGCTTTACTTTTGAACCCTATATGGCTGAGGAGACCATGCCTTTGCCAGCTTAGCATTAAGGAAGACTTTTTCTAATGGGTATGCACCTCTAATTAGACATAAACGCGTGGCAAGAGAAACCTTGCCAGGTAATACTTGAAGCTCAGTAACTGTTTGAATGAATGAACACAAGTCTCAAGGGCTTTAACATCAAGAGCTTAGAGTTAAACTGAAAATCATTTCCGCCAATTCAACATGCAAATCCTTTACGGTGTTTTATACATATTCTATGATTGTACACTCCTTTCTTCTTTCCATTTTCAGAAAGCAAGAAGGCAGCATAGCAGTTGCTATAACATGTTGCACTTTGTTCTATGCGGATCTCATACTTTCTCCCCTTATAACCGAGGAAGTACCTCTTTTATCATTTGTACGTTTCTCATGTCCACATCACCCTCTCCAGCTGGACCCCCAACTCAGTGCAACTTCCTATATTTCGAGGAGGGCTTCTTACCCTAGTGACACTTTGGTGGAGTTCAGTATGTGGAAGCAGAAAACAATCTTATTCTTTGTCATCAAACACATTCTATGGATTTTTTTCACCCCTTGAATTTGATGAAAATGTGTAGCCCAAGGTAATAACGAAGACTCTAAATTGCACTGCAGTGAATTTCCCCCTTGCCCAGCACTTGGGTGGGTTTTAGGCGGGCATCCTTCAGTGGGGGAGAGCCACAGTCATTTCTGTTCTATTCCTCCTTTCCCCCAATTTTGCCTTTTTTCTCTTAAACTCCAGCTCACACTACTCACTCTTTGTGGGTTAGGCCTGGAAGGAGTGGGCATTCCGGGGCAAAAAGGGGGCACTTATGCTGAAGGTGTTCTCTGGAGTAAGTGTATATTTATAGCTGCTTCTTTCTCTCCAGGAGACTTTGTGGATTTCTCTGGGGCCTTCTTTTGGACGTATATCTTACTATGATTCCCAGGATGGCCAGTGCCTTAGCCTGACTGTTTACAATTTGACCCTCACTCTGGCATTTGGTAAAAGTAAATTTGGCTACTACTCAGTAGTACTACTCAACATACTCAATGAGACTCAGGCATTGAGGTCACTCAAGTTTGGTAGCTCTGCTTTTACTCCAAGATAGGGTGGCTCCCATAATAAGTATTAGACTTGTATGAGAACTGGACTACTTTCTTACATCATACACAAAAATAAATTAAAAACGGATGAAAGACTGAAATGTGAGACAGGAAACCTTCAAATTCCTAGAGGAGAAAACAGGCAGTAACCTGTTTGACATCCATCAGCTGTAGCAACTTCTTACTAGATACATCTCCTGAGGCAAAGGAAACAAAAGCAAAAATAAACTATTGGGACGTTATTGAAATAAAAAGGTCTGCACCCAAACAATCAACAAAACTAAAAGGCAACTTATGGAATGGAAGAAGATATTTGCAAATGACATAGATGATGAAGGGTTAGTATCCAAAATACATAAAGAACTGATACAACTCAATAACTCCTCCCCCAATAATCCAATTTAAAAATGGGGAGAAGACATGAACAAACATTTCTCCAAAGAAGACATACAGGTGGCCAACAGACACATGAAAAGATGCTGAACATCACTCATCATCAGGGAAATGCAAATCAAAACTACAATGAGATATCACTTCACACCTGTCAGAATGGCTAGAATTAGGGGGTGTCTGAGTGACTCAGTCAGTTAAATGTCCAACTTCAGCTCAGGTCATGATCTCACAGTTTGTGAGTTTGAGCTCCGTGTTGGGCTCTGTGCTGATAGCTCAGAGCCTGGAGCCTGCTTAGATTCTGTGTCTCCCTTAGTCTCTGCCCCTCCCCTGCTTATGTTATGTCTGTCTCTGACTCTCAAAAATAAACATAAAAAAATTTTTTTTAAAGAATGGCTAAAATCAAAAACACAAGAAACAAAAACTGATGGAGAGGATGTGGAGATAAAGGAACCCTCCTGCACTCTTGGTGGGAATGCAAACTGGTGCAGTTACTGTGGAAAACAGTATGGAAGTTCCTCAAAAAGTTAAAAATAGAACTACCCTTCAACCCAGTAATTGAACTAATGAGTATTTACCTAAAGAATATGAAAACATTAATTCAAAGGGATACATTCACCCTGATGTTTACATCAGCATAATTTACATTAGCCAAATTATGGAAGCAGCCCAAGTGTCCATCAATAAATGAGTGGATAAAGATGTGAGGTGTGTTTGCATGTGTATACGTATGTGTGTATATCTACATATACTTATATATATCAACATATATACAATGGAATATTATTCAGCCATAAAAAAGAATAAAATCTTGCCATTTGCAACAACATGGATAGAGCTAGAATGTATTATGCTAAGCAAAATAAGTCAGTCATAGAAAGACAAATACCATATGATCTTGCTCATATATGAAATTTAAAAAACAGAAGAAACAAGCAAAAGCAACAGAGAGATTGAAAACTAAGACATAGGCTCTTAACTATAGAGAACAAATTGATGATTGCCAGAGGGCAAGTGGGTGGGGAGATGGGTAAAACAGGTGATGGAGGTTAAAGAAGGCACTTACCATGGTTAAAAAAAAAAGAAGTTTTCAAACAAAAAAAGATAAAAATAAAAAAACAAAATATTGCCTTGTCTAATAAAAATAATAATTATGATTATTATAATAAAACTTTACCAAATATAAAATACTACTACTACTTCACCAAATTTACTTGTGGTGAGGGGTGTGTTTAAATACTTTACATGTAACACATTCCCTCCATCCCCAGAACCCGATGAGGCAGATGAGTAAATTGAACCACAGAACTATTTAGTAACTTGCCCAAGGTCATACAGCTATCCAGTGACAGAGCTTGGATTTGAACACAAGTTGAACTGACTCCAGGATGTACTTTTTAAATCAATTCACCGCACTGTCTCTCAGCTTTTCCAAAGGTGCTTGTGGTTCTACACAGGGAACTGCCCTCACTTCATGTCCCTCATTGGCAGTCCCTGAAGTTCACAGAAGAAATATTACCCATTTAATTACATTTACAAGCTAACCCATTTTTAATAGTGATGGGGGGGTTAATTTCACATATGGAAAGACCTAATAACCTTGATACGCAGTCAGCATTTAAAAAAAAGTCTCCACCTCAAGTTGCCTAAAAATTAATCATAAGTAAATCCATAGCTGAGTCATTCGTTGGTGTCATAGCCACCAAAAAACTCTACCAGAGAGTCCATCTCAAAGTGCATAATAAATTCATTTTATGAGGGGCACCTGGGTGGTTCAGTTGGTTAGGGGACCAACTCTTGGTTTCGGCTCATGTCATAATCTCATGGTTTATGAGCTCAAGCCCCACATTGGGCTCTGTGCTGACAGTGTGACATCTGCTTGGGATTTTCTGTCTCTTCGTTATGCCCCTGTCCACTTATATTCTCTCTGTCTCAAAATAAATAAGTAAACATTAGAAAAAAAGAAACTCATTTTATGAAATCTTCCAGTGTCAGATGTAACCTACATAATTATAGAACATCAGAGTTAGAAAGGGCTTTGGAATTGATAGAATTTAATCTCCTTAAGTGAAACTGTACAACAAGGATAAATGAATTGCCCCAGGCTAAGACATTCCATGGGAGGAATAAAATGAGAACAAGCTCACAGACTTTCCAAGGTCCAATGTCTTTCTGCACTTTACCACGCTGGTGCCCCACTCCATGTGACAGTTTTATATATATAACACTTTCCTCTGCTCAGCACAAATAGGGTTAACATAATTATATTTCACTGGCTGAATTTTGGAGATACCCTTGATCTATTTTGAACACAAGTTAGGTGGTGTTTGCCCTTGCTTCATTTAGAGAAGCGGACAGGTAAACACGTGAAAACGCTAGAAGGGCGTGACATATGAGTGTGGTGAGTATCCTACCTATGTGGGTACTCATTTTGTATTATTCTGTTATATTTCCTCAGCAATCATTTGTTCCCAGTGGAAATTGTTGGCAATGTTTCTGAAAACCATCAGGAAATTTTTTTTTTCTGTGAAAGAAAACATCTTTTTTTTTGCAAAATGCCACATCCTTGGCCTCTCCTTGGGCCCATGAACCCAGGACCTCCATGGTCTGCCTGCCTCTTGTCTCCCATTTGTTCCTTCTTCCCAAATCACAGATTTCATCCTACTTTCTGTATCTCAAAAACCTTCAGCAACTATCTACTGTCTTCAGGAGAGAGCCCAGACTATGAGAGCCCTAAACAGACAGCACCATATACCTTTCAAACCCCCTTTGCCTTTGTGGACCAACACAAACTGTCCGCTCTGACCGTTTTAGCATGTCCCCAGTTTCCCAAACGTACGTGGTGCTTCCCCATCTCTGCACCTCTGCCTACATGGCTTTTCCCGCCCAGGATATCACCTCATCTGCCTCTGCCAACACACTTCTGAGTCACAAGGCGAGGCCCAGCCTGGAGGCCTCCTGACTACCCAGGCTTCCTGAAATCCACTGAAAGGATTTATTACTGGTAATGCTGATTTCATATTTGCTGCTCTGTTTTATTTTAATTTTTCCCTGTATGTTTCTCTTGCTTTCCATCCAGTTTGTAAGTTCCTTTAGAGCAAGAAACAATTTTTAGGCTTAAAATATTTCCTTTATGTCTTAAACACATAAAGAACTAAGTAAGTATCAATAGCTGATTAGTCAAGAGCTTTTTCCATTTAGTTCCCCCCAGTACTCTCCTTGAAGAGCTGGCAATTTAAAACATTTGGGATAATTTTATACACTTATTCTAAAACCCTAAGAACTATGAAATATATCTTTAGGTAGAGCCACTTACCTATAATTCATGGATAAATTCAAAGATAACCTGTTGGAGCATTTAATAGGTTAACAGAATTAAGAACATAAGAACAGATGAGCTCCATCTTTTTTGTTCTGTTTTAAAAACCTACCCAAGTTTGCCCCAACATTGGTAGCACAAGGGGGAACCAGAATATAAATGGAGGGTCATAAACTCTGTATTTAAATGGTTTAAAGTTATAAATGAAGCTAATGAACTATTAAAGTCTATTCTAATTTCTTGCCTTTAAAAATACACCTTAAAAATGACTTCAAGCCCAGGTTTGTCTCCTACTCTTCCCTCCCCTGTCTCCTTCCTACACTATGAGTGGCTCCCATGTCCAGCAGTGGACAGCATGCACATCCAAGCTCTGCACACACCCCTGACACCTCTCGGGCCTGGGAATACACACCCTGGCAGCAGGGCATGCCCTCCGGGATAGGCAAAGAGCGAAGAACAGGTCTTTTTAATGTTTTTTAAAATGATTTATTTATTTTTTTTTTTTGAGAGAAAGAGAGAGATAGCGTGAGCAGGGAAGGGTCAGAGAAAGATGGAGACACAGAACCCAAAGACGGGCTCCAGGTTCTGAGCTAGCTGTCAGCACAGAGTCTGATGTGGGGCTCGAACCCACGAATGTGAGATCACAACCTGAGCCGAAGCCAGACACTTAATCAACTGAGCCACTCAGGTGCAGAACAGGTTCTTTTTAAAGAAAGTCCTCTTGGGGCAGCTGGGTAGCTCAGTGGGTTAATGGGTTAAGCCTCCAACATCAGCTAAAGTCATGCTCTCCTCATTCATGAGTTCAAGCCCCAACCCCCACCCCCATTGGGCTCTCAGAGCCTGGAGCCTGGAGCCTACTTCAGATTCTGTGTCTCCCTCTCTCTCCACCCCTCCCCAACTCATACTCTGTCTCTCAAAAAAGAAATAATGTTAAAAAATAAATCAATAAAAATAAAGAGAGGCTCCCTGCCCAAGTCAAGGGGCAATTCTACATCTACTCTTCTTTTACTTTTTAACATAAATTCATTCAGAATTTTTAGCTCATTCAAATACCAAATAAAAAGTAAAAAACTCTCATGACTTAAAAAATCACTTAAAATTTTTTGAGTTAGTTTCATCTTCTTACATGTAAAAACACATAAAAAGAGAAACACATAGGGGCACCTGGGTGGCTCAGTTGGTTAAGCGTCCAACTCTTGGTTTCGGCTCAGGTCATGGGTCATGATCTCACCATTTGTGTGTTTCAGCACCACATCTGGCTCTGTGCTGATGACATGGAGCCTGCTTGGGATTCTGTCTCACTCTCTCTGCCCCTTCCCTTCTCTCTCTCTCAAAAATAAATAAACATTAAAAAAATTTTTTTAAAGAGAATCACATGGTATAATTATAAAAATATGCATATTACTATGGAATATAATTATTCTAGTAATATACCAATAGTTTAATAGCAAGATAGTTTACACTAAGACTCAAAGCTATAACCATCACAGTTGATAATATATGAATATATATATTTTTTAAAATGACCGCAGATACGTTACTTAAAAAAATTTTTTTTAAGATTTATTTATTATTGAGAGACAGAGAGGGACAGAGCACAAGCAGAGGAGGGGCAGAGAAAGAAGGAGACACAGAATCTGAAGCAGGCTCCAGGCTCTGAGCTAGCTCAGAGCACAGAGCCTGATGCGGGGCCGAACCCACGAACCGCGAGATCATGACCTGAGCCGAAGCTGGACGCTCAACTGACTGAGCCACCCAGGCGCCCCAACACAGATATATTACTTAATGAGCAGCAAGATAGTTCCTTCTGTTTTTTTTCAATCCTCCAAATTAGCTTCTGAGTCATGGTGTACTTTGGCAAATGTAAATTATATTGTCTATCTTTTCTAAGCTCTTCTTATCAAGATATAATCATGTGTAAACTTCTCATGAATTGGATTCCTCAGTGAAAAAGCAAATACATGTTTACCTCAGTTTATGTAGGAGAAGTCTATTTCACAGTTGGTGCATAAGATTACAACACACCAACACGTGTTTGGAAATTACACGTCCAAAAGATCATCTTAGGTACTATGTAAGTAAAGGAAAAAAGTCAAGAAAGAGGATTCAATATTATTCTGCTAATTTATAGTTAGCTTTCAGATTACATAAGGAATTCAAGAAGGAGATGGCAAAACAGAGATTGTCTAGGTCAGCAATCAAACATTACTGGAGCACAGCATATTTGTTACTGACATTCTCTCTAGTGTTCATCTCCTCCCCTTTCTGTTTCTCCCTCGTCTTTCTTGTTCACTTCTTCTGTATATATCACCTGGTTTTCTCTTTCTTTCTTCTCTCTTGCTTGTGCCATAAATCTGCCAGTGACAATCACCCTTGCTGGAAATGGAATTCTCTTCCTGCTTCTTCCCTCCTCTGGAACTGACTTGCTTAACAACATGACAAATCTACATCTTCAACAATAAAAAGTCCACCAGTGTTACATAAGCCTCATAAGTCAGTGGTTTTTGCTTTTTATTTTCCCGTAATAGTTTCTATATGGTTGCAATCACAGCACATATTGCAGACAACTAACAGGCCACATTTGGAAGTTTCTAAAAAGCAACAAATCTTATCTCAAAACTGATAAAGAGGAAAAAATAAAGCATTTCTCCTGCCTTTTAAAAATTAAGTTTATTTATTGTGAGAGAGATACAGAGAGAGTGAGCAGGGGAGGGGCAGAGAGAGAGGAAGAGAGAGACTCTCAAGCAGGCTCCCTGCTGTCAGTCCCAATGCAGGTCTCAATCCCATGAACCGGGAGATCATGACCTAAGCTAAAACCAAGAGCTGGACACTTAACTGCCTGCGCCACCCACATACCCCACCCTGCCTTTCTTATGAACTGTTTCTCAGAATAACAAAATAGTTCATGTGGGAAAACTGTTTTAGAAAAATCCCAGCCAATAAATGTGGATAAAATCAGTGAACAGATCTAGGCAATAGTTTATCAATGGGGGCTAAGGCTGTTTGGCAAAAGGCTTTTGCAAAGGATGGATCAGGATGATGACACCGATCTCTACATCACAGAAAAAAGAGACGATCTGTGATATAACTCAATAATACACACAAAACATCACCTGTGAAATATACCCACAAAGTTAATCTAATCAAGTCTTGATTATTGAATTATTCTTTACTGGTATGTAATAGGGATGGAGGAAAGTGTTAACTGACACTATGAGAATAAAACCAATCTTCTGCATGGGAGATTCCGCTCTTCTCCTTTATTTATTTACTTATTTGATTTATTTATTATTTATTTTTTATGCAATCATTTATTTCTATTTAATACCCTTGAACGTGGACTCAAAGGTATTTATTCTATACTTTGAGTTCTAATACAATACTTATTTATTTTGTTGTTCAAATTGTTCCAATTTGAGCTACTGGGAGCTCTTTCAGCTGGCTTCTATGTCCTTTTGACATATCTCTATCAGTGTGTGTGTGTGTGTGTGAGTGTGTGTGTGTGTGCTTGGCACTTTTTACACTCTGGCACTATAAGACACTTCAGGCTCATCTTGTATAGTTTGAGCTCCAGTTGCACAATCAGCGATTTTTCTAAGGAGTCCTGGGATATTTTATTGGAGAATGGTATTAGAAACCAAGATCTGGGTTTTAGGTGTGTTTGTTACCCCTGGGGTATCATTGAATCTAGGTGTTCTGATCTGACAGAGTAAGGAAACAAATATATATATATATACTAACTGGTATATATACAAATATAGCTAAATATTTCTATATGTAACCATTTGTATCTATTTTAAACTAAACATGATGTTGGGATTCATACTGATGTTGGGACTGGCTTTTAATCCAGCTGTGGGGATGGGTGGGGGGCAGATATAAAAGGAACAAGAGGGCCCATAGGATGGTAATTGTTGAAGCTGGATGAAGTGGAATGGTGTGGTAATCCATGATTATATTCTCTCTACTTTTGAATGTTTTCACATTCATATAACAAGAAAACATTTTGTTAATAACAACAGTTAAGGTTGGAGAAGCCACTGCTGGCCTCACTCCAAGCCCATTTAGTCTTCCCTTACACAGCATTGCTAATTTCCAAATGCAAACCTAATTGAAACACTTTAAACATTTTTTTTTAATGTTTTTATTTATTTTTGGGACAGGGAGAGACAGAGAATGATCTGGAGAGGGGCAGAGAGAGAGAGAGGGAGACACAGAGTCGGAAGCAGGCTCCAGGCCCCAAGCTGTCAGCACAGAGCCCGATGCGGGGCCCGAACCCACGAACATGAGATCATGACCAGAGCCGAAGTCAGAGGCCCAGCCGACCTAGCCACCCAGGGGCCCCTAAACATTTTATTTTTTAATAAATGTTTATTTGAGATAGAGAGAGCAAGTGAGCATGGGGGAAGGGAAAGGGGGAGCAGAGAGAGAGAGAGAGAATGAGAGAGAAAGAGAGAATCTCATGCAAACTTCATGCTGTTAGGACAGAGCCCAATGCAGAACTCAAACTCACAAATTGTGAGATTGTGACCTGACCTGAAATCAAATCAGATGCTTCACCAACTGAGTCACCCAGGCACCCCACAGTTAAAACATTTTAAAAGACTTTTTTAAATTACACAGTGACAAAAGTAAGAAATTAGAGGTAACAAGAAGGAAACTTTTAGACAAAACTATTTAAAATAACAGAAATAAAATTTACTGTAATCATAGATACAACCTATACTTCAACAAGTTCTGAGAACATTACTGTATTTCCACCCAAAAAAAGCTGTTATCCAGAATAATCATTCTTTATCAAGAAAGGTCTAAGTAATGTTTAGCATATTCTGTTTAAGAAAAAAACAAAAATAAGTAAATGTATCTTTAGTTTTTATTCAAAGCAGTAAAAAGTTTAAGTTTCTAACCTACAAAGATAGACACTAAGTTATCTATAAAAGTCAGCTGTCCAGAACAACTCATTCCCCAAGGTTTCAGGCAGCCTATATTGCAACTCAGCTCTAAACATCCAGCTCCCCAAAATATCTAAGTAATTTATATTTCCACAGAAACATACATTTAGTGTTCAGGAGAGTCTCAGATTTAACTTAAACAGAAATTCAATAAAACCTGTTCTTACCCTAATAATTCAGTGAAGGAAAAATATCATATGAAAGATTCTTTTTCTTCCAATTCCATTTCTGATTAAAAATTTAAAGCAGGTATCAGCTTACGTTCACAAAAATTTTCGTAGAATACTATGTTATTTTTCTCCCTCTATGAAAGATAAGCTAAGCCATGTTGATATGCCTGGTGTTCAGACTAGATATGTTTGCTTTAAAATATCCTGAATCAGTGAACTTTTTATTGGTCAGCTCAATCTGTTGAAAGAAATGTTTGGGATTCTTGATCTTCAGGTTGTGAGTTCAAGCCCCATATTAGGCATAAAGCTTCCTGAATTAAAAAAAATGTTTTGACACTTACTATTAAACTTCTCTCCCTAAATTTGACCAAAGATAAGACATAGGGGGTGAAAGAGTCTATCTTTTTTATCTATCTATTATCTATTACCTATTTTTGTTTCTATTCTTTTTGCCTAAGGCCTGCAAATCAACAGGATTCTTTTTCTTTTTTTAGTGACTGGCATATGCAGGGGACACTAAAAATAAAACATGTTTTGGGAAGGGGAAAAACTCGGAAAACTGAAACCACCCAGAGGTTGCCTCCTCACTTCCAGCTGAGACCCCCCACACTCCCATGGCTGTTAGTGCTGTAGACTTCTTGGGACAGTAACTTGCATTCAAGAGCTTGTGTCAAGCACTCCCCCCAGATGACTATTGCTGGGATGTGACAAGATGACTATTATTGGGATGTGATGTTCCAGAAATTAATCCCATACTTCTTTACTGATCTGGTGCACAAAAGCTTCTGGGTTCCTTTGTATAATTTGTACAGAAGACTAACTAGAGATAATCCTGTAGAAGTAGGAAACAGAAACCAGGGGCTGCCTGGGTGGCTGTCGGTTAAGTCGGTTAAGTGCCCAAATATTCATTTCAGCCCAGGTCATGATCTCACAGTTCACGGCATCAAGCCCCATGTGGAGCTCTGTGCTGGTAGAGCAGAGCCTGCCTGGGATTCTCTCTCTCCCTGTCTTTCTGTCCCTCTCCCATGTGCGCTCCCTCTCTCTCTCAAAATAAATAAACATGAAACAACAACAACAACAAGAAACCAGGCTAGCATTACCTCTCAGCAGACAAGGCAGGTACCTATGAAATGTCCGTAAAGACGACCCACACCAATGTTCTGCCATCCCCTGTGTTAGGATGATACTTCCTTCAAGGACAAGATTTGTCTGCTCGTTGCTTATAGGATTTACCAGAAACTTTGGAAGGGCCAAGTTGCAGGATTAGTCCTGCTCCCTGACAACCAACATATCTTTCAGACTTCATAGACATCCTCAAGACGCTTAGCTCAGGTAACTTCTCTCTAAAGACCAGAAATCACATGATGCATTTCCCTGCCATGTCGCCATGCTATACCCCTCCTTTCTCGTGAGTCCCTCTCTTCCAGTTTCGAACTGTGCCAGTGGAGAGCAGTGTCCTTTCATGTGGAAAGCCGCGAGGGTGGAGCTGCAAGAACAACATGTATTTGGGGCATTTCCATTTGGCTGTCTTCAATAGTACAATATGTTAATTCCACTGTGCAGGAAACCCAAGTTCAGTCTGAGAATGAGGAATCCAAGATTCTATTTTAAAATTTTTTTGTTTTAATGTTTTATTTATTTTTGAGAGAGAGAGAGAGAGAGAGACAGACAGAGCATGAGTGGGGAAGGGGCAGAGTGAGAGAGAGATACATAGAATCCAAAGAGGAATTCCAAGATTAAAAAAATTTTTTTGTTTTAATGTTTTATTTATTTTTGAGAAAGAGAGAGCATGAGTGGGGGAGGGGCAGAGTGAAAGAGGGAGATCTAGAATCCAAAGCAGGCTCCAGACTCTGATCTGTCAGCACAGAGCCCACGGCCAAGCTCAAACCAGCAAACTGCAAGATCATGACCTGAGCTGAAGTTGGATGCTTAACCGACTGAGACACCCAGGTGGCCCCCTCAAGATTCTTTATTGAGCCCAGCAACACACTGTTTGGAGTCTAAGCACCAACATCCTTGCTTTTCCTTGTTTGCAAAGCAGAGATAATGATACCAACTCAGGGACTCGTGCATGAGTTAATTAATGATTGCACAATGCTAAATATAAGGAGGCTTCATGGTATAGGCAGGTAATCTGTTCCTTTAGGATGACACATATTAATTATACTGTGTGAGAGCCCAGCTAAGCTGCATCAATCACTTTAAGAAAGGTGGTCTAAGTACATCCACGCTCTTTCATTTTACGATGATATACTTGATTTTTGGCTTTCTGCTCCTAGAGTCATCTTTGTAATAGTGCAGAATTATTTTATTTCTATTTCTCATTTAACTCCTTACCTATGGCTGGCTAGCAGTCAGTTCAATTCCTCAGGGTGTGTTACAGAGCTCCGTGTTTACCAGGCTGCTGCTGGACAGACAGCTTCCTTTTGCCGAGGAGAAGTCCAGGAGAGGCCTGGCAGCCTAAGTGCTCTGCGGAGGGGATGTGTCCCCCCCCGCCACCGGCAGCACAAGGAGGGCTCACCCGCCCGGCATGGGTGGATCCTGGGGGCTGGGAGACAGAGTTGCCAAGGCTGTTTGCTAACAAACCGGTTCCTGACCAAAAATACTGACTCTCTATACATGAAATAGCTACAAAGAAAGATTGGTGTTTTTTTTTTTTTTTTCTTTTTAATGCCATTAATTGGGTCAGTAGATGAGAAGCTAGTGTGACAAGGGAACAAAACAGGTTTTGGACTCAGTTGCCTAGGAAGCATCACAGGGATATTAATCCCAACAGTTACAAAATTTTAGGAAAGAGACACAATGTGCTGTACTTAGTGTGTCAAACTAAAATTAATAAATCAAATCAAATTAATGAGATGGAACTGCAGAATACCTACTAAGTATTAAGCAGAGACTGGGAAACAAAATAACTAAGAATATTGAGCTGAAAAGGGTACAGAGAAAAATGCATTCATTCTTCCAACATTTATTGAGCACTTAGTATATATCAGCCATTGTGCTAGGAATGGGGATACAGTGGTGAAAAACAAACAAAAATCGCTGTTTACACCGTGAGAGAGAAAAACAATAAATGAGCAAAGAAATGAGCAGGAAAATATATAGTAATATGTACTATGCAGATAATTCATGTCGGTTTAGGTGACCATAACTGAACGGCTTTTCTGCAGAGGTGACGACATTCAAGCTAAGATGTAAAGGACAAGAAGGAATCAGTTCTGTGAGTACTGGGGGAAGTGTATTCCAGGCCGAATAAGCATGGAGAGTCAAAATCTCAAGGCAAGGGGCACCTGGGCGGCTCAGTGGGTCCAACTCTGAATTTTGGCTCAGGTCATGATCTCATAGTTTCATGGGTTCAAGCCCCACATCGGGCTCTGTGGAGCTGACAGCTCAGAGCCTGCTTGAAATTCTGTCTCTCCCTCTCTCTGCCCCTCCCGGGCTCACACTCTCTCTGTCTTTCTCTAAATAAGTAAACTTAAAAAAAAATTTCAAGGCAAGAAAGAGTCCTGCAAGCCAAGTAACTGCTCCAGTGTGGCTGGAGCACAGCAATGGGGTGAATTTGAGTTGGGCAGGGGCAGGAGACAGTTCATGAAAGGCCTGTAAGCCCACATGGACACTGGAGATCTCTCTTCTAAATGTGATGGGAAGTCATTGGAGAGTCGCAGGCATAAGTAGTAGGATCTGATTCATCCCTTTAAAAGATGACTCTGCTGCTCTCTGTGGAGAGATATGTAGGGGTAAGCGTACAGCAGACAGAGGCCAGGGACCAGTGAGCAGACTGTTGCAGTTAAGATGTTAGACAGTCCTGCGAGGGTTACTACTTGCTTATTTGGGAAAGCTAGTGACAAAGAATCATGTTGTGTACATCTTTATGTCTGCTGGGAGAACCAAGGGAAATTTCAGACTATGTTGGACAGCAAGAGAGCCATGGCCAAACACTTCTTTATGCACATGTGGATTGTAGAGTTATGGTGTTCAAGTCATCCTGGCCCTTTTGACAGCCATCATTTCCCTGTCGGCTTCCTGTCACACTTTTGTCAGTAGCTGCTCCACTCTTCTCCACACTCCCCAAACACCCTCTTCTCAATCATCACTTTTTCCCCAGACCCATTTTTGGGGGTAGTAACTTTGTTTCATTCTCTACAAAGAAAAGCAAAACTTCTCTGTGTGAATTTTTTCTTGTGTCAATTTCACATTTGGATACTTCCTTAGTTTGGGAAGATGTATCTCTGCTCCCTTCCAAAGCTTCTCCCTCCACCTGTGTGAAGATCTGATTGTCAACCAGTCTGCCCCTCCAAAATGATTCCCTCGTTCTGAAGCATTTTTAGTACTATCTCTTCTCTTTTGTCCTCTTCTCTGCTTCTAAAAATGCCCACTTTGTCCTGCCCTTGGTGCTGCTACCCTTTTGTGAGTCTCCAACATGCCTCCTTCTGGTCTCTGCCTCTCCTCCAACTTTTAAATAACCACAGCCTCCCTCTCCAGTTCCCAGTGCCCATGTCCCTCTACTGCAACTTTCAAGAACTGTAAAGATTCAACTACATCCTTTTGCCAAATCCTTTATCTGCTTCAACTTACCTATTTCTTGACTTCCATCTTTTACTTTCTCCTTGTGTGAGCTTTGTTTCTTTTTATTTTTTCAATGTTTATTGATTTTTGAGAGAGAGAGAGAGAGAAACAAAGCATAAGCAGGGGAGGGGCAGAGAGAGAGAGGGAGACACAGAATCTGAAGCAGGCTCCAGGCTCTGAACTATCAGCACAGAGCCTGATGTAGCACTTGAACTCACAAACATCGAGATCATGACCTGAGTCAAACTTAGATGTTTAACCAACTGGGCCACCCAGGCACTACCACATTCCCCAAACTTTTTTTAAAGTTTAAACATTCACTAAATCTCTCATTGTTTATTCAACACTTAAAGACAATTCCCAGTTATGTGGGATTCTCTAAAGTCCCTCACTGGCATTCTGTCTCTAAACTTACTACAGGTCCACAATCTCTTATGCAAAGCCTATTGGGGCTAGAAATATTTTATTTTATTTATTTATTTTTTTCCTGCCTACTACTTTATTTTTCTTTCTTTCTTTCTTTCTTTCTGTCTTTCTTTCTTTTTTAATATAACACTATTTTTTTAACATATGCAATTATTTTCCATCATTTACAATACAGTAGTTATAATGACACTCCAAACAGAAAAGCAAAGTAAAAAATCAAAACACCAACTTCTATTTCATGTAATTAGACTTATACAGAAAT
>NC_043706.1:91762556-91775613 GCF_006229205.1 Suricata suricatta | reverse complement strand
AATAGTAAATATTCTGCTACTATGTATTAAATACTGCATGATTTGCCCAAGCTAAGATGAAACTACATCATGAATCAATAAGCATTTTGCATTTTCTTTCATTATCTACTAAAAGTCATGCCTACTGCACCTCTAAACATAGAAATATTTTAAAAGTAAAAATCTTCAGATTTTGGAAAAGTAACATGTGTATCTACCATAATGCATTAATACATGCAGCAAAACTGTATGACAATTCATGCCAAGTAGGCTAATCAAAGACAATGACTTGGTTCATAAGAGTTTAGGTCAGATTATGCTGACAAATGAGTTTGGATGTCAATTTACAAAAGAAAGGAAGAAGGAGAGGAAGGAAGGGAGGAAGGGAGAAAGAAAGAAACAAAGAAAGAAAGAGAAAAAGAAAACATGTTTTTAGTTTCTTCTAATTTGTGCTGAGAATATCTCAGGTCTATTTCTCTATACTGTTTTTTCTGTTACTTTAAAGCTTTCTAACTGGTTTTTAAGTTACTACTTCAAAGTCAACATTTTCAAAAAAGAACAAATCAATTTTTCTTGCAAGCTGTCATCCCTTCTGAAGAATTTCACTTGCCACCAGAAATATCATTTCTAAAAGCCTCCTAAACGAAAAACCTTAGACTCTTTTTTTTCCATCCACTTTTTCTCCTCCACATAATCTGTCATCAGATCTCTTGACCTCAGCACATTCAACACTCTCTATCTTAATACAAGCCTGTACTGTTTTAACAGCCTTTTGGGCAGTCTCTGAGATTCTAGTCCCCATCTGTGACCTTTAAACCCTACCTTTCAGTCGCACTAGAAATATCAATGACACTACCTCTGAAATATTACATTCATCATGAATGCTTCTTTGCTCAAGAACTTACAACACTTTCTCTGTCTATATTTAAAGATTGGCCCCAGGCACCTGGGTGGCTCTATTAGTTAAGCGCCTGACGGTTTTAGCTCAGGTCATGATCTCATGATTTGTGAGTTCTAGCCCCACATGGGGCTCCACACGGTCACTCCACACTATGACAGTATGAAGTCTACTTGGGGTTCCCTCTCTGCCCCTCCCCTCCTCAAAATAAATAAATAAATTTTGAAAAGAAAAAGATTGGGCCCCACCCCACATTTACTCCTTAGGAAAGTTCTACTTCCTAAGGTTCCTTTCTGTACCCTTCTAACCAAACACATGGTACTTCGATTTATGGTCTAATGAGATCAATTGCCACCTTGATTCTGATGCCTTTCCTAATCGTAAGATAGGACAACATGGTAGAAAATGTAACTGACATACTGTAATTTATTTTTTAGTCTTAAATAAAATGTCATTCCTTTTAGGCTTGTTTTAAGATATGTTGTTGGCAATTTGTGACTTAGTTGGGTACTCCCAGCAACTCCTTTTCATTCCCTTCCATGTACACTGTAAGGAGAAACTCCCAAGATACCTCATTAACAAGCATGAAATGAATAAATAAATAGCACATGTATCAAACATAAGGAACAAAGCTTAAGCCCCTGGCAGAATGTTGGCATTAAAATTGCAGAAGTACTAGGGACTTTGAGTGAGCTCTGAATGAATGCTGAGTACAGGGGTGTCGAATCTCTTTCTTTATTTTGTATACTTTGACCTTCTAGTGCTTCTTTCCTTTTCTTCTGTAATCTACCTACTAATTCTTTCATTACTATTTGTGCTGTGAAAATAGCTGCTCCATTTAATACTTCAGGTGACAGACAATGAATATTTACTCACAAACTTGAAAATATTTGCTATCTCAAATACCATTTTTGAAAAATTAAGTAGAGTGGTAGCTGGCTGGCTCAGTTGGAAGACCGTGCAACTCTTGAATTTAGGATCATGAGTTTGAGGCTCATATTGGGCAAAGAGATTACTTATACAAATAAAACTTAAAAAAAAAAGAGTGATTTCATAAACTACAGAAAATTCAGTATCAACAATCAGCTTATTTAGGTCTGAAAAGTACCTACCAGATGTAACAGACAAGTTGGTTAGGTAAAACACAGAGCAGAAAAGATCTGAAAGGGGGCATACATATAAATAAGGAGTTAATGAGACCAATGTGATGTAAAGTTTCTTTTAAAAGGCAACATGAGGGACTGGGTGGCTCAGTCAGTTAAGTTTCTGACTCTTGGTTTCAGCTCAGGTCATGACTTCAGGGTTCATGGGTTTGGGCTCCACATGGGGCCCCACATAGAGTCCTGCATTGGGCTCTGTGCTGACAGCATGGAACCTGCTTGGGATTCTTTCTCTCCCTCTCTCTCTGTCCCTCCCTCATGTGAGCGGGCTCTCTCTCTCAAAATGAATAAATGAACTTTAAAAAAGAAATAAAAGGCAGTATGATAATGAGATGAGTTAATAAAAGTGTTACATAAAATGACAAATCCTAGAGGTAGAACACTATATGTAATTGAGTCAAATTGTTAGGATTTTTTTCTAGGAGTAAAACATTTTATTCAAAACAAACTGTGCAGAGCTTCAGCCATATATAGAGAACAGATATAAGTGAGCTTCGCTGAGTGAGGACATGGCATGAAGTTTGCAAGCCTGAGCTCCTCTTCCATCCGCGCCTCCATCCATTCCCTTCTCCCTGTTGCCCCCCCGAGGCACCTCAGAGGATCCCTAGGGTTCCTCAGAGCACCGTCTAATCCAGCCCCATCACCTAATTGGTGGCCTAAAGAAGAGCTGGAGTCAGAGCTCTGGTCTTTGAGCTGCATTCAGTGCTAATTCACCTTCCTGGTCATTGCATTTCCATGTACTGCATGTCTTTTATACACCAGACACTGCATTGGGTATAAATGAGAGTGGAGCACCCTGCCAGGGGAAAGGCTAGTGAAGAAGAGATATGTTTCTAAAAAATAATACGGAGAAATTACTTGGGATATTACAAAATTCCGTGAGGACATGAGAGATGTCAGACAATATCAGGTGAGAATTCAGGGAAGCTTCACAAATAAGATACTATTTAATCAGTTTTAGAGATGGGTAGATGTTGACCAGGCATAATTTTTTACATTCACAAATACTTAATAGATTACCATAGCCAGTTCAGACTATTACAGTTTTAAAACAGAAAATCAGGGGTGCCTGGGTGGCTCAGCTGGTTAAAGTGTCCAACTTTGGCTCAGGTCACCATCTTGCAGTCTGTGAGTTTGAGCCCCACGTAGGGCTCTGTGCTGACAGGCTCAGAGCCCGGAGCATGCTTCGGACTCTGTGTCCCTTTCTCTCTGCCTCTCCCCTGCTCGCTCTTACTCACTCTCTCTCTCTCTCTCTCAAAAATAAACATTAAAAAAAAAACAGAAAATCAAGGAGGGGTTCTTAGAAGGCATTTATCATTGTTATAATATATATTATCATTTTATAAAATACCTGGAAAAAATCCAATATTTTGAATTAACATATATCTTTTGGTGAAACTTCACTTAATTGTTAAACTCTAGGAAGTTAATACTTCCTAGAAGTATTTTGATATTCTGTCTAGTCATCTTAACCCATGGCCAAAGTCCCCTGTGCTGGTTTGCACAATATCACCACAAACAGGCAGATGCTTTAAATGAGGAATTTTAGCATCAATGCCAAAAACAGCCCCTACGCCCCTCATTCTCTAAGTTATCTGTTCTTCATTTCAAGATTCTAATAAAACAAAATCAAATGGTGAGAATGTCCTCATTATTTAGGGTTCTTATTTGGACCATCATGGTGAAGAGCATGTTCAGGTTTCTAAGATCTTCTAAGTCAGGAGGCAATTGGGTTTGCTGATATGACATGATGATGCCAGTTGCCTTGAAGGGATTCTTTCCCCCCTTTTTTTTTTTGCCATGTTTGTCATAATCACAGAGATCTCTCAGAATCACATGGTACCCAAATGCTCTAAGCATGTAAGTTAGCATTATCTGTTTGTCCTCCAGTCACAACTTTTTGTTTTTCCCCATGTTCTTCCATGATGCTAGTTAGAAGTCATTAAAAGTATTCTCTGGTAGCTGATAATTATTGATTAATAATTAGCGAGGGACACAAATCTACGCACAGTGAAGTTTTTATCTTTCTATACATGGTGTTTGACCAAAGCTTCCAAAAGAGAAAGTCCCCAGGTGCAATGGCAGGGAGAAACCAAAGCTTTCTGGTGAAGAAATGATAGTAAAATCAACAGACATGGGAATAAACACAGAATAATTAATAAACTAGTCCCTTCCCTCTAGTCTTGAAATAAGAAACAGCTACGAGGATCCATCTGACCTATGTGGTCAGCAAACTGCCTTGTATTATTCTACTTTTTTTTCTTTTTCTTTTTTTAAATGTTTATTTATTTTTGAGATAGAGAGAGAGTGAGAGAGTGGGAGAGCATGAGCAGGAGAGGGGCAAAGAGAGAGGAAGACACAGATTCCAAAGCAAGTTCCAGGCTCTGAGCTGTCAGTACAGAACCCAACACGGAGCTCGAACTCATGAATGATGAGAAGATGACCTGAGCCGAAGTCGGACACAATTGACTGAGCCACCCAAGTGCCCCTGTTTTATTCTACTTTCAACTGTCATTTCAGGATTTAGATATTCTTCAAAAGTATATGTGTGTAACACACAAACGTATCTACCTACCTACTTATACATATCATGCAAACACACACATATATATTTAAATCTATTACCTATTTCATTAAATTATGGGTTTTAGTGTAATCAGTACCCTAGATAAAAACAATAGATTAAAAGTATGCAGGGTATGCTTTCCTTAGAGCACATTATAAAACTCATCTGACATACACATTCTGCACACTGTATTTCAAAAGCTTCAAAGCTATCATGTGAAAACAAAGCAAATATATAATATTACAGGTGAAGAAGAGAGGGTAAAATAAGCATCAAAGGTGAGCTCACGTTGGTATTGACGGATAACCCACATTTTACAAAGTAGCATAAAGACTTAATACAGCACACCGGCTTTTACAAACCAGGGCTAATGAGTAACCTTCAGGGTTGGCCTCGATTCCCCTCTCGATCTTATGACAACATCATCTGTCAAGTCAGGTACACAAAAGGCAATTCTGAGGCTGTTGATCTGGAATCTTAAGCTAATAGTTCCACTTCTTAAAGCACCCTTTTGGGATTTATTAATATCTGATTCAAGTAGGAACTTAGCATACTGCAAATAAGCCCAGCCCAAAGCAAAGCAGCTTTTGAGAGAGAATAAAGTAGCTTGGTTCCTTCCCATCACTGAAGTTCTGAAAAGCCTACAGAAGAGGGGACTAAGTCTCAGAACAGTCCCCAGCAGGAGCTACCTTCACAGCCATTTACTCTGCTGGTTAAGCTCTAACTAACTGCAAAAACACCATTTAATACTCAGAAAAAATAAAAGGTATCTACGGCAATATATTAATAAGTGGTGCCCAGGATACTTGCAGACACATGAGACTCGAATGGCATTAGCCCTGTAGACAGTAACAGATACTGATTGACAGTCATAAACCTCACTCTCAATCATTATAAAAGACACTGGACAAATCAGTGACCCAAAAGGATTCCCTCAGCAAGGACTTACCTCAAGATCCCGGTTATAGTCCCTGTTTCTGGAATTTTCCCATCTATTCCGGGGGTCAGGATACCTATTCCGGTATTCAATGTTCCTGCTGCGATTATTAGTACACCCGTTGCACCTACCACAGCCACACCCACAGCAGGTTCGACCCCCCATCGAGGTTCTGGATGGCACCAGTCTTCAGACTTTCCTCAAGAGAGACTAAGAAGCGGAGTGGAGAAGTGGAGTCCAGGACTACCTCTACAACGTACAGCTCAAATGCCGTCAGAGCGCCCCCAGAAGCCTTTGTTCTCAGTGAAAGAAGGGCTCTCCAATGAGGGATTTCTGACCTCCTATGATTAGGAAAAACTCGTCATCTATTCAAAAGAAGACAAGCCCCCAATTTTTCACCTCTCCATCCAAAATGATGATATGATCCTCTCTCAAAGTCCCCAGGAAAACAAATGAGCATCACTGGACAGCGACTCCTCTTTATTATGGGGATGATGTCACAAGGGCTTTAATATCCACTTGTACCGCCTTAGCTGTAGGAATTCAGTTTGAAATTTAAGGATGTCAGAGAACAATAACAGTAATTATTACTTATACAGAGCTTTGTATATGCCCCAGGCTTACAATCATTAGTGATTCCTTACAGCAAGCCGGGCATGTTGGTCAGGACAATCACTACCCAGTGTTCTTGAAGAAAATGGATCTGTCTTGACTAGAGTTGAAAACAGAATCTCAAAGGACTTTAAATGTTTTCAGTCTTTGATGCTTTCAGTCTAAGATTGTGTTAAATATTTTTAATAGCAAGTGCAAGAAATTTATTTGAACAAAGGGACTGAAAGATATGTAGGAGCAGAACAGGAACGGATGAGAGGAAAGAGCATTTCAGTTACTCTTCTGAGACCTTCACTTAATTCCATTGCATACGTGGCCAGAAAACGATTCAGAAGTCCCACTCTTGATGTCCTCTCTCCAGTAAGGGCAGAGAAGCATGTAGGGTTTTCACTACTTAATAGCTCCTCCCACACAGAGCCCCCACCATTTACACCCCCACAAGTATAACAAACTTAAACCCTAGTTGGATAACAGAACGAAGTTATTTAAACAGAAGAAGAAACCTACAAAAAGATTTAAATGTCTCCTACAAGAACAGTTTTATCAGTTATGAATACCAGTGATAATTACTTTATCACTATATCACCAGCAAGATGAACAATCCAATACAAAAATGAGCGTAGACCATGAGATGATAATTCACCAAATGAATATAACTTGGCCAATAAGCAAAAAAGAAAAAAAAAGCTTAACTTCTTAAACTATGAATTTAAATAATGAGATACCAACAGATCAGCAAGAGAAAAAGATTGACTATATACAATATTAATAAGGTGGTAGAAAAATAGGCATATTCATTTACTTTGGTTAGGAGCTTGGGTTGATAAAAACTTTCATCAAGTGATAGTTATATGTTTTAGTATCTATAACATTTAAAAGTAAGTCTGCTTTTGAATCAGTAATTTTGTTTCTAGGGAATTTATCCCACAGAAATACTGTCAACCCCTCCCCCATAGAGACAGTATTGTTGATTGAACAAAAAAGTGGAAATAGGGGTGCCTGGCTGGCTTAGTTGGTAGAGCATGCAACTCTTTTTTATTTATGTTTATTGATTTTTGAGAGAGAACATGAGCATGAGCGGGGGAGGGACACAGAGAGAGAGGACACAGGATTTGAAGCAGGCTCTGCGCTAACAGCAGAGAGCCTGATGCGGTGCTTGAACTCACAAACTGGGAGACCATGACCTGAGCTGAGGTCAGACTCTTAACCAACTGAACCTCCCAGGCACCCCAAACATGCAACTCGTGATCTAAGGGTCATTAGTTCAAGCCCCACATTGGGGGTAGAGTTTACTTTAAAAAAAAAAAGTTTAAGTAACTTAAATGTCCATAATAGAGATCGGTAAACTATAGAATAGTACACCATTATATTATATATATGAAATACTCTGTAGCAAGTCAAAAGAGGCATATCTATATATACTGACTTGGGAAGATGATCATAAAGATTGATAAAGAACAACAAAAAAAACAAGTCAGAGGATTGTATGCAGTGTATGATCCCTTTTGGTAGGAAGAGCACAAATGGACTAACTCTGTTTATGTAAATGCATAGGAAAAAATTATGAAAAGATACATATCAAACTAGTTATCTTCAAAGGTGATGTGAGAATTCGTCTTTATTTTGTACGTTTCAGAATTGGAAATCTTTGCAACAAGCAAATATAATATTTAGAAGAAAAACAATAAATGCATTATCACACTTAAAAAAAAAAACTCTGAAAACCCTGCCACAGTCAAAACCTTCTAATTTGGATTACTACAGGAAATGGACTGGCTAATATATATTTATGTGTTTATTTATACATATGTAAATAACCGCACCCACAGTCATTCCCTCAAAGGAAGACAACACATATACTTGGAGTGGAAAAGAAAACAAACCACTCACTGTTTCCTGCTACATCCTGGTAACCACATACCTTCGAATGCATGGTACCACAGATTGATACAGAGAGACTGGAGTTTTCCAAAGCTGCCTGTACATAGGCAATCAATCTTTTTCTTATAGAGCCAGATACTTAGCTTTGGTGAGAAAGACAAGCATATCGTCTCCTGTTGTTTATAACGCCATGCTTAGGATATGAAGGCAACATCCTCCAAGCTATCGAATGCCCGAGTTGTGAAACCTGTATAGTAAAGGCAGCTCTAGATGCACCCAATAATTCCAGGATTTTTCGGAGACCAAGAAGTGCTCCCTATGCCAGCAAGCTCTACCTTGATTTCTGTAATTCCACAGCACAAGTGTAGAGAAGGGAGAGGTGTGTTCTGGAAATAGCCACAGTCTCTTTCTGCTGCCCACACATGGCTTATTTATGTGTATATGCATACATATGTATTTGGTGAGCTTTCCTGCTCTACTTTTAAAAGCCCAAATAAAAATAAAATTTGTACTAGAGGTGAAACACTACACATTTGCAACAGTGGGGTTTTTTTTCTCCTGTTGAGTATACAGCATTTCATTCATGCAAAATGTATAGTTAATGTTCCAGCCACACAAATGCAGTCTGACCCTCGGGGCTTCTTAGTCCAGTAAGGAAAGAGACTTGTAAATCAATACGGTAAGTGCTGAGTTTGGAATATGTCCAAGGTAAATGGCAGCACAGAGAGGAAAATAAGCCACTTTTCTGGGGCAGACATCATAAAAGCAGATCTGTTTGAGCAGGATCGTAAAGGACAAGTAGACAAAACATGGACAGACGTTGCAGGCGTGGGGAAGAATGTTCGCAAGGGCAGTAGCGTGGCCCGCTATGCACACCTGGGAATAGTACCAGCCGCCTCCGATCACGCAGTCAGGACTGGTATAGATTACAGCAACTCAGAGAATCACAAAAAACTACACATGCATATCTCAGCCATTTCAGTTGAACTTTAATCACACTATAACTTAAATCATATCTATTCATTCCTCCATCTTCAAAAGTTTTCTGAATTTACAATATCTTCACATTCAAGTTAAAAATTAAAAAAGTATACAGCCAAAAGTCTCTCTCCTGCCTGTGTCTCCTATCTACTCATTCCACTCTGCCTCATCACAGGTAATTATTAGTTTTCCATGTGCGCTTGCATAGTTTCCTAGTGCATCTACAAACAAAGACACTTATTCCAATCCTTTTCTTTTTTTGATGTTTTTTAAATTTATTTTTGAGAGAGAGAGAGAGAGAGAGACAGTATGAGCAGGGGAGGGTCAGAGAAAAGAGGGAGATACAGAATCAAAAGACAGGCTCTAGGCTTTGAGCTGTCTGTCAGCACAGAGTCCAATGTGGGGCTCAAATCCACGAACTGTGAGATCATGACCTGAGCCGAAGTCGGACGTTTAACCGACTGAGCCACCCAGGTGCCCCACTAACCCTCTAACTTTTGCACAAAATGTAACATGGTACACACATTGTTCTCTATCTTTTTTTGTTTTTTTCTAACAGTGTAGCTAGACTTTTAGATTGCACTGATAGAGCACACAGAGACTCTTGCCATGCACATGGTCTGAGAAAGGTGAGAGATTGAAGTTGGGCAGAAGACCTACCTGTGTGGATAGAGCAGGTCTCAGGGTGAGGTGGGGTAGAATGGTGGTGGAATCTGGATGGTGATGAAGGCAGATATTTGGGACAAGGAGACCCAAGGGCTCATCAGTCTCTAATCACAACACCAGATGGCACAGATGATTGGAGGTACAGTACCAATTGGAAGGTGAAACATAGCATTAGAATGAATGAATGATACCCAGGGTCCTTTAAGAAAGTCACTATTGGGAAGGTCCAACCATTATAAATACCTCAGTCTCAGGGATAAGGTTAGAGGTTAGACTTCAGGATTTGGAAGGTCCTACTTTTTGCATGATGATTTTAGAACTGTCCTTCGTGAGATTAGCAGCCTGGGTGTCTTGAGACAAAATGTGGGAGACCACTGATCAAGGTTCATGTACTGTGTCCTAGGCCAACCCAACAGTGGACAAGATACAATATGATGTTCCCTGGGATGGAGCAGGATGGGGTGGAGTGAATAAGTCTGAAGCCTCTTAAGTACTTCATATTTTGAACTCAGACTAGTGGAAGAAATGAGGTAAGGCTACAATTGAGCATTCAGGGAAAAATTAGTGGGCCCATGTGGAGGAGCTAGAGAGAGAGAAAAAGGAGAAACAAAGGGGTGGGCAGAGAAATGGGGCACCACCTGTCCAAGTGGTCAACCACCATGGAAAATGAAAGTGTTAGAAACTGTTTTTTTCTTCTTTGCTATCTTCATAAATGCTTGGTGAATTCGATAGCCCTACTTCTTGACTAAAGGAGAATAACCAGGCTGGAAACTAGAAAATGTTCCACCTTTAATTAGAAGATGAATTAGGCAATAAAAAAGCAGTCAAAAGTGATATGGTAGAGCCTCTCTGAGACAGCTGAGACTAAAGCAGGTGCCTGTTGTAGCAATCTGAGAGCGTCCCCATCTTCAGAGTGAGGTTAGAGACCCACAGACATTTCCTGACCAGTAGGGCAGACAAACACTGACAAGAAGCAAAATCTGCACAAATGACTTCTGAAGGCACAACACCGATTTGGCAAATTTTTTTTCTTCTTTATAGATTATAGTTACCTTCTGTTTTGGAAGGGGAGAGAGGTTTATTTTTTCTTTTAAAAAGTATACATGTACACATACTTATGGACAATATGGACAGAGGCATTATCCAGGTCATCAAGAATGAAAGAATACAAATGGCTAAAGCAAAAGAGTTTTTTTCTTGAATTAATCAAATAATTGCTATACCTGTTTATTCTATTTTGCTTGTTTGAACTAGGCTCTAGAATGATTAAAAGTTTACTCAATCACTATAGTCACATACAATCTTCTAGAGCAAAATAAGTGACTATAATTGAAGAGGAATTAAACAATTTTTATACTAGAAATCATAGGAATTCTCATTAAGGTAATGCCTTCTTTGAAGATGCCGACTTAAAAAAATGTTTAAGTTTATTTATTTATTTTGAGAGAAAGCATGAGCTGGGAGGTGGGGGCAGAGAGAAGGAGAGAGAATCAGAAGCAAGCTCTATGCACTGTCAGTACAGAGCCCTATGTGGGCCTTGATCTCACAAACCACGAGATCATGATCTAAGCTGAAATCAAAAGTCAGATGCTCAACCAACTGAGTCATCCAGGTGTCCCTGAAAATGCTAATTTTAATTAAACAACACATTGCTCAGGAGTCTTGTTTTATTCTTTTTTAAAGAAATGTTTTAATTAATAAAGGGTGTTCCTTCATGTCCTAGAAATACCTCCATGTAGTGGAATTAAGACATTTTGACTTATAAAATAAAGTAAGCAGAAAATATACTATAACATAATAAATATAAGTACATTAATATAAGAAAACAATAATCTATAATGTCAATCCCCTTACATGAAACAATGAATTATTTAATATGATTATCACACACATATATATAGGATATGTGTTTTCGTTTAATAACGCCACTTCCTTAAGCTTTTCTCTCATATGAAAAAATGGTCTGCTAGAAATATAAACATTTTACATAGACATATCTTCTGCTTTAAAATGGAATAAAGAAATGGGGAAAAACTAAGAGCTTTTCCCCTGAGATCAGGAACACGACAGGGGTTTCCACTATCACCACTGTTGTTTAACATAGTGCTGGAAGTCCTAGCATCAGCAATCAGACAACAAAAGGAAACAAAAGGCATCAGAATTGGCAAAGAAGCAGTCAAACTTTCACTTTTTACAGATGACATGATTCTCTACATGGAAAACCCAATTGACTCCATCAGAAGCCTTCTAGAACTGATCAATGAATTCAGTAAAGTTTCAGGGTACCAAATCAATGTACAGAGATCAGTTGCATTTCTATACACCAATAATGAAGCAACAGAAAGAGAAATCAAGAAACTGATTCCATTCACAATTGCATGAAAAACCATAAAATACTTAGGAATAAACCTAACCAAGGATGTAAAAGACCTATACAATGAAAACTATAGAAAACTTATGAAGGAAATTGAAGAAGACACCAAGAAATCAAAAAACATTCCATGCTCATGGATCGAAGAATAAACATTGTGGAAATGTCATTACTACCCAAAGCAATCTACACATTCAATGCAATCCCCATCAAAATAGCACCAGGTTCTCAAAGCTAGAACAAACTATCTTAAAATTCTTATGGAACCACAAAAGACCCCAAATAGCCAAAGTAATATTGAAGAAGAAAACCAAAACAGGAAGCATCATAATCCCAGACTTTAGCCTCTACTACAAAGCTGTCATCATCAAGACAGTATGGTATTGGCACAAAAACAAACACATAGACCAATGGAATAGAGTAGAGAACCCAGAACTGGGGCCACAAATGTATGGCCAATTATCTTTGACAAAGCAGGAAAGAGTATCCGATGGAAAAAAAAAAAGACATACTCTTTAGCAGGTGGTGCTGGGAGAACTGGACAGCAACATGCAGAAGACTGAAACTAGACCACTTTCTTACACCATACACAAAAATAAACTCAAAATGGATGAAGGACCTGAATGTGAGACAGGAAACCATCAAAACCCTAGAGGAAAAAGTAGGAAATAGCCTCCTTGACCTCAACCACAGCAATTCCCTACTCGACACATCCTCAAAGTAAGGGAAATAAAAGCAAAAATGAACTACTGGGACCTCATAAAAAAAAAAGCTTCTGCACTGCAAAGGAAACAATCAAGAAAACTAATAGGCAACTGACGGAATGGGAAAAGATGGTTGCAAATGACATATCAGATAAAGGGCTAGTATCCAAAATCTACAAGGAACTCACCAAACTCTACACCCAAAAAATGAATAATCCAGTGAAGACATGGGCAGAAGACATGAATAGTCACTTCTCCAAAGAGGACACCCAGATGGCCTACAATGCTCAGTGTCACTCATC
>NC_043706.1:91715974-91762456 GCF_006229205.1 Suricata suricatta | reverse complement strand
GCACATGTACCCCAATGTTCATAGCAGCAATGTCAACAATAGCCAAATCATGGAAAGAGCCTAAATGTCCATCACCTGATGAATGGATCAAGAAGATGTGGTATATATACACAATGGAGTACTACATGGCAATGAGAAAAAATGAAAGATGGCCATTTGTAGCAAAGTGGGTGGACCTCGAGTGTGTCATGCTAAGTGAAATAAGTCAGGTGGAGAAGGACAGATACCATATGTTTGTACTCATAGGTCTAACAGGAGAAACCTAACAGAGGGCCATAGGGAAGGGAAAGGGGAAAGAGAGTTGGGGAGAGAGAGGGAGGCAAATCATGAGAGACTATTGAATACTGAAAATAAACTGAAGTGTGAAGGGGGAGAGGGAGGGGGGAAGGAGGCTGGTGGTAATGGAGGAGTGCACTTGTGGGGAAGAGCACTGGGTGTTATATAGAAACCAATTTGACAATAAACTATTAAAAAATGTAACAAAGATTTTATGTATCCATTTCAAGGAAAGATATTTCATACAAATAAATATAAAATACCTGGTGATTTTTCTCATCCAAGGTTTAAATTCTAGTAATAATCTATCTTGATTTTTGTTATGCTATTTCCCTGCTTAATGTATATATGCATTTGAGAAGCAATACTACCCTTGTAATTATAAATCCATATTTCCGTTTACACAAGCAGGTATAGTAAATACCTTCTTATTTTAATTGAAGGATTCAATATAACCTTGTCAGCTTTAAGGAATGTCTAAGGGATTTTAATGGCACTTTAAATAAATAAATACAATAACAAAATGTACAGAACAAATATCAAGAATGAATAAATTCTGGTGGTTTGTGGAAAGGAAAATTGCTTAACTTTAATGCAAATAAAAATTTAAACACTCATTTGAATAAATAGATAGAACCAAGAGGGCTAGATCACCCCAGGAATCTTAAGAATAATTTATGGTTTTCTACTTGGGAAAGATGCCAAGGGTGGTCCTGATGCACCAGCCTAGTAAATCTGCTGATCCTCGAAGGAGGTGACCAGGCTCACTGCAGAGCAGACTAAGAGAACTTTGGAAAGCATGGGAAGTGCCCTGGACACAGGCACTCACAGTAGGCATAAACCAGCAAGAATCCAAGTGGAGCTAACTTCTATTTCCCAATGATACTGGCCAGGCCAATGTGGGGAGATGTCTTGCACTTTTCAGAATGATCCACATACTCCTCTTAGCCATGATCTCAAGAGACAAAGTTGAGAACACATAAGCGGGAAAATAAAGTCTGCTCCACTGCTTCTCTCTTTCTCCCAGGCCTACTAGAATATGCAGATGAGAACGATTAAGAGAGCCAGAGCCCAGAGAGCAAGAGTAAGAAAGAGGGGTGGTCAAGGGGAAGACAGGGCAGGGAGATGAAAGGAAATGGGCAGAGAGACAGAGACAACAGAAAGACCCAGAAGTGGACCCCAGAGCCAGTCCTTCCTGTTCTGGGTATTTGGCCATCTCTGAGAGGGGAGGTGTAGAGAGCACAGGTGGTGCCTAGCTGACTCCATCTCAGGTGATGCTAGGACACAGTAGAGCCAGAATGACAGTCTCCTGCTGCTTACTTCCTTCTCCAGCTTCTTTCCCTTCTTCTGTCTATGCTGGCTCCCTCCTATACTGGGTTCTCAGTTCATCTGTTTCTGGCTGCAAGCCTCTGCCTTTCCCATGTGCCGATGGGCCTCCTTCGCCCTGCCCGCCCTTGCACTACTGAACTCTCGTGGGTTGGCTTTGGGGCCTCTCCTCATGGGCTGCCCAATGCCCAGGGCTCCTTGACTGCAGCCTGGGAGAGTAAGCAAGGCTTGAGAAACCATGACTAGATGGCATGAAGAAGACAGGACTGCTTTTGGGCTGCAGACCAAGGGAGAAGGACCCTCCCTGCGCACACTTCTTGGCCATCCCTCTTGGGGATTTGTTTTGTGCCCCAGCTCTGAAGGCTGCCATCCATTGTTTCCTGGACTGGAGTAAACATCACAGGATATTTAATGGCATGATACTTACAGAGTTAATTTTATCTTAAGTTATTAAAGCACAAATGTAGGAAACAACTTGAAACTCTAGCCATGACCTAGTGACTAGATTTATCAGGTATTGTTTACAGCTCTAAACTATTTTTCATAAAGAAAAACTAACTGTAAAGCCAATTTGAATATAAGTATAAATTATGTAAACCAGGTTATTTAATTTTTTAATTTAAATTTGATTTTTTATTTTAACATTTTATATAAAAAGTTAATCTTATATTTTTGGTACTCTGATATTATGCTGTTTTGAGTTACAAACCTTCCCTACTGAATTTCCCTACCTATTTTTATAATGTTCTAATAAAATACAAAATAAGAACTAACAATCTTATGTCCTTTTTTTAAACCTTTCCATCACTAAGTAATTGAAAAAACGGTTTTATTCCAAGTACAGTTTTTAAGTTTATTTATTTATTTTGAGAGGGAGAGAGAGAGAACATAGGTGAGGGGCAGAGAAAGAGGAAGAGAGAGAGAGAATCCCAAGCAGACCCACATGGTCAGTGTGGAAGTCACTCCATAAACAGTGAGATCCTGACCTGAGCCGAAGCCAAGAGTTGGACACTCAACAGACAGAGCCACCCAGGCACCCCTAAATTTTTTATTCTAAATTGTGGTAAAATACCCATAAGATAACATTTACCATCTTGATCATTTTAAGTACACAGTTCAGTTGTGTTATGTATATTCACATGGTTGTACATCCAATCTCTCAAACTCTTCACTTGCACTAATTATTAACTTTTAGGACACAGCATTACTAAAGCAAATTTCTTTTTAGTGAGGGGAGGATTTCTTTCATGATGAAATATCGTTCACTACTACCCCTCACTGATCTTACGTAGTAGGCTGTAACAAGAAATGTATTGTCCGACCTTCAAAGTCTGGCAGCTGAACTAGCCCTCACACTATGACTAAAGACATCATTGTACTTTCCAACTGCAGACAGGTGTGTGAGTAATATCCTTTTATGAGTGAACGAATGTGTTTAACATGCATATGCTTCTCTATCTCCCACTTTGGGGAAAGCTTATTTTCTAAGGCAATACAACTGAGTCAGAACTTTCTGTGCAAACATTTAGATATTTAAGAAGTGATTGCTGATTTAATGATAACAACTTGAAAATCATTGCAGTAGGAAGTAATATAAATGCTTTGTTTGGGAATTCCAAATATTGATGTTCTACTTACTTTGAGTTTGAGTTAAAACAATGTAAAAAGAAAATAAAAATCAGGCAAAAGGCACCCATGGCAATGAGGAAGGCAAAGATTCATGCTCATCCCTTGGGACTCATTAATTATTATCATGGTTCTTTGATATGTAATGCCCTTTCTATAGTTCACATTCTTTTTAAGTGTGTGTTTTTTGGGGCCCCTGGGTGGCTCAGTCAGTTAAGCATCCAGGTTCGGCTCAGGTCATGATCTCACGGTTTGTGGGTTCAAGCCCCATGTCATGCTCTGTGCTGACAGCTAGCCCAGAGCCTGGAGCCTGCTTCAGATTCTGTATCTCCCTCTCTCTCTGACCCTCCCCTGCTTGTGCTGTCTCTTTCTGTCTCTCAAAAATAAATAAAGATAAATAAATTTTTAAAAAGTGTGTGTTTTTCAATCAGATAGGGGCTATTTTACCATTTTTTAAAATGTTTATTTATTCTTAGAGCAGGGGAGTAGCAGAGAGAGAGAGAGAGAGAGAATATGAAAATCTTAAGCAGGCTCCATGTTCTCAGCACAAAGTCTGATGCAGGGCTTAATCTCATGAACCGTAAGATCATGATCTAAGCCAAAATCAAGAGTTGGGTGGTTAACCCACTGAGCCACCCAGGCACCCCTAATTTACCATGTTTTAATTCATGAAAGTGTTTATTCTTGTGAACCAAATATTGGAAATGAAGCATTACCTTTTTAAACATTGCAGGTTCCACAGGTAAAGGAGCAGGCGCCTCACTGGTGGAGTGAAGGAGGTGGGATTCTCCATGATGCAATGCAGCTCTCTGGCACTCCTGAGCCACATGGCCTCCATCCACCACCTCCAAAGCTCTGTAAAGAATGAATACACAGTTATGTTAATAACTATCAAGAACTCTGGAAACTCAAGAAACCCAAAGGTACATTTCTGTCTGTACATTTCCAATTAACCAAAATAAGAAATTATTCTTCAAAACATATATAAGATTGTAGATAATTGGTACTCTCAGACACATTCAGCAATAAACCTTGATGACTTCACCATGTGGCAAGCAGAACTCTTATAAACCCTATGTGGAAACAACTTGAGGCTAAATAGTAGATAAATAGCATTTACAGATAGGTTTATACATGAAAGCAATCCAATTTTACTTTATAATTTCTTGATTACTCTACCCTCAATGCTCTTAAGAACAGAAAGCAAGAAATTTTTAAATTTCCTGAACATTGGAAATAAAGTAGGAACTGAATCCGTTAGGAGAGGAATCTAGGCTATGCCAAAGAAAGGGAATCATTCCCAGGATTTTATTAGACTTAAAAGAAATGGAAACAAATGAAGGCAGAGTGTTCTAGCAGACTCTGGTGGTTGCCTACCCAACCTTTATCCAAACTCCCAGACAACCTCCCACTAACACACACACTCTTGCTTTGCTAATAATCCTGATTTTGTTCAGATATCCATGCTCCAAATCCCTTAAAGGAAGCCACTTCTGGCTCAGTAGTCAAATGTGATTGGTCTAATTCTGGTATCCCATTTCCCTCACCAGTAACTATTTTATGCATACACTCACACATATCTCTCTTGCTGATATTACTCCATTGACTTAGGTCTCTCTGACTCTCTAAACAGTTTGTACTTTACCAGACTTGTCTGGTGCAAGTCTGGCCAATGAGATATAAGGGAGTCTGCTGAAAGAATCAGTGGAAGGTCTTTCTGTGAAAAGAAGATTTACAGAAAAAAATAGTTCTTCTTCCCAGCAGAATAGTGTCATGCCTGCATAGGATGAATGTGACAGCCACTTTGGGACCCTGAGTGGCATTAGCCTAAGGAGAATAGATGGAGAAGAAAGTAGGACAGAAATATAAGAGCTTGAAATAATGAAGTATTGGGACCTCATCAGAATAAAAAGCTTCTGCACAGTGAAGGAAACAATTAGCAAAACTAAAAGGCAACCAACGGAATGGCAATAGATATTTCCAAATGACATATCAGATAAAGGGTTAGTATCCAAAATCTATAAAGAACTTATCAAACTCAACACCCAAAACACAAATAATCCAGTGAAGAAATGGGCAAAAAACCTGAACAGACACTTCTCCAAAGAAGACACCCATATGGCAACATGAAATGATGCTCAACATCACTCACCATCAGGGAAATACAAAACAAAACCACAATGAGATACCATCTCACACCTGTCAGAATGGCTAACATTAACAACTCAGGCAACAACAGATGTTGGTGAGGATGTGGAGAAAGAGGATCTCTTTTGCACTGCTGGTGGGAATGCAAACTGGTGTAGCCACTCTAAAAACAGTGTGGAGGTTCCTCAAAAAATTAAAAATAGAACTACCCTATGACCCAGCAATAGAATTGCTAGGAATTTATCCAAGGGATACAGAAGTGCTGATGCATTGGGGCACATGTACCCCAAAGTTTATAGCAGCACTATCAACGATAGCCAAATTATGGAAAGAACTTAAATGTCCATTAACGAATGAATGGATAAAGAAGATGTGGTATATACACACAAGGGAGTATTACTTGGCGATCAAAAAGAATGAAATCTTGCCATTTGCAACTACATGGATGGAACTAGAGGGTATTATGCTAAGTGAAATTAGTCAGAAAAAGACAAATATCATATGACTTCATTCATATGAGGACTCTAAGATACAAAACAGATGAACATAGGGAAGGGAAGCAAAAATAATATAAAAACGGGGAGGGGAACAAGAACATAAGAGACTCTTAAATATGGAGACAAACAGAGAGTTACTAGAGGGGTTATGGGAGGGGAAATGGGCTAAATTGTAGCAGGATTCTTGTACAGAGAGTTGTGACACCAAGGCTTTTCTTACCAGGAAGCATCTTTATTCCAGCAGGCATCACTCAGTTGGGTTTTTACCCAAAGAACTGAGCCCTGAACACCACATGGCATGGTTTTTTAAAATATATTTTTTACTTCTTTGTCTTCCATATATGGTAACGCACAAACAGGGAGTCTTATTAAAGTGGTCTCATGTTACAAGGTCCTGAAGGATGTTGTCATATACGCAAATAACAAGGTTGCCTTGATATGTTCTTTTTTTTTTCTTTAGGGAGGGGACCCTACCACAAAATAGGTAAGGGGTATTAAGGAATCTACTCTCGAAATCATTGTTGCACTATATGCTAAGTAAATTGGATGTAAATTTAGAAAGTCAATTAAATTAATTAAAAATTAAATAAAGATTAAAAAATAAATAAAAACTAAGAAAATATAAGAGCTTGAGTCTTCAAATATTGCTGAGCAATTGAATTAACCAATCCTAGACCTGTCCTAGCTCTAGAGTTCTTGTTATAGTACATAATAAAATCTCTATTCTTTAAGCCGTTTTGAGTTAGGTGCTCTCTGTTATCTGCAATTGAGCATCATAAGTGATACAAGGGTTGATATATTTCTTAACTGTACAATTAAGACTAGATAAAAATACTGGAATAGGATAAGGGCTTTGCATGAAGAATGCTAATGAAGGGAAATCCAAGGCTTTAATAATTCACAGGAGAAACTGAAGGTACGTCTCATTTCTCAATCGCTAGAATAAGGGCAAGACTATTACAGACAGTCCAGGGAAGGGGGTTGCTTCAGCCATATTTCTGAAACAGGAAATGCTGAGTGTAACACAGCCAATAACCTCCAACCTTCTTTTGAAAGGAGGAGGACGAGGATGTGCTGGCTGACTTCTCTTTCCTCCTGACCCAGATACAGGCAGTATGGCTGGGTACCTGATCACAAGTGCCATTATTTCAAACTTGGCTCCAGGAGTCGGCTGAGAGACAAAGAAGGCCACAGGATGTTTGGGCTGGGAGAGCTTCACAAGTAGAGCTCAACTTCAGGAAAGCTTCTCACCTAACCCCAGATGCTCAGGTCACCTCATGAGCTTTTCTAGTTCCTCTCAAGAGTGTCAGACACAGACCTTGTACTCATAGCAAATTTATTGTACAAGTTTGTCTGCTGAAACCAATCTTCACAATATTTGCACAGAAATAGTAGACCTAGAATCATGCCAGAAGGTTCCTAAGACCTTTATCCATTTTTTAAAATGTTTTTATTTGTGCTTTGAGAGCGAGAGCAAGAGAGAGCATGCGCGAGCGCACACTCACACACACACACACACACACACACACACACACACACGAGTGGGGGAAGGGCAGAGAGAGAGAGGGAGACACAGAACCAAAAGCAGGTTCTAGGCTCTAAGTGTCAGCACAGAGTCCAATGCAGGGCTCAAACCCACAAACTGTGAAATCACGACCTTAACTGAAGCCTCATGCTTAACCGGCTGAGCCACCCAGGTGCCCCGCTATGGTAACTTCTTAACTGCATCTAGCATTCATTCTTTCAGCAAGCATTTGTACATCTCTTGCTTTGTGTCATGTGTCAAAGTGCACAAGATGAACAAAGTGACATTCTGCCCTCAAAGATATTAAGACCTAGTGACATAGATGCTCATTAAAGGGACACTACTAAATCTAAATAATAGTTGCCTACAGAACTAGATGTAGATAAATCTCCCTAGTCTAAAAGGCAACCTTACTAAGTGCTTGCAACAGGTCAATTTTTTTCTTTCCCAAAGGATAAATTTTAGTTTAACTCCTGAGTAGGCTACCGCTAGTCATAATAAAGGCTAAGCTTGGCTCCTTGATGAGAAATTTAAGGCTTGTAAATGGAAGTAGTTTTCTTTGTGAATAGTCACTACTGGTCCCTTATTAAGGACAACATCTCTTGGGTTAAGAAAAAAATAAAATAAAATAAAATAAAATCCCCTAAACACTGCCCTACTGGTATGGAGGTTTGGCAGAGAATAATTTATTAATTTACTAATTACAATCTGTACTTTCTTTATTTTAGCATAGATATGTTGCCAGAAATTAAAGAATTTCAGTGTTAAGTCTTTCATTTTACTCAGACTCATAAATAAGAGGACTATTTGCCAGCTCATCCAGTTACTCTCTCTGTTTCCTTTTTATTTGGCTTGGTTTTAAAAACCAGAGTGCCCTTTTCCCTGGAGATTAAATTGGTATAAAATTAATAATGGCAAGACTGTCTACCCTTTTCTAAGTTAAAAGCCACATGGCTATTTCCAGACAAATCCAAGCTTTGTGAGGCTTGAAGCTTATATAGTTGAGAAACCTTCTTTAAGAGAAAGAAAACAAGAAATCTTATTTTTTCAAACTTTATAACACTAGGGCCTCTCCTGAAGCCCTGGGAGTGGCCCATGGAGCCTAAGTCTCATTTGCCTCCTATAACTCTGCTTCATGTTTTCCTAATTTCGTCTACTCCCTCAAGTTGTTGCTCAACCATTTTAATGCATGTAGCCTAATAAAAAGCAAGTTAAATGAGTTACTTTATCTAATAACTCTTGCTTCAGAGATAATGTACATGTAAAATAACAAAATGTGACACAAAAACAAGGTTTAGGTTTAACTACAGGGTGTAAGTTGAGGCTGTACTGCCATCTATTGTCTGCTCAGAGAACTCTTACCGTGTTTGGCAGGCCTTGGAGTTGTGAATTGAAAGTTACTGAAGGGGTTTCCAGCTGTGTGGAATTTCCTCATGAGAGCTTAAAAACCCAGTTTTAGAACCATCCTTCTGAACCAGGGCTGTGGTTGTATGGCTACATAAGTTTCTGGCCATGAGCCAAGAGAAAGTTTTTAATTCACTAACAAGACAATTCTATGTGTAGTTTTTTGTTTTTATTGTTGTTGTTTTGTTTTTGTTTTTGTTTTGTTTTTTTGGCTGCAACTGCTAAATGGTAGAGAGCTACCATTTCCTGAGCAATTCAGATTATGGACACATGCCATCAGTTCATTCTAGACTTGAAAAGGCCCTAGAGATTACCTGGAGCAGTCCCCTCATTGCAGATTTGAAGAGACAATGGCTCTGAGGAGCCATGAGGCTGACAGCACGGTGGGCCTGCTGATTACCCACACGCATGGAACTGGAAGTCTGACTTCTAGCTGAGGCTCACAAAGAGGCAAATGGCAGTGTCAGCATAAGACTACATAAATCTGTCCTGTCTCCAAAACAAACAAACATATATTTACCTTGGAAACAAAGGGTTTTAGATTTACAGAATGGGTTTTTCTTTCAGAAGCAATGTTGTATTCAGACTTCTATTTTTCTCAGCCGAACAGGAGATGAAGTATAGCTATAATATACATTCAGATCTCTAGTCACACAAACCTAGCCATTAGCTATGTGACCTTGGCTAGTTACTTAAATTCTCTAAACCTCTGCTTCCTCATCTGAAAAATGGGGATAATAACCAGACTTTCATGAGAATGAAATTAACTAATACTCATATAAATCAGCTAATGCTCATTAGCTTAGTACTGGCACATAGTAGGTGCTCAGTAAGTATGCCAATTAGCATTTCCTGCATAATTATTCATTGGGTATCATATGGATGTTACTCAGAGCTAACATATTTATCTGACTCAACTTTGAAATACATATAAACCAGAATGGCACAAATGGGAGTACATAACCTACTTGACTCCCAGTTCAGAGACTAATTTCAAATTCTCTGCAGATGAGTTTCATTTTCACAAAATCCCCAGCGGGATGGAGAAATAAATACAATTTTCTATGTTCATTCAAGTTTTAAAAATCCAAAACATCCTCAGAGCATTAGCTATATAAAGAATACTCTGACATTAATGTTGGCATTGAGCATCCGCAATGGTAATAGTTTTTAATGCAGAAACTCTGCCATCTACTGGTTGCACAAGAGCATCAGTCTACCTTTTTTTTTTTTTTTTTAAATAAAAAGTAACACTTTAGTTCAATCAGCCTTTATCCCCCTAGGTCCCTCAACATTTTAAATGGCAGCTTGAAGGCTTGAGGCCATCTACCAATATGCTGTGTGGGGTGGAATGTCCAAGTCCCTCCTGTCTGACTACTGGAATGCAGATCATTCTTCAACAAAGGCTAGGGAATTCTGCCATAATTTCATTTTGTGAAATCTAGGCTTTGGATACTACAGGGTATGTGAAATTTAACCAAGCTATCTCAGAACCAATACATTTGGTCATTTGGGATCACTCTCCATGATTAATAAACTATGAAGCCATCCAGAACCAGGTTGGACTCAACAAGGTTTTGCTTTATTATTGGGGTTCCCAGAGGAAGGAAGTATCTCATTCTGGGCAAGAGCAAAGAGGACAATGGGAACTGAGGAACTGAGGTCTGTGTCTCAAGGAAGGGCTCAGGTTCATTAGGAGACTCATGTTTCATGCATGATTGTCCATGCTCTCACAGGAGGTGAAGATCATGGTTGTTGTTTTTTTTTTTTTTTAATTCTAATTAGATGAGTTTAGTTGTTAAAATATAAAAGAAGTTTTCTTGATTGCTGGTATTTTCCTTTCAAGGCTACCTGAGTTCCTAGAACCTAATGGCAAAGAAGGGCAAACGTAGCTCTTCTTTTGATGGTATCTAAAATCCCCAAAGAAAGATTGTCTAATGACTTCCTAAGCTTATAAATAACAAATCAATAATGCAAGAGAGAGTTTTTGAAATTGCTCTCCTTTGCAACACAAACAAAGCTGGCAGTGATTCTATTACCATGCGGCAAGCAAGGAACAGGAAGCCTGGCAGAATATGATTATAGGTGACAAGTGTAGAAAATCAACTCTACATCCTCAGGGGCAACACTGGGGAGTCATCCCTGGGCTCCCCTCTCCCATCACCCCGCCTCTGATCACTGGTCAAGGGGTCCTTTGTCACCACACCTGACTTGCTTTGGGAGGCACAACCACCTAAGAACCCTTTGTTGGACGCACTGCAGAGAAGCCGAGAACGGTGTTAACCAACATCTTACTTACTAGTTTCTCTATGGGGCCTGAAAGGAGAAATTTGTCTCTCTCTTAAATGCCAAAATACCTTTTCTTTTCCTCACTTTCTATCTTTCAGACAATGTCGACTGTGTACTTGATCGTAAATCAATTCTAGTAATGATATAGAACTTTATGAATGTACACTTCTGTAAAGTAATGATCTCTCAGGTCTTATCATTATTATTCCTTTAGTTTTCTGATCTTCACCTACGTACATTGTTAATTGGATACACACTACCGCAAATCCCTTGAAGGAAGTGATGGAGTATAAATATACAAAACATGTTGCTTGCACCAAACCAGTATGACAGCCATCTACCCTTGACCATTCAACTGACCTTTATCCTAGTCCCCAACTTCATTATCTCTTCAATTTAGAAAGTGTTCTAGCTATCTTCTGCTGTCTAGTCTCTCCTGTATCCACTAACCTGCTCTAATACCATAGGTTGATCTTTCCAATGTAATCTCTTATTTCAAAACCCTTAGATGGGTCAGCACTATGTATGTAATAGTCCAGTATTCAAGCGTTTCCATCTTCTGGATGCAGCCAATCTTTTCAAACACAGGTCCCTTCCACACTCTATATTACAGGCAGTCTTGCTATCTTGTAGTTTCATTATAATCATTGATGGCTCTTTCTCTCACAGAGTAAGTCTTTTATCCCAGAGAGTAAGTTTCTTATGGAGCTTGAGTAGTCTGGTTCTCTCTGTTTCTGCCATGGCATATAACCACATCTGTCATATCATAGATGTTCAGCCAGGGTTTACTGGGTGAGTCAGTACACAGCCCCTTCTGCAAAGATGGTTTGACTCATGACAACAGCAGCTGCTTGCAGAACCTGTGCTTTTCATGACAATTTCCAATAATGTCTGTATAAAGCTTTGGTTCAAAAGCACCTCTTCCTAACCACAATAGTTGCAGCTAGGCTGGTCTGTCTGTTGTTATTTTCCAGAAGTCTATGGTGATCTCACACACTTTGAGGTTGACTTTATAGCACCTTTAATATGTATCATCTGCTTCCTTTATTTACCTTTGCCCCACCTTAGCTCAATAGTCCAAAATGATTCTGGTGCCAACCACAATTAGTAAGGGTCTATGAAACTCTAGGGTCCCTAAAGAACTGGCGCCAAACTTGTACGTCTTCATTAGTCCTTCCAAGCACTCAAAGAATTATCTTTACCAATCTGGAGCTTTGATAATACTTGCATTGCTGCAAGTGTTATTACTTTATAGCAACTTTAGAAGCAAAAGTTTCAAAATAAATTGTGTAACTGTTCCTTGTATCAAAAAAGTTTTACCATTTACTATATTTCTGGAACTCACAAATAATCTTTTCCTTCAAATCCAGTACTCTCAAAATCCTTCCAGCTATAATTCAAAGATTTAAAGTTTCTACTCAGTAGGTTCTTACTCTACAGTGTTCTATACATCTTATAAACCTGGAAGTGAGGATTGAATCTTTACATATTATTTATAAGACATATTAAACATTCTCACACACAATATGGTGCTTCTAGTAAATGCCCTTTGATGATAATATGAAACTAAAGAAAACATTTTAAAATATGAGAATGAGTTTCTTTTTTTAACTTTTTCAAGATAATTCTTATGGATGTTAGTTTTTATACTAGTTTCTAATTTCAACTGCTAATTTCATCATGTTTGATTTACTCAATTTCCAAATATCAGACAGTTATTCAATGGTTAATGCAAATTGACCAGTGATTAGTACAAAATTGTCTGGATTACATCTTTGGCCTCCCCCATTTGTGTGCACCAGACATGTAAACTTTCCAAGAGACCAAAGTTGCTTAAGAGCCTCCTAAATCGGTCCTTTGGTAGTGACTAGAATTATCATCATTTATTAATGATGAGTTCAATTAGTATCTTTAACTGGTGCTAATGTTACAAATGAAAACTCCAAATAAAAATCATTTCTGGGGTGCCTGGGTGGCTCAGTCAGATAAGTGTCTGACTTGACTTTGGCTCAAGTCATGATCTCACAGTTTGTGAGTTAGAGACCCATGTTGGGCTCTGTGCTTTCTCCCTCTCCGTACCTTCTCTCTCTCTCTCTCTCTCTCTCTCTCTCTCAAAATAAATAAGTAAACTTAAAAAGTCACTTCTGGGGCATCTGGGTGGCTCAGCAGGTTGAGCATCCAACTCAATTTCAGCTCAGGTCATGATTTCACAGTCATAAGACTGAGCTTTACATCAGGTTCCACACTGGGCATGAAGCCTGCTTAATATTCTCTCTCTCCCTCTCCCTCTGTCTCTCCCCCCAAAATCATTTCTAACAAGAAGTAATAATGCGAAACATATTACAGACACATCAGGAATATAGACTTGCTGACTGAATACAATGAGAAGCTGAAATTGAGAATAGACTTATATTTATAGTCTTGGATGCAGTGAACTGAAATCCTTTAAGGTGTATGAGGCAAAAAGAGGTCATCACTACTCTCCATCTAGTTTAATAAAGTAATCCGTACAGAGAGGCTAGCGACAATCTCCAAATTATCACTAAGGGGTATTCCACTGCTGCTCCAAACCCATTTTCCCCTCAGTTGTGGTCAGAGAGATTTGTTTGCTCTTCCCTTATGCACAACTTGTTTCATGATTTATTCTTTGCTCAGGTTTCCTATCAATTCTTTTCCATCTCTTCTTTGCAATCTTTGGCTATTAAATTATATTAAGTCTAATTTTAAAATTAATTTATTCTACAACACCACTAATTGTAATGAATCTGTGTTTCTTTCCCCCTTAGGTATCTAGTTTGTACTAAAGGAAATCCCAACTAATCAAAGAGCTGTGTTTCAAATTTTTTTTAAGGACTTTTTAAGTCCAAATTTTTAAGGACTTTTATTCAGTAACTACAATATTATAAATGATGGTACAAGTTCCAGATAAGCTATATGAAAAGCTGATTTCATGTAGCCATAATAGTATACCATAGCAAAGAACAAAAAAAAAAAAAAAAAAACTAACACACACACACACACACACACACACACACACACACACACACACACAACAAGAAAGCAATAAAACAGCCTTAGAAATAGTATTTCTTTTTCTCAAGCACAGATTATTTTCTCTTTGGAATAGGGAGTACTGAGAGAAAGCATATTCAACTAAGAAAAGATAATGGTTAGATATTTTTTCAGATTTTATAAAATGACTTTATAGGCTTTTAATTGTTACCAGATCTAGGTTACTATTGTTTCACAAACTTACAGTTTTCTCTTCTATTTGTACAAATGCATCACTAGTTTTTGCTCTTGGACCTTACATCCATCAACTACATGATCATGATTCACAGCAGAATGGAAAAAGACACAAAAAATGAAAGAAAAAAAGGAAGGAAAGGAAGTGGGGGAGAAGGGAGAGATTTTCTTTGGCCAAGAGTGGAGATAAAGAGGATAAGAGGAAAGTATTACAACTAAGGTGAGGATAATATGCTTAGGAGGAAAGAAAAGTCCCACATATGGAAGTAATGTAGCTGAAAAGAAACAGGAGAAGGCAGAGAGGCAGCCCAGTGGATGTAAAATGTGCAGAGTTCTCAAAGGGGGAAGCAGCACTGGCCCCACACTTCCCTTGGCTGAGCACCAAAGTGAACAGGTCTTTGTGTACAACTGCTCTCAATATGTAAAGAACTAAAGGACATGCAAAAATCGGGTGAGTTTTTATTAAGAAAGGATGCTGTATTTTGTCAAATGCTTTTACTGCATCTATTGACAGGATCATATGGTTCTTATCTTTTCTTTTATTAATGTGATGTATCACATTGATGGATTTGTGAATATTGAACCAGCCCTGCAGCCCAGGAATGAATCCCACTTGATCATGGTGAATAATTATTTTTGTATGCTGTTGAATTCAATTTGTTAGTGTCTTGTTGAGAATTTTTGTATCCATATTCATCAGGGATATTGGCCTGTATTTCTCTTTTTCTGCTGGTTCTCTGTCTGGTTTGGGAAACAAAGTGATGCTGGCTTCATAAAATGAGTGTGAAAGTTTTCCTTCCATATCTATTTTTTTTTAACAGTTAGAGAAGGATAGGTATTAACTCTGCTTTAAGTGTCTGGTAGAATTCCCCAGGGAAGCCATCGGATCCAAGACACTTATATGTTGGGAGATTTTTGATAACTGATTCAATTTCTTCACTAGTTATGGTCTGTTGAAATCTTCTATTACTTCCTGCTTGAGTTTTGGTAGTGTTAAAACCCTCAAGAAAGTTGGGATAGAAGGAACATACTTAAACATCATAAAAGCCATTTATGAAAAGCCATAGCCAATATCATCCACAATGGGGAAAAACTGAGAGCTTTCCCCCTAACATCAGGAACACGACAGGGATGTCCACTCTCCCACCACTGTTGTTTAACATAGTGCTGGAAGTCCTAGAATCAGCAATCAGACAACAAAAGGAAATAAAAGGCATCAAATTTGGCACAGATGAAGTCAAACTTTCACTTTTTGCAGATGACATGATACTCTACATGGAAAACCAGAAAGACTCCACCAAAAGTCTACTAGAACTAATCCATGAATTCAGCAAAGTCGCAGGGTACAAAATCAATGTACAGAAATCAGTTGCATTTTTATACAACAATGAAACAACAGAAAGAGAAAGAAAGAAACTGATCCCATTCACAATTGCACCAAAAACCATAAAATACCTAGAAATAAACCAAACCAAAGATGTAAAAGATCTGTATGCTGAAAACTATAGAAAGCTTATGAAGGAAACTGGAGAAGACACAAAGAAATGGAAAGACATTTCATGCTCATGATCGGAAGAATAAATATTGTTAAAATGTCAATACTACTCAAAGCAATCCACACATTCAATGCAATCCCAATCAAAATTGCACCAGCGTTCTTCTCAAAGCTAGAACAAACTACCCTAAAATTCTTATGCAACCACAAAAGACCCTGAATAGCCAAAGTAATACTGAAGAAGAAAACCAAAATGGGAGGCATCACAATCCCAGACTTTAGCCTCCACTACAAAGCTGTCATCATCCAGACAGCATGGTATTGGCCCAAAAACAAACACATAGACCAATGGAATAGAATAGAGAAACCAGAACTGGACCCTCAAATGTATGGCCAACTAGTCTTTGACAAAGCAGGAAAAGTATCCAATGGAAAAAAGACAGCCTCTTTAACAGATGGTGATGGAGAACTGGACAGCAACATGCAGAAGAATGAAACTAGACTACTTTCTTATGCCATACACAAAAATAAACTCAAAATGGATGAAGGACCTGAATGTGAGACAGCAAACCACTTAAACCCTAGAGAAGAAAGCAAGAAACAGCCTCTTTGACCTCAGCTGCAGCAATTCCTTACTCAACACTTCTCCAAAGGCAAGAGAATTAAAAGCAAAAATGAACTATTGGGACCTCATCAAGATAAAAGCTTCTGCACTGCAAAGGAAATAACCAACAAAACTAAAAGGCAACCAATGGAATGAGAAAAAATAGTGGCAATGACATATGAGATATAGGGCTAGTATCCAAAATCTATAAAGAACTCACCAAACTCCACATCTGAAAAACAAATAACCCAGTGAAGAAATAGGCAGAAGATATGAATAGACACTTTCCCAAAGAAGACATCCAGATGGCCAACAGACACATGAAATGAGGCTCAACATCACTCATCATCAGGGAAATACAAATGAAAGCCACACTGAAATACCACCTCACACTGGTCAGTGTGGCTAAAATGAACAAATCAGAAGACTATAGATACCAGGCAGGATGTGGAGAAACAGGAACCTTCTTGCACTGTTGGTGGGAATGCAAACTCGTACAGCCACTCTGGAAAACTGTGAAGTTTCCTCAAAATATTAAAAATTAAAAATAGAACTACCCTATGACCCACCAATAGTACTGCTAGAAATTTACCCACGGGATACAGGAGTGTTGATGCATAGCGGCACATGTACCCTCTTTCAACAATAGCCAAATTATGGAAAGAGCCTAAACATCCATCAACTGATGAATGGATAAGGAAGATGTGATTTATATATACAATGGAATACTACTTGCCAATAAAGAATAAAATCTGGCCATCTGCAGCAATGTGGATGGAACTGGAAGGTATTATGCTAAGTGAAACAAGTGAGTCAGAGAAAGACAGATACCATGTTTTCATTCATATGTGGATCTTGAGAAACTTAACAGAAGACCATGGGGGAGGGGGAGGGGGGGAAAGTTACAGAAAGGGAGGTGAAACATAAGAGACTCTTAAATACTGAGAACAAACTGAGGGTTAATGGGGGGTGGGGAAGAGGGGAAAGTGAGTGATGGGCATTAAGGAGAGCACTTGTTGGGATGAGCACTAGGTATTGTATAGAAACCAATTTGACAATAAATTATACTGAACAACAAACAACCCCACTCTCCCAAAATCAGGTGAGTGATGGTAAGTGGTTGTGAACTTTTAGGTTGAATGTCATGAAGTAACATTTTTATAGGTCAAGACCAGTCAAATAAGGTTCAACCAAGCATTATTTGTTGTTCATAGTGGGTTTTCTGTGAACATACATTATTTCCTCAATTCAGTTTTGGGCTTTTTAGGAGTTAAGAATAATATCATCTTCTATTCCTATAATCTGTACTCAGTGGGTATAAAATAAATACTTTTTTTTTTGATCAGGGATGGTATAAAACAAGTTTTTTCATGTGGCACTGTCTGAGTGAGAATCCAGGCTTCTAGCACTGAGAGAGTGTTGAGTCACTAAACCACAAAGCATTCTACTTCAGGAAACTACTTATTTGGTTTAGTAGAATTTTAAATTAGGGAGTGTCATATCATCAGGTAAAATGAGGACTTGGGAGTGAAGCAGCTCTGTGTGTACATAAGAGGTCTTTATTTCTGCACTCAGAATGAAGGTAGCAACCTTCACAGTGTCTGTGGCTATCAGGCACAAGCTAACAGGAAAAAAGGACAACTATATTCATTTTTTTCACTTAAAAATACCCTCATATTCCTTTTAACAAAAATTTGTAAATATTGCCATTATTTCCAAAAGGAATTAAACTTGTGTTTTATAAGCCAGATAACAGTGGAACATATCACGTTTTTCAAAAATAAGGAATTCATAAAATTTAATAGTAAATATATAAATTTCATTAAAATTTTGATTTGCCATATTATTTATAATGAAAGAAAAGGGCTATTGGCATTTTCCCAGCTTCCACAACTGCATTTTACTAAAAAGAATAAAAAATGTTATTAGCAAACTTAATTCCCCAATCTGTCATCCTCTCTTCTCTTTAAAATAATAGAATCTTAGGATTTCCCTCTATTTAGGAAATAATCAAAATGAACTTTTTTCTCTCCCTCCAAAATTTAGCAGTTACAACTCATTCATTGGACTTAAAATATGAGAAAATCATATAATTGCAGTTACTATTAATTTATATAAGTTTTTTTGAAAATCAAACAGATTTTACATCAAACCATTACCTGAATCATTCTAATGGGTTACTCATTTTGTCCTTTCACTTAACAATCAACTAGTCTATGTGTTACTTAAGAAAAAGAAGATACTGATCAACCTAACTAAACACTTGGATTCTCCACTTCAACCATAAGCAAGTTACTGAGAAAGCAAAACACATGTGGACTTACTATTTATCTGGTTATAGGACCAGCCATGGGCAAATGGGTGGGATTGGACATTGTGTCTGCTCTCTCTCTCCCTTGGCTCTCTCTGCTGGTTTCCCCCTTTGCCTCCTCACTACAGATCCCAGAATTTTCTACTGGTTCCATATCAACTGTTAAACAGAAAAAGTGATCTAATAAAACTAAATAATAGGAAAGGGCTATTCACTTACTATGTGTACCGGGATGAATAAAGTTCTATGAAAATTCACATGCCCCTAGAACCTCAGAATGTGACTGTATTTGAAATAGAGTCTTTGCAGATGTAATTAGTTAAATTCAGATGAAGTCATACTGGATTCAGACGGACCCTAGTCCATGACTGGTGTCCTTACAAGAAGAAGGAGATCTGGACACAAAGACTCAGACACATGCAGATACAGAGGGAAGAGGGCTATGTGACAGTGAAGGCAGGGCCTGGAAGGACACAGCTGCCAACCCACAAACAAAGGACTGATGGCAGCAACCGGAAGCACAGAAGAGGCAAGAAAGACCTTCCCAGGAGCCATCAGAGGAAGGATGGACTTCTAGCCTCCAGAATGCTGAGAGAATATGTTCGGTTGTTTCAAGCCACCAACTTAGTGGTAATTTGTTATGGCAGCCACAGGAGACTAATACATATGCTACTCTGCTGAGGGGAATGCAATTTTTAACAAGGCTTTTGGGAAAGGGCAGTGTTTAGTGCAAAGAGAAGAAATAACAGCTATATCTGGCATCAATGAAAATTCAGAGAAGAAACTTTTAGGAAACTGAGTGTTTTGAGTAACTTTTATTTCATTAAAAATTTTTTTTAGAGTTTATTTATTTTGAGAGAGGCAGGGGGAGGGGCAGAGAGAGAAGGAGACACAGAACCCGAAGCAGGTACTAGGCTCTGAGCTGTCAGCACAGAGCCTGATGCGGGGCTCAAACTCAAGAGTCATGAAATCATGAGCTGAGCAGAAGTCAGACGCTTAACTGACTGAGCCACCCAGGTGCCCCTCTTTTGAGTACCTTTTAAATGAAACATAACATGTGCCAGCCTCCTCTAAAGAGGTATGGGACTGGTCTGGTCTGAATAGAGTGATTTACTAAGCCTTGTGGAGGAAAGAAAGAGAAATGAAAAGAAGGCATGCACTTTGCCACACAGGGCCCTCAAAAGACACCGCAAGTCCTAAAATGAAAAATGCTACTTCAGGGACTAAGAAGCCCTGAAATAAAGCCAAGAACAGGAGTCCTATGGAGGAATCTGGGAGTTAGAGAGGAATGTATATGTCTATACCATGCATTTGCCTAGATCCTGGCAAAGTTACACTCTGTATATATCAAAGTTAATTCCAGGTGGCTGAAAGAATTAAATGTAAAAACATTAAATCACCAAGCAGTTAGAAGGCCTAATACAGCATGTTAGAAGATAATACAGGATGGGAAACAACTTCTTAAGATAAAAAGCAATGGATGAAATAAAAAAGAAAAATACTGGTAATAGGCAAAAACTTTAATTTTTCATACTTTTTTTAAAATGAAAGGCAATAACAAGCCAAAAAAATATTTTCAACAAAAACATCCAACAATTGCATAAGGGCCATACTGGATAAAGAAAGCATACAATAATATAAGAAAAATATTAGCAATACAGTAAAATGGGAAAGGAAGATAAATAATTTAAAAAAAATTTTTGGGAGCACCTGGGTGGCTCAGTGGGTTAAGCATCGGGCTTCAGCTCAGGTCATCCTCTTGCAGTTTGCAGATTTGAGTGCCACATAGGGCTCTGTGCTGACAGATAGTTTATTTATATTTATAAATAGTTTGTTTATTTTTGAGGCAGAGAGAAACAGAGCACAAGTGGGGAAGGGGCAGACAGCAAGGAAGACACAGAATCTGAAATAGGCTCCAGTCTCTGATCTGTCAGCACAGAGCCCAATGTGGGGCTCGAACCCACGAACCACGAGATCATGCTCTGAGCTGAAGTCAGAGGCTTAACCGACTAGGTCACACAGGTGCCCCAAAATAAATAATTTTTAAAGGAAGAAAGAAAAGGTTAATGAATATATTTTCCCAACCTCACTGGCAATCAAAATAGGCAAAGTAAAGTAACAAAAGGTACAATTTTAATTTTTTAAATATTTATTTTTGAAAGGGAGAGAAAGAGAGAAAACAAGTGAGGGAGGGCAGAGAGAGAGGGAGACACAGAATCTGAAGCAGGCTCCAGGCTCTGAGCTGTCAGCACAGAGCCTGATGAAGGGCTAGAACCCACAAGCTGAGAGTCCATGACCTGAGCTGAAGTTGGATGCTTAACTGACTGAGCCACACAGGCGCTCCTTAAAGGTACAATTTTAAATTAATAATGCTCAATGCTTTTACATACTACTGGGGGATATATCAACTGCTTTAGTCTTTCAGTAAGCAATTTATTAGTACTTATCAAGAAACTTAAAAATGTTAATATATGTATAATCTGTGATTCTACTTCTACAAAATGTTTATAAGGAAATAATCAAATAAATCTTCAAAGAGCTATTTACAAAGACATGTATGCCAGTACTGTTTATGATAAAAAAAAAAGTGCAAAGAACTCAACTAATTCAGGTAATTATTTACTAAGTTGTGGAACATCCATATTATAAGAATGCCATTTATCCTCTAGGTCATTGGGTAAAGCCTGTCATATAATGGCAAGTGGAAAAGTAGGATAAAAAAATTGTTTATCAATTATGTTAAATATCCAAGAACGTATGGGAAGGAAATACATTAAAATTTTAATAGTGGCCATTTTTGGCTAGTTGAATTATGAGTACTTTACATTGTTTTCTGTATTTTCCACAACTGTTATACATTCTTATAATGAAAAAAATTAACAAAAAAGCTGTAAAACTACTAATAGGCTCCTTGGGGAAGTTTAAATAATAAAGATTTTAAGTGGCAGTCGCAGAAGGTAAAACCCAGATGATGGAACAGATCTTTTAACATAATCTAATAAAATATTAATGTGCAGATTTTACCTGCCAGTCTTAATTTCTTCTTTCCAGTTCCTTAGGCCAATAATTCCCAACCTAGGTTTTGGAACACCTCAGGTTATTGTCAATTATCTCATGAGAGTCACAATGTTTTTCTTGGATATTTTTCAAGATACCACTTGTTTTTAAAATTTGCTGGGGAAAAAAACCTACTAACTGGGAACTTCACCCTGTTTAAAGCAATCAACATCTGTTTTGACATTTGTCAGAGAATTAAAAAGTAATCATTGAAAGGTAATTCTGCAGGAGTGGTGGCTAGATTGGGGTGGAGACAGAGAGAGTACAGAAGTTAACAAGAGAAAGATTTTATCTTGTTTCCTACTGTGCATAATTTCAAAATCACTTATTCCACTTCAACAGGGGCTAGGGGTATCCGGATGCCATTCACTGCTTCATTATTCAGTGTTCTGTATCATTTTTTTTTTCAGTCTTCTGTATCTTTTTATACCTCCTGTGGCTTTTTATCATCTACACACATTTTATAGAATAAATCAGTAAACCCCTAAAATGAAACTGGGAGAGAAACTGGGAGAGAAAAGTAAATCTTTAATCTTTTACTGTGATTCTAGATAAAAGCTTCTGATTTAGTATTCTATAGTTTTCTTTTAGATCAAGGGTTAGCAAACTAATCTTGGGCCAAATCTGGCCCGCCACTTGTTTTTGTAAATAAAGTTTTATTGGAATAACCATAGAGTGACTGAATTACAGAAATCATGCTGCAGTAGCAGAACTAAACAGCTGCAACAGAGACTGGATTGGTGGTTCCTAAAATACTCACTACCTGGCCCTTTACAGACAAAATCTGCTGACCCCTATTTTGGATTATAAATTCCTAAAGCTTGTTTGGCAGAGTGTCTTTTTTCTGCACGTTTATAACTTTCATTGAAGAGGAATAAGTACTCCTAAAACTCTAATATATATTACCAGATAATTATAACACAAGCTAAGTTTTACCCAAGTCTACATAAATTTAAAGACAGGAAAGATTCACCCACAATCTTATATATAGGCCTAAATCTGAAAAATTCAGATGTATTTAATTTAGACTACTAATATATATTTTTCTATTTTTTATTTTTTATCTTATTTTAAAGGACTAGAACAGGAGGCGAGGACACGGAGAACATCCTCCAAGACTTCTCCCAGTATCCTTCCCCTGGTATTTACACCTCTGTAGAGTTCCCTTACATGCACAGATGATGCCTCACTTCTGAGACCAGGTCATAACACTGTGGCTTCTCTCTCTTTCTCTGTCTCTCCCTCTCATCGCTTGCTCTTGGGGAAGCCAGCTTCAGTGTACAGAGGCCAACATGGCAAGGAAATTCTACCAATAACCAGGGAGGAACTGTGGGCTCCTGACAACAGCCACAAGAGTAAGTTTGGAAATGGATCTTCCAGCCGCACTCTGCCCTTCATATGACTGAGCCCTGGCTGACCGCTCGATTGCCCTGGCTAACAGAGACCCCCAGCCTAGCTGCTTCTGAATTCCTGACTGGCTCAAATGAAGAAATGATAAATATTTGTTGTTTTAAGCCCCTAAATGTGGGAGTATTTTATTACACAGCAATAGGAAATGAATATACTTATGTCTGTCACCACTTACTTATTGCAGTTTCTAGCTTTCAAGTGTTTGTTTATTATATTGATAGAGAGCACAGGCAGGAGAGGGGCAGAGAGAAAGAGAAAGGGAGACAGAGGATATGAAGTGGACTCTGTGCTGACAGCAAGAGCCTGATGCAGGACTTGAACTCACAAACTGTGAGATCATGACCTGAGCCAAAGTCGGACACCCAACCTACTAAGCCACCAGGTGCCCTGCAGTTTCTAGCTTTTAAGAGCCATCTGCACGAGACACAGACATGGTACCTAAAGTGTACCATGAATTAGATCTAGCTCAGGTCACAATATAAATATTGTGCTAAAAACAACAAGAGATTTTTCTCTCTGCTATGAAGGCTGCCAGCCCTTAGCTCAGCTCTTGAGTATTCCACTGCACTGTCACAGTGACACTAGTTAAAGCTGAAATGACTGAGATCTCGTGTGAGCCCTAAAAACAACACAACCTTCACACTAGGAAGACTGAAAACCCACCAAAACTTGCCAACAACCAAACTCCCAAAGTGTTGGGAAACCAGAGCTCAAGCTTCTCAGACCAACTGAGGCTTCCAAACACCTTTGAGTCTCCCTTCTACTTTTAACAGAGAGGTGAACGATACCGATAATCTTTATATTTGTGTAGCACTTTGTCATTTGAAAAGTAGTGCCTTTGTGTGTATTTTTAATCCTCACAGCAACCTTGACTAGTAAGTTCAAAGTAAGAGTCATCTTTTTTTTTTGACGTTTATTTATTATTAAGAGTCAGAGAGAGCATGAGCATGGGAGGGGCATAGAGGGGGAGAGAGAATCTGAAGCAGGCTCTAGGCTCTGAGCTGTCAGCCCAGAGCCCGATGTGGGGCTCAAACTCATTAACTGTAAGATCATGACCTGAGCTGAAGTGGGACACTTAGCTGACTGAGCCACCCAGACACCCCGTTATCTTATTTTTGTAAAGAGAGGAAGAGAGAATATTAGTGTAAGAATAGAAAATAGCATCTAATTGTATCTGAGAAGTATCAGGATGTTCTGCAGAGAATGTGTAGAGCCCTGAACTTCAGTGGACGGACCTCAGAGGCCAAATCAGCAGCCAAAGCTGGAAAGGCCGAGGTGCACCAGGTGGTTCCCATTCCCAGAAGTCTCCCAGAGAACTTCATTTTTCCCACTGGTTCAGAATGCAGGGTGTACACGCAACCAGAATAACTTCTATGTTGGAATTAGTGTAGCACACCCTTGACCCTCAATTAATTGTTCAAGTCCTCCAATGACCCACTGATAAGCCTGAGAGTATACTTCACTCCCTGGAGAGTAGGTGCTGGGTACCATTCATCTTTGTACCCCAACAGCCCGTAGTATACTGAATTCACATAGAAGGCACTCAGTTATTGTGTGGGAAAGGGAAGGAGGGAGAAAAAGAGGAAGGAAATAAAGAAAGGGTTTGAAATACAATATGCTTTTCCTCAAACTACAAAACCTATTGTATTACAAAGTAATTTAAAACAAAGTTGGATAATGTCTCTTGATGGACCTCCTTCTATTTAAAATAGAAGTGCACAAAATCACTTGGAAAACATTAATGGAAGTACAAAGTAAGGGAGAAGAGCTCCTCTTGAATGCGTGGTGACTCATCTCCCAAGCATCTCCTAAGGTGATGAGTTACAATTAAGAGACTATGTTTATTTAAAAATTTCACTTTCAAAGAGCTTTCAGAGACAAGAGGCATCAAGAAGACAGCAATGATCTTGCTATGCTGAAATTAATATTCTGGTCTCTTACGAAGCTAATCAGTATTTATAGCCACGCTGTCTATAAACCAGGGCACATGTGATGATGTAGCAGCATAGCAGGAGTCTCGCCCAGAGAGCCGTGACACCAAGGCTTTTTTTTTCTTTCAGGAACCAACTTTATTCGTGCTGGCACTGGCTCAGTTGGGTTCGCACCCAAAGAACTGAGTCCTGAAAGCCACGTAGCATAATTTTATATATATATTTTTTACTTCTTTGATTTCCTATATATGGTAACACACAAGCATGTAGTCTGATAAAGTGGTCTCATGTTACAAGGTCAGCAATGGATGTTACATACACGTATAGCCAGGTTGCCTTGAGGTTTTTTCCCCTTAGGGAGAAGACCCAACCACAAGGTAATTGATTTGCCTAAGCACACAATGTAAAGAAACCCCTCCATGTCAGCACAACCTATGGGTGGCAAATTCATCATGTCCTGTGCAGCCACCAAAAACATCTGGTTCCATGAGTCCAGAGTGGACGCACAGCAGCTCTCAGCCCTGACAGAATGCAGGGGTGTAATGTGGCTATCTACAGGTAGGAAGATTAAGTCCATAAAGTAGAACTCAGTACCTTTTTCAGCTTGGTGTATTTGTTTCTTCAAAACAAGCAATTTGCTTGCCCAGCTGGGTTTATAATCTCCTCTTCTGGGAGCTGCATTGGCCTTACTGGATAACACAGCCACAGTGAGGAAATGACAAACGTTTACACATCTGCCATGAGAGGAGAAACTGGTATCTCCTTCTACTACTGCTGCTTATGTTAAAAATAAGCCTATTGTCATTAATTAGGCCTTACAGTGTTCCAAATCAGACCAATATTCCCCACACAGTTACCCCATAAGAAAAAACATTTTCCTGTCCCTGCGTAAGAGATTTTAGATCAGAATATTATTTGACAAAAGGCTCTTCTAATGAGCCTGGCACATCCAAAACATAGACTTAAAGTGGTTAAAAACACAAAAATTGCATTTGAGTCTGGCCTAGAGAAAGGGAGCCACATTTGGAGATAAGAAATAATTATAAGGTCAAAAACATAGTTCATTTGAGTCTGGTCTGAAGAGAATTAGAGTCTAAACTGGAGATTAGAAGTAGAAAACAAGGACAGAACATAGTGCCTTCCCAAGGTCTACATTCTACCTTGTGCTGACTTCAGTTATGAGGATGGATAAGGATGTGAGAAACCCAGGTCCAAGGCCAACACACATAGCGCCCCCATTGTGCTTGCATCAAAAAAAGGGCTTTCTCAAACAACTTGTTAGCAAGCATTCTTTTTCTTGTGGCTTGTGAGCCAAATGAAATGGCTCCTGGCCTATCTGTGTACAGCTTGACCTATGCTTTAATCTTAGCTTTACTGCCTTAAATGATATATATATCATCCTGTTTTTTTGCTGAAGACATCCTGTTATGTTCTTCGTCGTGGGATTTGCTCAACCTCACTGTAAGTGCATTACATGACTTGGTTGTAATTTGTTAATCAAAAACAAAGTCATAATTATTGGCCAAAAACCAACCCGTACAAAATGAGACAGGTTTGTCACTTTCTTAGTCTTGGGGACTGATGCAAAAATGAATGAGTTCTCTGTATACTTTTGATGATTAAAGCTCTTATGATAAAAAATTAGTCATTACAAAAAATTTCTATTTTTCTAATGTCATCACTTCCAATGATTAAAGCATCTTATCACTAAAAATTAGTCACTGTAAACAATTCCTATTTTCTGATGTCATGTTATTATTTGATCAATAAAAAAAGACACAAAAACTGAAAGAGCAGAGATGCCTGCCTGATGATCAAGAAAGAAACATGTGGCTCTCTCATCACTTTCTCGTGCCGACACCATCCTTCAAGGAACCCTGGACCTGCTGGAGCTAGACTCTGGCACCCCTCCTTTTATTTTACTTATTTATTTGTTTATTTAATGTTTATTTTTGAGAGAGAGAGCATGAGCAGGGAAGGGGCAGAAAGAGGTGGACAGAGGATCTAAGGCAGGCTCTGTGCTGATAGCAGACAGCCCGAAGCAGGGCTCTAACTCACAAACTGTGAGATCATGACCTGAGCCAAAGTTGGACACTCAACAGACTGAGCCATGCAGGCATCCCTATAATCTCCTCCTTTTAGAGATGTCTCAGACATAATTTCCAAGATTATTTGGAATCTTTATGTCTCCAGTTTAGAAAGACTGTATAGAGTATCTGGATTGAATGAAAGACTGTGTCCACCTAAGAATGTGTTTATGTGTCACTGCAGAAAGTTGTAGACTATTTAGAGGGAGGTTGGTTCTAAAGCAGAGATTAGGAGACGAACTGGCAGTGGGCTGGATGGACACATTCGTTGGAGGCTGAGGGACCTAATCTCCAAAGGCAGCCCCAGAAATTTCCCTTCTTGGGATACTGTATGCTGCTTCTCACGTGTGGTGGTGGAATTCTTTTCTGCTTCTGAGCTGCCTCATAAGAGGTGCAGCTGCCCTGGGGGAGAAGCCACCTGGGGAGGGGATGAGGGGTATGGCCTTCGAACCTAACCAACAGCAAGAACTGAGGTCCTGGCTATAGGCCCCAGTAAAACTGTACCTGCCAGTGCCCAGCTGTTCTAGCTGAGCTGTCAGGCATGTGACTGAAGAAGTGACCTCAGAAATCCCAGCATCAGTAGACATCCCACAGAGCAGGGCCAAGCTGATCCCACATGCCTTGTCCAAATTCCAATCATCAGGACAAAGAAAATGACTATTAGTTTAGGTCAGGATAGCTGGTATGCAGTGATCGATAACCAAAACAGGATAAAGTCACATAGACTTCTGCTAAAATCTATTTTTAGGGGTGCCTGGGGGGCTCAGTCGGCTAAGCATCTGATTTCAGCTCAGGTAATGATCTCCTGTTTGTGGGTTCAAGCCTTGCATCAGGCTGTGCTGATACCCTGGAGCCTGCTTTGGAGTGTGTCTTCCTCACTCTCTGCCCCTCCCCTCTCTCACTCTGTGTCTCTCTGACTCTCAAAAATAAATAAATGTTAAAAAAATTTTCTAAATTTATTATTTAAAAATGTTATGGTTTGTCATTTCGTACAGAAATCATCCACAAAAACTCAGTTTTTCTAAGAATTTATTAGGTGGAGTCTGAAATTTGAAATTTGAATAAATATACTTTAGAAAGGATAGAAAGATTCAGGGAGGGTTTTTAAAAACAGTAATATATATGTTACAGGATATATATATGTGTGTGTGTATATATGTGTGTGTGTATATATATATAACTATATAACTATATATATACATATATATGTGTATATATATATATATATATATAGCAATTTTTATTTTACTTTAAGCGAATGGAGCATCAGGGGAAGACACATAGAAAATCAACCCAGCAGTACTAAGCACTTAAGATAATTTTAATTTAATAGTAATGACTACTTTTTTTGGGTGATTGCTATATTCCAAACACCGTGCTAAGTGCTTTACATCTATTTTCTCATTTCATCCTTACAAGACACCTCTGAGGTAGGTGTTACTGCTGCATTTTATACAGATGAGCAACCTAAGACTCAAAGAGCTTAAGCAGTTTGCTGAAAGTTATACAACTAGAAAGTTGTGAGGGTGGGATTTGAACTGGGTCAGCGTGACTCGGAAGTTACTTAACTGCTTAATGTACTAAGTAGCTTCCACCTTTAATAGTAAAATAGTTTCATTATTCAGATACTTTTAAGTTCAGAGAGAAAGGTGTCTCACAGTAATGACAACTAAAAATAAAAGCCATATTTTGGTCTTAAATAAGTGACTCAAAGTATTTTGCATGTAATTTAGCATCCTTTTGTATTACTGCTAGGGGCTTTGGTCAGATTCATGCTATATAATTCTGGGAGGATATAGGAAAATTTCTCATATACAGCATGGGCATCTGTCCTTTTGTTAGTTTATCTTATATTTCATACAAGATTAAAATAGTAATCAAAAACCCCTCCACAAAGAAAAGCCCAAAACCAGATGGTTTCATTGGTAAACTCTACCAAACATTAAAAGAAGAATTAACACCAATCCTTCTCCAACTCTTTCAAAAAATAGAAGAGGAGGGAACAGTCTCAAACTTACTTTACAAAGCCAGCACTACCCTAATACCAAAGACAGACATGGACACTACTAGAAAAGAAAACTACAGGGGCGCCTGGGTGACTAAGTCATTTAAGTGTCTGACTCTTGATTTTGGCTCCAGTCATGATTTCCCAGTTGTGAGATCAAGCCCTGTATCAGGCTCCGAGCTGGGCATGGAACCTGGCTTAAGATTCTCTCTCTCTCTCTCTTTCTCTTTCCCTCTTCCTCTGCTCCTCCCCAAACCCCTACCCAGCTTGCGCATGCATGAGCCCAAGCTCTCTCTCTCAAAAAAAGAAATTTACAGGCCAATATCCCTGATGAATATTGACGTAAAAACCCTCAATGAAATATTAAAAAACTGGATCATACATCATGATCAAGTGAGATTAATCCCTGGGATGCAAGAATTGTTCAACATACACAAATTAACATAAATACAATATACCACACACTAATAGAATGAAAGATAAAAGTCATATAATCATCTCAATGCATAAAAGGCATTTGGCAAAATTTAATATCTTTTCATGATTAAAAACGCTCAACAAATTGGGTATAAAAAGAACATACCTCAACATACTACTAGTCATATATAACAAACTCACAGCTAACATCACATTTAATAGTGGAAGGTTGAAAGCTTTCCTGATAAGATCAGGAACAAGACAAAGGTGTCTAGTTTCACTACTCCTATTCAACATAACACTGGATGCCCCAGCTGGAGCAATTAGGCAAGAAAAAGAAATAAAAGTCATCTGAATCGGAAAAGAAGAAGTAAAACTGTCTTTTTGCAGATGATATCATTATATAGAAAATCCTAAAATTGTGTTATAGTAAAAAAAAAATTATAACCAATCATATGCTCAAAAAAAAATTTTAAAAATCAGGTCAAATCTTGAATAAGGTAAAAAAAAAAAATCCTAAAGACTACCAAAAACTGTTGAAAACAATAAATGAACTCAGTAAAGTTCCAGGATACAAAGTCAACATATGAAAATCTGTTGTTTCTATTCAGAAACAACAAACTCTCTGGAAAATAAGTTTTTTTCTGAGTTGTGTGAGCTGCTCTAATACATTATTTGAACCCAAGGAGGAAGTCACTGAAAATTCCAATCTACAGCTGGTTGGTCAAAAGCACAAATAACATTCTGGGCTTCTGACGGGCATCTGAAGTGGGGGTTGGGGGCAGTCATGTAGGATGGAGCCCTTAACCTTTGGAATCTGACACCATCTTCAGGTAGATAGCGTCAGAACAGAGTTGAATGTAGGACATTCAGCTAGTATTGGAGAATCGCTTGATGATGTGGGAACCATCTCAACCCCCGACATTGGAACTGGGTGTAGAATTGTGTACAGAAATCTGTAAGATACAAAGTAAAGCTTATGCTGTACATTGAAGAAAATGAAATCACTGCCTTAAGAGATAGCTGTACCCTATGTTCATTGTAGCATTATCCACAATAGCCAAGACATGGAAACAATGTAAGCGTCCATCCACCAGATGAATGAAATTTTGATATACATCTCTCTCTCTCTCTTTCTCACTTACACACTCACACACACACACACACACACACACACGATTTAAATCTGAACACACACACGTGTGTGTATGTAATTCATCCATAAAAAGAAAGGGACTCCTGTCTTTTTCAATAACATGAAGGCACTGTACTCAGTGAAATATGTCAGACAGAGAAAGACAAATACTTCCACAGAGCTGAGGAGGCAGGAGGCAAGCAGAATGATGGTGTGGAAAACAAGGAGAGGAGAGCACTTTCTCCCCCAGTGAGCCGGAGAACTGAGAGAGAACAGACATCCAATACCGCAGGGGGATGCAGGAAAGGTAATGTCCTTGGGGGAGATCTGGGACTGGCTCTGAGGGACACCCCAGAGAGAGCTTGAGGGCATTTTCCTGATGATGCCCCCAAGTTCCAGAGGACACAGGGAAACGTCTTGGGGGCAGGTCAGAGCATTCTTTCCATTCACTAAGAACTATATCAGAGCAGCAAATTACCAAGTGGGGGGTCTGGTGGCCTCAAAGAATTTGTTGAGCTTACCTACAGGAACAACTCACTTTACAGCATGCAAGTCATCACCCACTTCTGAAGGCCTTTTGAAAGTACCCGCTCTTCACCTACCTTCCCACTGCAGCACCACTTTCCTAAATGAAGCTCCTAAAGAAGGGAATATAGTGAGTCATGTTAGTTTTAGGGACCTAATCTCCATGCTTGTTGATGGTATTACCACTGCCATATCTAGCTGTCAATTCAGTCCAGTGACTTTTTAAAATTCATTTCCTTTGAGAAAGAGAAAGAACAAGAACACAGGAGGGGCAGAGAGAGGGAGATAGAGAGAATCCCCAGCAGGCTCTGCACTGTCAGCACTGTTATTGAGGAGCCCTACTTGGGGCTCTAACACAGGAGCTGAGAGATCATGACCTGAGCCAGAATCAAGAGTCAGACACTTAACCAACTGAGCCATCCAGGTGCCCCAACTTTTTTTGCTTTTCTAAATCACTCTGAGATGAAAGTTCATCTTTTCAAATACTTATAAATTTCCTCCTTTTCTCAAGATTTCTGCTGAAGTCCCGCATTTGAGAACAATGGGCAACACATTCTGAGGAAATGTATCAGAAAAACCTGAGCCACGCTTAGTAAGATACAGCAGAACCAGTCTAGCAACTATCAACCCCCGTCTTTTACCTCAGGCTTATATAAAACAAGACTTGAGGGGCGCCTGGGTGGCTCAGTTGGTTAAGCATCCAACTTTGGCTCAGGTCATGATCTAGTGGTTCATGACTTTGAGCCCCATGTGGGGCTCTATGCTGACAACTCAGAGCCTGGAGCCTGCTTCAAATTCTGTGTCTGGTCTCTCTCTGCCCCTCCCCTGCTCATGCTCTGTTTCTCTGTCTCAAAATGAATAAATGTTAAAAAAATAAAAAAATAAAATAAAGCAAGACTAGAAATCTGAGTGGGACTGGAGAATGCCATCAAAGTAAAGCTTATGCTTGGGTGTCCTTCTAGTCCTTTATGGAGAGAAGAGAGTGTTTCTCCCCACCCCTCAGCAAACCAAGTGAGGGAAACCAAGAACACTGAAAATAGAAATTAGGAGTGTCTTGCAAGAAGGAAAGACAGTACCTCCTCCTCTAATAACTGTTTATTGTGTCATGGAACTTGGGCCCTGGAGCTACCATGGGTCTATGATAAAAGCATTGTTAGGAGGGTCTGGCCAGTATGCCCTGGGGTTTGGAGATGTACATGGACCCAGAGCGCACTGCTGGCTTCTTTCAGGGAGAATTCTGAAAACTGAGGGTCTGGAGTCCACCTAACAGTGAGGCCAAGGAGGTGGGTATTGGAGGCCTGCCTATTCTGGGAAGGGGAACTAGGCAATAAAAGGCTGTGGGGTAAATTCTGGGCAGAGTTCAGAGAAGGGGATCCTAAGAGGGCAACCACACCATTGTCTACATCAGGGAATGTTGCAGAGTCAAAATACCTATCAGGGTCCTCAAGGAATCCACAAAAGGACCCCAAGAGAGAAACAGGCAGCATCTGAAGGCCTGCCATTTACAAAGGCCAAGAGAGGACAAATTGAAAGCTAATTAGAAAGATTTTTGCTCCTCTTCCTTCAATCCTCCCTCCCCAATCCAACCTTGAGGGCCAAGCTGGAGAAAGAGCCCTGCAGATTAGTTTTATATAAGCAGATTTTTTTAAAAGGATTTTTTATGCAGAATCATGTCATCTTTTTTTTTTAATGTTTATTTATTTTTGAGAGAGAGAATGCACACAAGTGCAGGTGGAGGAGAGGCAGAGAGAGAAGGAGAGAATCCCAAGCAGGCTCCATGCTGTCAGTGGATGAGTCGGGGGAGGCTCAATCTCTTGAACTGAACTGTGAGATCATGAGTTGACACATAACCGACCAAGCCATCCAGATGCCCCACCTGCGGGGCTTTGAATCACAAAGTTCACATGATTGATAAACTGAAAATATACACCAAGGTAAGCCAAGCCTAACATTTACTGCTCCCAGTCAACTTGCTCTGAGAGCGGACTTTTCCTTATCTCTCTCACAAGAGAAAGTGAAACTTTAAAGAAAGTCAATTAAGCACTTCAAACATCTTTCAGTACCAGTGGCCCTCTGTGTAGTAGAGAAAGACTTATAGTGTGCTCTCAGTTCTTGGACAAACTTCTCAAAGAGGAAGCAGTCTGCTCTAGCTCTGGCACAGTGGACAGTAGTGCAACCTGCCTGTCTTTGGCCAGGCCCATGGAGGCATCCCTGCAAGTGCAGATGTTAGGGAGCAGTCGATGTTTTGGGAGCTCGTCCTCAACAAATGAGCAAACACCAGATATGCTGCTGAGCATCGAAGGGGTTCCACTGGAACGGAAGGTCAAGATTCACTTGTTGTACGGAAAAGTAACACTTCACTACTTCAAAGACAGTGTAAGTCTTTGAAGTATCCACAGGGGGCTCACAGAGCAAATCCTCATCAGGTGAGAGAACACACAGGAAGGAGGAAAACCAGGAGCTGGTGTGCTAAGAGATATAGACAACTGCACTCATGGATGCTAAAGGAAATGAGATCATTGCCAATTTCTCCAAAATCTGCTTTTAAAAGTTGGAAGAAATATCAGAAATTCTGGAGTTCATACAATATGACAGAGACTCTGACATATTTTTCTTTCTCTGCAACAAACTCCAAAGCAGCCTATAAATCTTATGACTGCAAAGGGTCACCAAGGTCTCTCTGCTTGAGTATGGCCTCTTTTACTGCACAGTGTTGTATGAACTTTCACAATACTTAAAGACAGGGCTTTTGCGATGGAGTGAAGCCAAATTTTGATGAAGTTAAATCCTTTAAAAATTCATTTTTCTTTTCCATGAGATCTTCTCAGTCTAGAGTGGGTATCTGTTTATTTTTGCTGGCCCAGAGTTTCATCCATTCCTCCCCTCCCCACCCCGCCCCCGCCCCCAGTTATAGCACATTGATTACTCTTGGGGGCACCCCTACCCCACTCTGACGGTCTCTGCTGGAACCAACCCTGGGCATAGGCATGACTGCTGTGGCCAGGAGGATGGACTGACTTCACAAGCATGGATGTATAACCCAGATGAGGCCAGTGAGACAGCAGCCCAAATCTTTTGTTGGAATAAGTAGGAAAGAAGGGTTCTCTTTCTGCTGAAAGGTAATCTAAGTCCAAAATCAAGGGAGACCACTTTGTGGCAGGGGTGGGAACATAGTTACCTGAAAACGTTGCCCTCACAGAGGAAAACAGAGCCAGGTGAGGGTGACAGGACTTCAGCCTCTGGACCCAGCTACTCCTATGCCCAGGACCATCTTGGGCTTTTTGAGGGTGTGAATCAATAAAGTTCTTTTTTTGTTTTCTATTTTGTCTGTTTGCATTTGTTTTCTTCCAGAATTGGGGATGGATTTCTTCACTTGCCACTCAAAAAATCACGAGTGACAAAAAGTCCAAGTTACTCTTAGATGGACAGATGTAGGTGCTTCTTCAGCTTTCTTGGCTTCATGTGTCCACTGGGAAGAGTTTTGCCATACACAAGAAGCACGGAAATTTGGAGCTTTATCAGGTTCAGAGTTGAAGGTAAAAATAAGGGATAATAAGGTGTACTTATTTTCTTTGCTTTCACTTTTTCCAACTTACGTTAGGCCAATGTTAACAAAGACAGATATCCCTAATGATGCGAACAGGACCTAAGTTCCTTAGTTCCTGTCAGTAGACATGATAGTCTAGCAAAAAGGATCACCATACCCTTTGGTTACAGTCTACAAGAATCCATCAATGTGTGGGATAAAACAGCAATCTAGTAACATACTTTTTTTTCTTTAACAAAGTCAAATTTTAAAGTAATAGGACTTTCATTGAGATGATTAAGAAGCTACTCACCTCCCATTCCAAATACATAGAGAATCTGGATACATTATAATACATTGTTTAAAATAATTATTAAAAATAAAGAGAATTTGAAGGTGCCAAAAAGGAAGAAGGAACTCAAACCATCAGCATAGGCACTATGGAGCTGCCTGGTGTGGGGGAAAGGGAAGATTTAGGGCCAAAATAGTCTCCTTACAACTGAGTCTTTAATGCTGGCACCAGGATGGGCATGAAGTCTCCTGTCCTCATAGGGGGGATGGCGGAGCTGGGCTTCCCACACAGGTGGTGCTGAAGACTTGTCCTATCTGTGAACAAGGACTAGAAGAATTCTACCAACAGGCCTGGTGACAAGATGTGAAGAAAACTTAGGGTGAAAAAAATCATTAAAAAATAATTTATTCCTGAAGAACCTTGGCCCGTGTAGATACAGATCTGTGGTGGCAAAAGCTCTGCATGAGGAAATGACATTAACATCAAAATTACTGAATCCTAATGAAACTCATAGGCAAATAGTAAGCTGCCTCTTGGGCTCACCTCCGCAGGCCAGGACACACATAGGACTCCCTGCTCCAGACAAACTCATTTCAGAAACAATTCCCTGGTCAACATAGGCCAACAGTAGTTGAACATTTTATTATGGCCCAAAGCGCTCTAAGACAATTCAAAAAGCTAATTTTTCTCTAGAAACACAGCAGCTTAGAGTAAAAGAAATGTACTCCAAACTTATTTTATTATTTCACATTAACATGCATAAATGCTTTCTAATTTATATGTATATAACTTATTAACCACATTTTATCTTTAATCTTCCTGGTTCTTAAGATTAAAATCAATCTCCCAGGGGTTTTCTACAAGAAGTATTTTTATGATGAATACATTTCCTGATTTGCTCTCCTATTCTTTGAGCCGAGATATCAATGAAGACATTGAGAGACTGAAATTTGGATGTTCAGATGTAATCGTTCTTTTTCTGAAATAGATGAACTATTATTATGCTACATTTCTAAAGAAGCAATTTATATTGCTTCAATTTAAATTTTTTAAGTTTACTTATTTTGAGAGAGAGAGAGAGAGAGAGAGAGAGAGGATTCCAAGCAGGTTCCATGCTGTCAATGCAGAGTCTGATGCAGGGCTTGAACTTACAAGTCATGAGATCATGACCTGAGCTGAAACCAAGAGTCAGATGCTCAATGGATTCAGCCACCCAGGTGTTCCTCAACTTAAAATTTTAATACCAAACTGGTTAGAGAGTATTAACAGCAGAACTCTTATAGTTTCACCACTGAAACGTATACCTGTTGAAATGCTGCCTATCACTTTATAATCTGGCTTCTTTCTTCCTGCATATGTATGACACAGTGTTGTGATAGAAAGATTGCCAGACCAGAGATAAGGAGCCTTGCAGTCCAGCCCTGCGCTGTCCTCTCAATAGGCATCTAACCTCAAGGTAAATCACGTAACCTCCTCAAGCTTCGGCTTCCATATTTATAAACTGTCTGTGATAATATCACCAAGCTTCTATGCCTCACATTTGTGAAAGTACTGATGGGGAGGCTCAAGGGAATCAGGAGATCACAGAAGTGGGAGAAATCTAGTCACTAGTCCTCTTCCAATAATAGCTTTTGTGCCCTTAAGCAAGTTTACTCTGCTTTGATACTTTTCATCTGGGACTCTGTAACTCCTAAAATCCTTCCCACACTTGACACTGCTATGAGTTCCCCTGGAATTAGCCTCTCTCCAGATTCCTGTTTTGCATGTTGTTTTTACGCTAGCAGGTCTTGGCCTTTCTTAGATCACCTAAAGTTGTTTCTGTAATTTTATGCATACAGCCTCCATCATTAAAGTATCCATTCCCTATAGGACTGTTTCTCAAACTGTACTTATAACCCATGAGTTACACTGATTTTGACTACTATTTAAAAATATTAAATAGAACAGAAAATAATGGAACACATTACACTTGGTAAATCTCAGCATTGTTCACAAAAAATATTTATGTGTGTGTATATGTGCTTTTTATTAGGCTACAATGTGAAATGTGTTCCTCACTGTCTGTCATGACCAAAGAGTTGGAAAACACTGCTCTACACAGCTGAGCAAATCCCGTCATGTCATCTGCTTGCTTAAAATCCTTCAATGGTGTCTCACTGCCAGGGACAAAGCCCACTATCTTTAATGTGAACTGCAGGTCCTAACATTTCTCAGAATCACTTCATTCCATGCACTCCCCTGCTCTCTGTGCCCCAATAACAATGGGATCTTTTCAATTCCTACTTTAATTTCAATTCCAATATTTTGGTTAAGAGCCTGTCACATGTCAGACAATGTTCCAGGCACAAGAGAGAGTAAAGAGCAGTTTCCTGCCCTCACAGAGCTGGTACCCCAGGACTTCAATGCACATTGCTCCTTGCCACCGGTGGCCGTGGTCATCACACTGCTCACAGTCTTCTCCCACTTCCCCCACCCCCATCCCATATACTGTGAGCTAATGATTTAATGATCACTTCTTCCTCAGGTCCCAGATGAAGGGCATCAGAGTCATATTCCCTAACATGTCCCCATCATTCATTGAAAGATTCTAAGTGAGTTTCAAAGACTTATTCAGAATATAAGAGAATAATGATATCATTGGTGATAGAAAGACTCTCAGAATTTCCTATCAAAGGGACGCAAACTGGAGGCTACTCTTCACAGTAGATAACACACATGAAATACAAGCAAAGTACAAAGGATTCACCAATTCTTACTTAAGAGTCACTTGTTAGCAAATGAGTCCAACTCTCTATTCTCTGCATGTTGAAAAGAGGTTAAGAGGATCCTCACAATTTTATGTTTAATATAAAGAAAAAAATGATCCTTTTTAACTCTTTACCCCTTTTACCCTGAAAGCCCAATTATAACTAGGTCATTAAATGATGTAGGAGCTTGGAGGGGGAAAGGCAGAAACTGACAGAGTGGCAGGCACTGACCCATATCTCCACTAGTGGGCAAGAAAGGTAGCTTCCCAAACACCATGCATTTACTCTGGTCACATTGTTTTCCTTGCTTAAAATGCTCTTCCCCTCACCCTTCTTTACCTGGTAAAATCTGCTTCCCTCTGAGATTTCACTTGCATGACTCCTTTGTGAAACCGTGAAACCCTTGACTTTCCCTCAAAAAACCGATCATGTCCCCCTGTATCCTGATAAATACCGCAGATATTGTAATTTTCACATGGCATTATAGCTAGTTGGTCAGTGTCTGTCTATCCCACTAGATTATGAGGTCCATGGAGGCGGGAATTGTAGCATATTCATTTTTATATTTTCACTTCTCATTCTTTGCACATTGCCTGGCACTTACCAGGGTTTATTCCGTGTTCTATATTTATTGCATATTTATAGAGACAACTTTGAAAGGGATCTACTAAGTCACTCAGTTTCTTCCAACATCAAGGCAAATCTTCCCAAGACTACCTAAAAACATTCTGCCCTCACTTGTGATCAAGCTCCTCCTACTGCACCTGTTTCTATTCTTATTCTGGAATAGTTTCCCTATCCATTGCTAGGACTCAATAAAGTAAGAGATAGGAAAACACAAGTGCAATTACACTAAAATAAAAAGTGAAAGAAAAAGGGCATTGCCTTAAGTAACATCTGGTAATGTCTGTTATTGTACTATACAGGTACATATTTAATTAATAATGCATCTTAAAGAACAGATCTGGAAAGCCCAAGCTGAATTTATCATACAGAAAACTCCTTCTAAACCACAAGAAAATACCTAAAGCTTACTTCCTTGGGCCCAGATGGTCTTTAAAAATTTTACCATGTCTATATTTTACATCTAAAAAGTTATTCAAAGGGATGCCCTCAGTAAGTTCAAAACTGTCTAACAAAGACATGAATTTAACTTTTTTTAAAGTTTTTAAAAATGTTTTATTTATTTTTGAGACAGAGAGAAACAAAGCATGAGAGGGAGAGAGGCAGAGAGACAGGGAGAATCTGAATCAGGCTCCAGGCTCTGAGCTGTCAGCACAGAGCCCCATGTGGGGCTCAAACCCACAAATGCGAGATCATGACCTGAGCCAAAGTCGGGGGCTTAACTGACTGAGCCACCATGAATTTAACTTTTTAAGTTACTGATAGTTAAAGATTGATATGCAAAAAGGGCACCAAACAAGTTGTAAGATAACAATGAGCTATTTTTTTGGTCTAGAAAATTAGAAGGGCAAACTAAAGCACGTGACAAATTGTAACTTGGACAATGGGAAAAATACCAAAATCATGTCAGAGTTTTCTACTTAACTAAATTATTGAAATGCTGACCCAAAGGTTTTTCTGAGGTAAAGAGATTTTGACAGGAAGTGGTAAGGTGACTCATCAGGCTTCTTTGGTTATTTTTTAAATGCAGAGACTCCATTTGGAATGAAGTGAGGATTTTTGAGTATTCATATATACCTATTGGATGTTTCTACTATGCAAAATAAACTACCTCTCTAGGCAAACTTCCTCACTGAGGTTTAATGAAAGGTGAATTACAGGGGTGCCCTTGTGGCTCAATCGGCTAAGCATCCGATTTCTGCTCAGGCCATGATCTCTCAGTCCATGGGTTTGAGTCCCATGTCAGGCTCTGTGCTGACAGCTCAGAGCCTGGAACCTGCTTTGAATTCTGTGTCTCCCTCTCTCTCTGCCCCTCCCCTGTGTGCATTCTCTCTCTCTCTCTCTCTCTCTCTCAAAGTTAAAAAACACTAAAAAAAATGTAAAAAAAAAAAAGGTGAATTATAATTCTTAATAGAACCAAGGTAAAAAACCATGAAGATGAACTCCTATTCTTTATTTATTCACTTAGTAAATCTTTATGGGATGTGTCCTATGTGCCACATATCATGCTAGGCACTGGGGAAAAAGATGGCACTGGTCTTTGAGGTATTTATACTCTGACAGAGAGAAATAGGTGTGAAAACAAACAAATGCAAAAAATCATTATAGGATTTGTGACAGAAGGATTCATAAAATATGAAATAAGAAGAGAGGGGGTCAGTTTTGCCTGGAGAAAGCCAGGAAGATTTCATAGAAGAAGTAGCACTTTGAATAACATTCCAGCATTTGAGAAGTAGGATAGGAAAATGAGTGAATAAGAACTCAGGATGGCTTAGCAGCCAGAAAAAAAAAATCACCCAACAGAGTTTTTGAATGTTTAGAGACATTTCAGTATATTTGATAGGAAGTAGATTTTTGCCATCAATTGCTGAAATGGCTTTTTCTCCATCCACTGTTTGTTGTTACACTGTTCTCTCAGTTTTATATGCCTGACACCAGCCTGACATCCTGTAAAAGTAGGGAAAGGCTCAATCTACATATTGTACTTCAAAACTTCCTGGAGAGGGGTGCCTGAGTGGCTCAGTCAGTTAAGCATCTGACTTGGCTCAGGTCTTGATCTCATGGTTTGTGGGTTGGGCTCTGTGCTGACAGCTCAGAGTGTGAAGCCTGCTTTAGAGTCTATGTCTTCTTTTCTCTCTCTGCTCCTCTCCCACTCCTACATTGTCTCTCAAAAATAGATGTTAAAAAAACAAACAAACAAACAAACTTCCTGGAGGAAAAAAAAAAAAAGAGAAACAATTGTGTAGAATAGCTCAATGAGACTTAGTATTCTGGCACTTACTGATAAACTGCCAGGGGAATAGCTCTCATGATGATACCAAATGCGAGGGAATGTGGGCCCATATAAATTTGATATAGAAATGGTTGATGCCTAAAGGCTCCAGAGAGTGACACAAACGTATAAAAGCTCAAATTCCTATGTTATGACAGCAAGGAGTAAAAACATAGGGCTTCCTGGAATTATACAGGGACCAGGTGACTATTACAATTTATCTCTAGTTAATTCTTTGTTAGAAATGTTCCAGTTACAGAGATTATAATTGTGGCCAAGGAGTTAGTGGTGATACGCCCACTGGTTTCATAGAGGCAGGTAGGCCTGTAGCCTTCCACTGACCCCAAACCATCTCAGTCTGGGCATAATGCCCTGACTCCTCAACTCTATGTTCCTTGGGCACACCCTCTCCTTTATCAGTGATGAGGGACTTAACATTGAACATTATAAAAGGATTATGTTGCATAATTGAATTGAGCTCATTAAAAGTACCTAATGCTTAGAGCTCCTAAACGAATTGATGTTTGTCTTATTTGAGGCAATTTCTGGACCAATGATTCCAAGTCTCCGTTGAATCTATGATCACATGCAAATTAAAATGAATCAAGATAAAAGTCATTTGGAAAAACACAGCTTTTAAATACTATGACTTCATATGACAGCAACTTTACTGCAGACATCTTTGCAGACCATGATGCAATCAATCAAAAATGTCAGTGTTCAAAGAGTGGGTGTTTGTCTGAGGTCTTGTTTTTCTGGCAGAACAGGGTATTAGTAAATCCACAATCTGCACATTTGGTCAAGAGGCATTACCACTAAACTTGACCTTTCCACTTATCCATGCTAAGAGTTGCATATCAGAGATTTTACGTGCTGGTTTTTTGAACTCTGGTGCTAAAGTTGTCAAAGAGAATAAATGTTCTAGTAAAAATGCTAGAAATGAAATTATATATTCCTACAGAGGTTACAGAATTCTCCTTAAATAGAAATTGGTGAAGTCATACACATAGATGATAATAGTGTAACTAACATGATGTTTAAATATGGAAGAACTATGATGTGCTTTTTGCTTTCCACTAAATTTAGAAGTTCATTCAATGTCACACTGAAACAGGGGTCAAGTTCTGTTTAGAAAGGATGCTGGGCAGTGAATCAAAGAGTGACACCTTTTCACTATATACTCACAAAAATGTTAGATAAATTTTAATTAAATTTCAAAGAGTAAAAAAGAAGAAAAATAAGTGTCTTGACATTAGAGATAAAGATAAAACTCAAACCAAAACCAAGATGGCACCCTGGCACCCTAATGGATAGCAGATCCAGAAATAAGCTCTAACATCTAGAGACTAGGGCTTTAATGACTCTGAGGAGACAAGAGACACAGCTGTGGAACCATGCAAGTCAGAGAACTGGAAATGGGACTCTGTCACAAAGCTGGATTCATGGATAGGACACTTCCTCCATGAAAATGGAAGCTTAAGCAGTCTCCAGTGCCCAGGAAAGTAACAAGGAAGCTTGCCATGTGTCTAGGACTCAGGATGGGGACAAAAGTCTCCCATGAAAAACAATATACCAAAGCCTGTGATCTGTATAGATATGGGGTCTGAAGTTATAAGTAATTTAAGTATTGTAATACAATAATCACAAGCTGAGGAATTAATATAAAAATTAGTCTTGAATGGTTAAGACTCCTACAGGGAGGGCAAAAGCAAAACCACTACTTAAAGAAAATAACAAAAAAAGTTATATCTTTAAAAATGTATAATTTCACCTGTAAATTACTCATGGATCCCAGAAGATATCACAACTGAAATTGTAAAACACAGCTGAACAACAATGAAAAATACTATATAACAAATTAAAGGTATACAGCTAAAGATAATTTATTGCCTTGACTGTATATATTTGGGAAAAAAAGAAGACCAAAAATTAATGAACTAAGCATTCATTCAAGAAGCTAAAAAAGAATAGTATACGGGGTGCCTGAGTGGCTCAGTCCGTTAAGCGTCCGGCTTCAGCTCAGGACATGATCTCACAGTTCATGGGTTTGAGCCCCGCATCGGGTTCTGTGCTGCTAACTAGCTTAGAGCCTGGAGCCTGCTTTAGATTCTGTATCTCCCTCTCTCTCTGACCCTTCCCTGCTCGCGCTGTCTCTCTCTGTCTCTCAAAAAAAAAAAAAAACCATTAAAAAAAAAGAATAGCATACACTCAAACAAATGAGAAGCAATTGACTATGAAGATCAGAAATTAATGATAGAAAACCGAAATAATTGAGAGGAAAAAGAAAACTAAAAATATTAGGAATAAAGGCAAAAACCTACCTACAGCAACAGAAATGTTAACAATGAATATTTTACACCAATACATTTGGAAATTTCAAGAGAATGGAGATTTTTCTAAAAATGTATAAATTATCAAAACTGACTCAAGATGAAACAGACACACTGATTAAAGTCCTACTAAGTTAAGGAAATTTAAACAGTATTCTAAAGATTACTCAGAAGTTACTAGGCCCTGATATTTTACATTAATATTCACTTAAATTTCAGGTAACTTTTATAACCCCTCTTAAATAAACTGTTTTAGAGAATGAAGAAAGAAGGAGAGCTCACCAATTAAGCTTATGAGTCTCATATATCCGTGATATCCCAAGCAGAAATAGGTTATATAATAAAGAACTACAGGCCAATCTCAATTATAGGCATAGTTATAAAAATGCTAAATAAAATAGAAGCAAAATGAATTGTTCAGTGTGTAAAAAATATATCTTCACCAAGAAGAATTTATCCCAGGAATTCCAGACTGATTTAATATTAGACGATAGATGTTACTATTAACATAACAGATTAAACATAACAGATTAACAGAGTAACAGATTAAAGGAGAAAAACTACATGGTTTCCTCAATATATACAGAAAAATCTCATGATAAACTTCAATAGCCATTCATGCCAAAATCCTTTAGCAAACCAAATAAAGAAATTCTTGTTGGAAGACGCAGTCTGCCATGGGTTCCAAACATCCTAACATGGCCTTTCTGAGTGAGTATGTCAAACCTGAAGGCTTTAATCAGCCTGTCCTTGAGCCATTTCTGTAGCTAGCTACATAGGCAATTAAATAGGTAAAGGCAATCATAACATGACTACAGTGTAACCACTCACTCTACAGGGAAGGAGGATTGCCTTGCTCATTGCCTGGTATAAAAGGTGCTGAGCCCCTAGCTTTACATTCCCTAGCTGTGGCACACAGGGCCACCACACACACCATGGGACTGGAGGTCAGAGAACTAGTGTTACCATGCTTATGTCCATGCTGTTCATTCTGCTGAGAATAATAATTGCCTTGCTCTGACCCATCAAGCCTCATTATCCACTTCCAGTATCTATAGCATTATGGCAAGACAATCTGCTGCCATGTGTCTGTCTCTTTTGGAGTCTTATTGGTTTTTATAATTCTCAGTAAGACTGGAGTTCTTCTCTGAAAAAGCGTATCACAAAAAAGCATACAGTGAAGCATTATACAATAGTGAAATGTTATAAACAGTCTCTTTAAAGCTAAGAATAAAACAATCATACCTTCTATCACTGTTATCTATTTATCAATGAACTGGAGTTTCTAGCTAGTGCAATATATAAAAACAAGAAATGTAGTATAAAAATTAGAATGAAACAAAATTGTCATTATGCATAAATTAAATGATTACCTAAGAAAATCCAAGGCAATCTACAAACTATTAAAAATAAGAGAACCTATTAAGGCCACTACAGTAAAGATCAATGTATAGAATCAGTAGTGTTTAGGTGCGCCTAGATGACTCAGTTGGTTAAGTGTCCGACTTCAGCTCAGGTCATGATCTTATGGTTCATGGGTTCGAGCCCCACATCGGGCTCTGTGCTGACAACTCAGAGACTGCAGTCTGCTTCAGATTCTGTGTCTCCCTCTCTCTCTGCCCCTCCCCCACTCATGCTGTTTCTCTCTGTCTCAATAATAAATAAAAACATTAAAAAACTTAAAAAAAATCAGTAGCATTTCTATATATCAAAAATTATAATTAGAGGTTGTAAAAGAAGTTAAATTCTATTCACAACAACAACAACAAAAAAACTAAAGTACCATGATATTTAAAGAACAGATAGTCAAGGTCTTCAAGAATAAAATTATACTCTTTCCTAAAGGACATAGGTCAAGCACTAAAATAATATAGAGATATAATTATGGATAAGAATAATTTACAGCATAAAAAGGTCAATATTCCTCCAAATTAGTCTATAAATCTACTGCTTTTCTAATAGAGATATCTTAGATCTTTTCAATAAACTTATAAGCTTATCCTAAATTTATAATAGAAGAGCAAAAGGCCAAAAATAGCCCAGGCAATTTTGGATAAGACTAAAAAGAAATCTCACAGGGAGATATTGATAAATGTTATTACATTTTTTAAAAATGTAAACTTCCTACACAAAAATAAACCAAAATGGATGAAAGATCTAAACATAACACAGGAAGCCATCAAAATACTAGAGGAGAAAGCAGGTAAAAACCTCTTTGACCTCAGCCACAGCAACTTCTTACTCAACAGGTCTCTGGAGGCAAAAGAAACCAACGCAAAAATGAACTATTAGGACCTCATGAAGATAAAAACCTTCTGCACAGCTAAGGAAACAATCAGGAAAACTAAAAGGCAACTGAGGGTCTGGGAGAGGATATTTGCAAATGACATATGAGATAGTGTTAGTATCCAAAATTTATAAAGAACTTATCAAACTCAACACCCACAAAACAAATAATCCAGTGAAGAAATGGGCAAAAGACATGAATAAACACTTCTCCAAAGAAGACATCCAGATGGCCAACAGACACATGAAGATTCTTAACATCACTTATCAGGGAGATACGAAATGAAACCACAATGAGATACCACCTCACACTAGTCAGAATGACTAACATTAACAACTCAGGCAACAACAGATGTTGACAAGGATGTAGAGAAACAGGATCTCTTTTGCACTGCTGGTGGGAATGCAAACTGGTGCGGCCACTCTGGAAAACAAGATGGAGGTTTCTCAAAAAATTAAAAATAGAACTGCCCTATAACCCAGCAATTGTACTAGTAGGTATTTTACCAAGGGATACAGGATGCTGTTTTGAAGGGGCACATACACGCCAATGTTTATAGCAGCATTATTGACAACAGCCAAAGTATGGAAGGAGCCCAAATGTCCATCAATGGATGAATGCATAAAGAAGATGTGGTATGTATATACAAAGGAGTATTACCCAGTAATCAAAAAGAATGAAATCTTGCCGTTTGCAACTACGTGGATGGAACTGGAAATATTATGCTAAGTGAAATAGAGGAAGACAAATATCATAGGACTTCGCTCATATGAGGACTTTAAGATACAAAACAGATGAACATAAGGGAAGGGAAGCAAAAATAACATAAAAACAGGGAGGAGGACAAAACATAAGAGACTCTTAAATATAGAGAACAAACAGAGGGTTACTGGAGGGATTGTGGGGGGAGGATGGGCTACATGGGTAAGGGGCATTAAGGAATCTACTCCTGAAATCATTGTTGCACTATATGCTGACTCACTTGGATGTAAATTTTAAAAAATTAATTAATTAAATAAAGGTAAAAAAAAGTAAACTTCAGTGAACACTAAGCAATGTATATAATTGTTGAATCATCACATTGTACACC
>NC_043706.1:91711137-91715874 GCF_006229205.1 Suricata suricatta | reverse complement strand
CAAAAATAACATAAAAACAGGGAGGAGGACAAAACATAAGAGACTCTTAAATATAGAGAACAAACAGAGGGTTACTGGAGGGATTGTGGGGGGAGGATGGGCTGTGTGGGTAAGGGGCATTAAGGAATCTACTCCTGAAATCATTGTTGCACTATATGCTGACTCACTTGGATGTAAATTTTAAAAAATTAATTAATTAAATAAAGGTAAAAAAATGTAAACTTCAGTGAACACTAAGCAATGTATATAATTGTTGAATCATCACATTGTACACCAGAAATTAATATAATACTGTTACTCATACTTTAACAAAAAATTATAAACTTCTATATTACATAAGGAATCATAAAGTTAAACCATTAGAGTTGTTTAAAAAGTTAAACAATAATGAAAAAGTGTTATGGAGAGGAGCTATTTACAGTACATATAACAAGTAAAGGATTAGTGTTAGAATACAGAAAGAACTTAATAAGGACAACTCAGTAGAAAAATGGGCAAACAATAATTCACAGAAGAGAATGTTTGTATTACTAATACACATAGTAAAAGATTTCAACATTTCAACATGTAGATCAAACTACATTAAAACTCAAAATGAAGAGCATTCTATGAAAACATGAGGATTGTATTCTCCAAAATAAAGAAAGACTGAGTGAAAGGGGACTAAAGATGTGTGACAATCAAATGCTGCACATGGTCTTGAATTAGATCCTGGACTAGGGAGAAGAATGATACAAAGGACATGGTTAGTCAATGGAGAGAATTGTGGCTGACAGATTAAACTGTTGTATGTCCAGTTAATTTTCCTGAAGTGGACATTGTACTTGGATAATATAAGTGATGTTTTTATTCTTAGAACATACACATTGAAATATTTAGGTATCAGGGGGCAGAATGCGCACAGCTTAATCTGAAGTGATTCAGAAAAATAGCTATATAAATAAAATGAGGCAAAATGTTAATAATTGACAAATCTGGATAAAGAGTATCTGAAAGTTCTTTGTACTATTTTTCCAACTTTTCCATAAGTTCAAAAATATTCCCACATAAAAAAGTTTAAATAAAAATCCAACAACTATACTCCAATAACATTTTTCATGCTTCATATTGGCAAAACTTTAAGAATTGGATAATATCAAATGTTGGTGAGGAAGTGAAAGGTAGGAACTCATACCTTTTGATAAATCTTTATTGGAGAAGAATTTCATACTTTCTGGTAAGGTTAAAAATTCACATATTCTATTACCTAACAAGTTTACTTCTAGGTAAAACCCCGAGAAACTTTTATGCATGGACTGTAAGGAGAGAGAGACAAGGGTGCTCATTGCCATGTTGTTTGCACATTTGGTCAAGAGGCAACTCCTTAAATTTGACCTTTCCACTGACCCATGCTCACAAGTGGCATTCCAGAGATTTTACGTGCTTTTCTTTTCTGACTTTTGAGCTGAAGTTGTCAAAGAGGATAAACGAGCCCTTCTTGAAATGCTGGAAATGAAATTACGTATTCTGGCAAAGTTGTAGAAGTCTCCTTTGCTAGATACTGGTTAAGTCCAATACACACAGATGGTAACACTATAACTACTTGATGTTTAAATGTGGAAGGATTGTGATGTGCTCTTTACTTCACACTGAATTTACGAATTCAATCAGTGTTCACACCGAAATAGAGTGGTATTTTCATATAGTGAAAAATCGCAAAAACAGAAAAAAACTGCATGTCCATCAGTTAAAGATTGGATAAATAAAGTATGGCATTGCATAAAATGTAAATCTCTATAGCAGTTAAATAGACTAGATATGCTTATAGCATCATAGATAAATCTCAAAACCCATAATCTCGAGAATTTTAAAAAGCAGATTGTAAGAAGATAGACAAAAGCCATATATTATTTATGTAAACTTAAAATTTTTAAACAATAATATATATCATTTATGGGCACATACATATGCAATAAAAGTGTTAAAACACAAGTGGAAAGGATATATACTGATTTCGGTTTAATAGTAGCAGCTAGAAAAAGAGGAAAGGAAATGGACCAGACAAGGGCACTCTTAAAACAATTCTGTATTAATTATTTTCTTTAAAAAAGGAGACAGATATGATATGGCAAATTAACAAACTTTTTTTTGTGTATAAAATGCATATTGAATAATATAAAAGAAAAAATTATTTTATTAAAATTTTTAAACATTTTTACATGTTTTTATTTATTTTTGAGACAGAGAGAGACAGAGCATCAGTGAGGGAGGGGCAGAGAGTGGGAGACAGAACCCCAAGCAGGCTCCAGGCTCTGAGCTGTGAGTAGAGTTCATTGTGGGGTTCAAACCCACGAACTGTGAGATCATGACCTGAGCCAAAGTCAGATGCTTAACCAACTGAGCCATTTAGGCACCCCTAATTGTTTTATTTTAGAGGGAAAGAGAGAGAGTGAGTATGAGTGGGGAAGATGGGGCAGAGAGAGAGAGAGAGAGAGAGAGAGAGAGAGAGAGAGAGAATCTGAAGTAGGCTCCACACTCAGCACAGAGCCCAATGCAGGGCCCTATCCCACAACCCTGGGATCATGACCTGAGCCAAAATAAAAAATTAGATGCCCAACCGAATGAACCAGCCAGGTGCTCCTAATGGAAAAAAAAATTAAAGAAAGACATGGATGTATATTAGCACTCTTTGGAACTTGACAACGTATCCATAATTTCAAAGGAGATCCCATATTTAATGCTTTTCTAAAATCATAATATAATCATAATAAGTAATAATTTTTCACATCCCTAGCAAGAATAATTCCAGAAATAAACTTTTTAGGTTTACTCTTTCAGAAGTTGATACAGGGAATTCCTTTTTCCTTAAATTGTTTTTTATATAAATCATCAGGTATACACTGAGCTATATTTAAGGTTTTAGTCAGATCTCAAGTGCTTTTACACTTTTCCTTTGGAGTGTAAATATTTTCAGAAGGAGGGCGTCAAAATATGATGCAGATTAATTCTTGTTGTGTGTGTTTAACACACTATTGCTATAAACTCCCTAAGGCATTGCACTTCCAATTAGGAGACGGTCTCTGTGTTTTTTTCTTCTTTGAAAGATAGAGCCTGCCAAGTTTTTTTTAAACAATCCTTGCTTTTAAAGGTAACATCCATAAGCAGAAATTACATGGCCAATTTACCTTGGATGCCCTACCACGAAACAAACTTGTTTAGAAACTGCTTTGTTTTCAAAAACAAGCTTATGTTTTGGAAATAATTTATAATCACTTTATTCATTTTTGCTAGACAGGGTGCTTAACAATGTCAGGAATGAAAATCAAGGTGTTGTGACGTCCAGTTTCCCTAGATTTAACCTCTAAAAAATATCCTTTCATAACAACCTTAAGATAATCTTACAGAAACATAGGGGGAGCTTGGAGGTTTGAAAGAAAAAATGTTGGGGCACCTGGTGACTTAGTTGCTTAAGTGACCAGCTCTTGGTTTCAGCTCAGGTCATGATGTCAAGGTTCATGAATTCAAGCCCCACATTGTGCTCTGCACTGACAGTGGGGAGCCTGCTTGGGATTCCCTCCCTTTCTCTCACCCCTCTCCCGCTCTCTCTCTCAAATAAATAAGTAAACTTTAAAAAAATGGAAAGAAAAAATGTTTACCATTATGTTTTCAACTATCTGTGATAAATGTAAATGGATGTGGTACAGAAAACAATGATATTCAGTAAATGCTTAGTGGATAACAGAACCCTATGAGGGTAAGACACTGTTTTTGTAAGTGTAGGAAAGATAGAAAAAAATGGAAAACACTCCTTCGGAACCTGCAGAGAACATGACAGGAAGAGGACAAGGGGAAGGTTAAACACTATTGGAGACCCTTATGAACAAACTCTGTTCAGAGATGCCAACATCAGATAGTGTAAGAGAAGCTGAATCAAGTGTACCTAAGGCTTTGTGGCTTTGACAAATATTATTTGTATGCATTAGGGACTATTTCAGGCAGTTCTACAACCCAATATTGGCCAGATACCCTTCTACTGAATTTCTGATAAAAGTGCTATAGATCAGTAATCAAGTATCTTGTTTTTAATTAAAAAAAATATTTTTAATGTTTATTTTTGAGAGGGAGAGGGAGAGGGAGGGATGGGCAAAGAGAGAGAGGGAGACACAGAATCCAAAGCAGGCTCCAGGCTCTGAGATGTCAGCACAGAATCTGACATGGGACTTGAACCCACAAACCTGGAGATCATGACCTGAGCCAAAGTCGGACGCTTAACCAACTGAGCCACCTCAGCAGCCAGGTAATCAAATATTTTACAGGCAAGAAAAGACAAAAAGGAAGAGGAAAAAGAGGAGCCATGTAAAGAGGTACAGCTTTATTATACACAAATCGAATAAGGAGGTAGTCAACAAAGAGCAATAAATCTTTAGGTCTGAAGCAGTGGTGATAGTGAAAGCACTTAGCCCAGGTAAGGACTGAGCACCATGCACTCCCTGTCAATCCTTGCAGGGTTTAGGCACTGCAGGGACCCCAGGCCAAGAGAATGGGGTGCAGAGGGAGCACCCAGAGGCTCTGGACAGCATCTGCTTGCTCATGGGTGTGTTAGTGTGACACTATCTTAAGAGTGAGGCTGCAGGGGTGCACACAGGTGGGTGCTACCTGCTTCAATTAAAGGGGCTTTAGAGAGCATTTGTCCCTGCACTCCCCAGGCAGCATCACTCTGTGTCACCAGGCCTTGCTTACTAGACAGAGGACCACAGC
>NC_043706.1:91694371-91711037 GCF_006229205.1 Suricata suricatta | reverse complement strand
AATAAATTTGCCAATCTGAACTATAAAGTGAAAAGTATAATTTACATATATCAGATGGTACCTTTTTTTGCACACTGATGGTTGATGCCAGAAATGACTGTTCTATAGAATTGAAGTATATTCCCCCCCTTTTTAAAATGTCTTTATTTTTATTTTGAGAGACAGAGAGAAACAGTGCGAGCAGGGGAGGGTCAGAGAGAGAGGGAGACACAGAATTTGAAGCAGGCTCCAGGCTCTGAGCTAGCTGTCAGCACAGAGCCCGATGCAGGGCTCAAACCCACAAGCTGTGAGATCACGACGTGAGCTGAAGTCAGACACTCAACTGACTGAGCCACCCAGGCGCCCCTATTTCTCCTTTCTGAGAGAATACGTCTTAAAATGAAATTTTAAGACATATAAAGTTATATATTCAATATATTTTTTTAGCTTTTTATTTTTTTAATGTTTTTTTACATTTATTTTTGAGAGAGAGAGAGAGAGAGAGAGAGAGAGAGGGAGAGAGAGAGAGACAGCATGAGCAGGGAAGGGTCGGAGAGAGAGGGGATACAGAATCCAAAGACAGGCTCCAGGCTCTAGCTACCTGTCAGCACAGAGCCTGACACAGGGCTCAAACCCACGATCCATGAGATCATGACCTGAGCCAAAGTCTGACACTTAACTGACTGAGCCACCCAGGGACCCCCAACATATTTTTAAACCATAAAAGCCTTTGCTCTCTAATTGCTAATAACACATTTAGAGGGAAGTAATTCAATTAAATAATCGCCAACAATTCATGAATACTTAGGTCCTGGGCTGGGCTGGAGGGAAGGGGCAAATGGGAAAAGGGCTCAAATCTCTCCTCCCTTCTTCATGTTTAAGTGCAATGCAGAAACACAAAATAATCTTGCATTAGCCCCAAGACAGCTCAGGACCCAGAAATATCTGAAGGTTCAGAGGCGGAGATAACAAGAATATCCACAAAGTGATTTTCAGACTTTTAGGGAGGTTTTTCAATATACACAGGAAAGAAGTGAATGTAATTTAACACTCTACCAACATGGCAGCAGGGGCTTGAGTTTAAACTTAGAAAGAGCAGTCATAGTGAACAGGGGTGACTTTCTAACTTACTGTCCTAACAAGGATCTTTTCAGAGTAAAATAGGATGCTAGGTAGGAAAGGAGGGAGGGTGCCTGTAGAAGTCAGCTGTGACTGTAGGGGACAGTGCAGTGGACCTATGCTCCAGGCCCAAGAAGAAAGTGCAACCTCTTCCATCTCTCTCCGGCACACGAGAAATAGGTTATAAGTTTATCTTCCTCAGCCTTTTTTCTTCCTCACCTCTCCCAGGTATTTACATCCAAACATTTCTTTCCATTTAGAGTTCAAAGCATTTTGCAATTCCAATGGCAATTAATCTCACTCTTGTGGAAAATTCAAAAGTTCAACAAACTCTTTAAATCCCTACAACTTCATGTTGCTATTTAATGAACTTGCATATCTCTTCCTAGATTGCATCGCACTGGCCCCCTGCAGATCAGCCTTAACTAAATTATATTCCAAGGTAATATTAGAAGCTATTAAAAACACCCCCAAGAAATTTGTTTAGTCTATTCTAAGAAATTCTCAAAACATTGGTAGAGCATAGACTTCTCTCTATAAAGGTGCCTGAGGGAAAATTCTGATCTGAGTACAAAAAAGTGTTGTAAGCCTCCTGATGGAGCTGTGCTTCTCTGAAAGACTGAACTGAGTCACTTAGACCATTTCTTGTTTTACTGAGAGCATTAGAAAAGTTAGTGCCAGTTTTGAGATGCAGTCATTATGATCAGCAGGTTTAGCCTTATCCCTTATTAACTTGGGTTCCAACTTTGTTTTTTCTTTATTGTTTTCTATATTTGCAAATCGCAGTATACTACTTTGGCATATTTTATGTCCTCTAATATCCCTGCTGCGTTAAGATACAGTTATAAGAATAAGAAGGGAAGGGAAGAGAGGAAACAAAAGTAGTTACTGTTTCCAAATTCTATTTTTGCTTTAATCAAGGTCAAAATCCACCCTGTCCCAACTGCCTTTTCTAAGAGGACCTGGGTGCGCCCTGTGGCAGCTCCTGAAGGGCCAGTGGGTCACCAAGGAGTCTCTGTAGACTTATTCTGGGTCAGAGTTTAAACTCCGGCGGGCGGCCATTTCCCATCCTAAGCAAAGGTGACAGGAACCACCCGCCATCAGCGGGACGTGCCCTGTAGGTTGCCTGGTCCTGAGGCGATGCATATGCTAAGCTGAGCAACACACTGGCTCTCACCTGCTTCTTGTATGGTCAATACTGCACGTCTTCAGTAAGATCTGGCTTGTGAGAAGGGCTGTTTATGAACAAGGAAGTACCTTTTTTGCTTTGTGCCAAGTTGACTGGCCACAAACAGAAATGAGAACCACAATTAGGGCTTCATTAGTCCTAAATACTAGTCATGCAAACTCGTCAGCTCAGACAGTCATCAACTATCTGACTCTAAGCAGTGTATTCACCGGTTGGAACATGTAGGAGATTGAATATGAAGAACTACAGGAGGAAGTTAGGAACATATCTGTGGAAACTCGCCAAATATGAAACAATAGATGTGGAAATGAAGACGCGGTCAGAGAAAAAATATGTATGACAAACCATATGATACATTTATATCAGAGACTTGTTAGAAATCCATTCATACCAGAACTTTTCATTTGTTGTGTTGTGTGGTTTTGTTTTTTTTTTTTTAGGACATAAAGCCCAGCCTTGCAAAATGATTCTTAGGCTAGTCTGCATAAATTTCATTTACATATTTACATATATAAAAGGTTTGAGACTTTATACATCTGCTATATTTGGTACTGTAGTAAATGATTACTTATCATCACTTACACAAGGTATAAGTTTGGAATATAGATTCAAATATTTATAAAAATTATAAACATAATGTAAAGAAATAAACTTTAAACTCGGGAGACCTGGGTTTGGCCCCAGCTCTGTGATCAGACAGCTGGATGGCTTTGGGAAGACTCTCATGAGATTTCTGTATCCTAATCCCCACTGGCTAGACCCAGGGCCCTCAAACTTGACTTTAATAAGAGGTTGGTTAAAATGCAGACTCCTAGACCCTACTCAAAACCTACCAAATTTCCATTTATGGAGGTGGGAAAAGGAATCTGTTTTTTTCTTCAGGTGATTTTGATTTGGGTATTTAATCAACACATTTTGAGAAACCATAGACCTCTTCTCTTAAAGGCCCATAAAATTTTCATTTCATGATTAGGTCAAGTTGAATTTTCAACATCCTTTCTCCACAAAGCTACCTAAAGAGGCCACCTACCTTTCATGGACATGGAGACAAAAGAAAATGACTGCAGGATTTCCCATTAGCTTTCCTGGATATCAATAATTTTGTAGTAAGTGCATTACTTAATAGCAATATAATCATGGTGTCTTAACTATAATTTTCTTTTGCAACATGGCTAATTCAAGGACAATGATTCACCAGGTTATATTAATTTTTTAATGCTTATTTTTGAGAGAGAGAGGAGAGAGACAGAGCGTGAGTGGGGGAGGGGTAGAGGGAGAGGAAGACCAGATCTCAAGTAGGCTCCAGGCTCTCAGCTGTCAGCACAGAGCCCGAACAGGGTTCAAACTCACAAACTGCGAGATCATGACCTGAGCTGAAGTTGGATGCTTACCTGCCTGAGTCACCTGGGCGCCACCATATATTGTTAATAGTACCTTGTTTTTAAATAATAATCACAAGTGCACATATTATCAAAGGTCTTCTGCTAGCTTCTACATATCAGTAGTACAGAAAACATTCCTAAACACTTAACTTTTAATTGTGGCATAAATATTAAAAATAAAGTCTAAGTTATTTTAAAATATTAAACATAAAGTTATACATCTAACACATATTGCTGTATCAACAGCAAAACATAGAGAGATCAAGTTTAGAAGCCAACTTCACTGAGTTTGCATAAAACCTTAGGTGTTGCTGAAGGAACAAAACCTCAGTGCTCACACCAAACATTTTATTTCAAATCTCACACATTTCAAAGTCTATCAAGGATGTTGCTAACAGCTGGTCTGATTCTACAGAGAAACTGATGGAAAATTCTACATCTAATATGCTTTTACAACACATCAGAGAATTTTCTTTCTCTACAAATATAATCAAATCCTCATGGAGTGTCGCCCTTTGCATCACAAACACAAAGTCTTCATGGATGCTGCTCCCTAGACGTGGCAGCAATTAAGCCTGCAGTTTTGACTCCACTGACTACACGTGCACTGTCAACATAACTTTTTGCAATGTCCGTGGCCTACCTCCCAGAGCTAAGGCTAATAGGCCCTCAGGAGCCTGCCCTTCCCTGGCTGCTACATGCCATTGTGTTTAGAGATAGACAGGAAGTTGCTGCAGCTGAAGCCTGGTCATTGCTTCCTGGGGTACTGCTGCAGGGTCCCTTAGTAGTATTTCCTTCTAAAAGTGATTACATATCTACTTTTAGATGGTGCACCACGGTGCAGTAGTTTGGATGTTCTGCTTTGGCTATGCCACTGTAACCAGATTATGGAAGCACAATAACTGCCCATACCCACTCAGAACATTGTAGCCTGGGACTGAACTTACAACCACATGGGGGCTTTCTGGCCAGCAGGGGCCCATACTGCTGGAGGCAGGAAATGCCCAAGAAGCAGTGCTTACAGGAGCAGCCCTCAACCCATGACTGGCAGAACTAAGAGTTCTAATACAATACCCCTATTCCTCTCTCCAAAGGAGGGCATAGCTCTGACTTCTACAATGTCATTCAGAATTTCCCATGAGGACTAACCTCCATTTAACCACAGTGGAAACTGTAGTGATAATTCCCCCTTTATTGGCTGGTTTATCCTTTCTTCTCACTTCTTCACTCCCTACCAGTGTTTCCTGAATTCCATTTCTGCTTGTCATAGAGTCTGCTTCTGGGAGAATCCATTTATGACACCATCTCATAGGCTATCATCAGCCTCACTAAAACACTGGATGTGTATTTCTTTTAAAGTAATCTCTATGAGCAATGTGGGGCTTGAACTCAAAACCACAAGATCAAGAGTTGCATCCCCTACCGACTAACCTAGCCAGGTGCCCCACACTGCATGTGGTTTTCAAATTTTAGGATTGGCTGGAATGTAACTGTTGGATATAATATTTGTCTTTGTTAATGTCCGTCAACCTCCCCAGTAGCAAGTTAAAATCTCTAGACAAATAGAATATAAAATCTGGAAAGAGATTGATAAATATCACTTCATTCTTTCACTGGTTCATTTTTCACATTTGAGGGAAAGGATTCACTTCCAAAGAGGTGAAGTGATTTACCTAAGGTAACGCAATCAGAAAATGGCTGAATGAGGAGCAGAATTTAGATATTATGGCCACAAGCTCAGGGATGAAGACATTATGTTTCAAGCCTGTAAAGAAACCAATATGCTCTTTTTATTAAATCAAAGATGTATCATGACTATAGAAGCCAGACATCTTTCTTTACATCTTTTTATTTTACCCTAAGTTTTCCTCATTAATAAGACCTTATAGGCTACAAAATAGTGTCTGCACATATCTCAGTTTAAATTTTATGATCCTATGCTGAATTAGTAAAATGATGATTGAACATAAAGACATAGATGCACATATCTTTAAAAGTCCTCAAAACGGCATTTATATGTCTATGTCTTCATGTTATATGTGTAAACTAACTCTTACAGTTTTCTTCTTTTCCCTTTTGAGAATTGTCCAAGTGTTGCAAGGTTTCTACTGGGAGGGAGTTTAAAAACCCTAACTTTGCCAACCTACCTCACGACTTTGATGGCTTTAACGTTTCACCAATAGACACTCCCAGTGAAAAGTGTGGAAAGAACTACTTTACATTAGAACTAGTTCAGTTTCCAAACGCCTTAGATATTACTATTTATTGTCCTTACACCTGACCAACTTTGCTGGAAAAGTTGTAAACTCAAATTTGTGATTTGGTGGACTTCGACAAGAACAAATCTTATGATTTGCCCCTCCTATTATAACTGAGGAATCTAAGCCCCAAGGAAGTCAAGTGACTTTACTGGGTTAACACCGTAAGTAGAGATCTAAGTCTTCAGATTTCTGGTTACTTCTTTCCACAAACTGTTATTATCAATCTTCTTTTCTGAAGTCATCTACAAAAGTCCCAAAGGTTATGGGGCTACGATAGGAATAGCCATATCACCTGCTCACACTCCCCTCTCTGTGCTACTAAGCCACCAACACAGTTAGGTGGCTAGTCCCTCAGCCCCCGACCCAGCACCAAGCTTTGATGCCTCAGGGAACTTATATTGGAGCTACTCTGGGTTCTTTTCTTATGCCCAAGACTTTGGGCACCTGAATCTCTTTAGAATTTAATCAGATACTTTTTCAAATCACAAAAAGGAAATTAGCCTAGGGATATTTTTAAATTGTTCAATATTTAAATTTCTTAAATACATTGTGTTTGATGCTACTCAAAATTCCACTTAAGAAATAAAATGGAATGTGCATGTTAGGACCTGAACATGAATAGCTCTGATGGAAAAAGTGTCTGGTGGGGTAACAGCAGCCGGGGTTTTGCTCTGCTGAAGTCGTACAAGTCAGGACAGTGCCTTTTGTTATCAAACTCCAAACACAGAAATGCCCTAGAGACAACTGTCTTTCAAAAGAGCATAAAATAGGGTCACCTGGGAGGCTCAGTCGCTTAAGCGTCTGACTTTGGCTCAGGTCACCACCTCATGGTTTGTGAGTTCAAGCCCCACATTGGACTCTGTGCTGACAGCCTGGAGCCTGCTTCAGATTCTGTGTCTCCCTCACTCTCTGCCCCTCCCCTACTCACACTCTGTTTCTATCAAAAATAAATAAACATTAAAAAACAATTAAGAAAAAAGAGCATAAAATAGGTAAGAGTCAAAGTTGAGAATTCAATAGCCAGCCATTTGTCACGAACAAAAATCCATTATTTTCTACATATAGAATTTTCTTAGAAATGTTGTATTAAAATTTTAATATTCATAGTAGTGTGATTTTTTTAAGTTTATCTATTTATTTTGAGAGAGAGAGAGCAAGCGAGCACGTGCAAGCAGGGAAGGGGCAGAGAGAGAGAGAGAGAGAGGGAGACAGAGAATTCCGAGTAGGCTCTATGTGATCAGCGCAGAGTCTGACCCGGGGCTTGATCCCAGAAACCACAAGCTCATGACCTGAGCTGAAACCAAGAGTTGGATGCTTAACTGAGTAAACCACCAGGTGCCCCAGTAGTGTGATCGTTAACTAGAATGTAAAGATCAGTATCCTACTCTAATAATCAAATATTTTCAATTTCCTCTCCTACTTCAATGTCATTTTACTCCATTAACATTTAAATGGAGTATTAGATTTAAAAAAGGTAAAACAAATAAAGGTCATTGCAATAAATAAGTAAAGCTACAAAAGATTTTTTTCAATTTCTATCTATTCTAGTGTATATTTGTAGCCCTATAAAGGCAGGAGCATTGGCTAAAATTCAAGAGTCCTGGGATATAGTCCTGACTCTCATCAGACAACTTCGTGCCTCAATTGCTTAATCTGCAAAATGGAGACAATCAAACCTAATGCTTCCTGAATGCTGGGAGCCACATCAGCCTTGTTGGATAACACAGTCACAGTGAAGAAATGGCAGACATTTGCATAGCTCCTGCCATGAAGCGAAACTGATACCTCCTTCTAGTATTGGCTCAAATTGGGAATGGGACTGCTGTTATTGATTAGGCCTCACACTGTTCCAAATCAGACTGATACTCCCCACACAGTTACCCCATAAGAAAAAGTGTATTTCTGCCCCTGCATAAAGGATTTTAGATCAAAGTGCTACAGATGTTTGCCAAAAGGCTCTTCTAATGAGCCTTGAAGACCCAAGACATAAGGGGGACTAAGAACATGAGAGTTATGATTAACTCTGGTCCAGAGAAGAAAAGCTTAACTTAGAGATAAGAAACAGACTAGGACCAGACATAAGTTGCTATCTATACCTTTGCTAATTGGAGCTACAAATTGTAGCTTCCCTTATACTGGCATCCGTAATGGGGATGAATAATGAGGATGGGAAAGAGTAACTAAAACATTACTCCATATATAAAGACTGACATATTTAGGGCCCCTATGATATTGCACCCTCAGCATCAAACAAAAGGATTTACACAAGCAGTCTACTAACCAGTCCAAATACATTCTTCCTCTTGTAAGCCAGACAAAATAACTCCTAGCCTGTCTATATATTACTCAACTTATGACTTAATCTTAGCATTATTGATATAAATAAATGTGTATGTTATCCGCTTTTCACTGAGAACATTCTGTTGTCTTTTTAGTTATAAGATTTACTACCAGTTCAAACAAATGTATATGATATCTGCTTTTTACTTAGAACATCCTGTTTTTCTCTTAGTTAGAGAATTTGTTGGCTCACTGTAATTAGGATAGTTTTGCCAAAATGCCTCTGTAAAACTTGGATATATACTTTTCAAAGCATCCTATCACAGAGGTTTGTTTGTTGTAAAAGTTCCACCTGCTGATGTCTTGTTATCACTTAATCTATAAATAAAGACACAAAAACCGACAGAGCAGAGATGCCTGCCTGGTGATCAGAAAGAAACTCAAGGCTCTCTCATCACTCTCTCATGCCGACACCGTCCATCCTTCAGGGAACCCTGGACCTGCTGGAGCTGGACTCTGGCACCTGAATTCTCTGGGAAGCCCATATGAGCTTCCTCCGTGTAATACATTGCATCTGTCAGAGAAACTCAACCTGGTGACAGTGGCTGAAGAAGAAATATGGGCATGTCCATTGAGCTAAACAATTTCCACAGACATTTAAGGTAGCAGAAGACTCAGGCAAGTGGAGAAGAATACAGAGAAAGAGGGGGCCAGGTAGAGCAGCAGCAACAGCATCCACAGAGCCCCCCCTCTTTCAACTCATCACTTTGTGCAGGGCTTCAGATCAGAATTCCACAGATAAGGAAGACTGCACAGGGAGGAGATAAAGACAGAGAAAAGCAAATATTACCATGTATCTACTCACTTCTGAAAAGACCACAGGAAGAGAAAAAGGAATGGACAAGACTCTCAGAAAAGAAGTGGTGAGAGTCAGAGATGAGTCAAGGGGGCGATGGAGCTCCCTCACCTCATGGCCTCACAGTTCTCACTGCTCCCTCACATGGTTTCAAAGGAGCCTCTCAATAGCTTGGTTTGGGGGGCAGGCGGGTTGGTATCATCCTCATTTTGTTGATAAGTACCCTGAGGCAAAAAGAGCTTAGATGATTTGCCCAAAGTCACCTAATTTGCAACTGAGAAATCTAGGATTAAAACCCAAGCTCTCTCATTTCTATTTACCAGTGGATTTTTGTTTTCATTTTTTTCTTTTCTGCTATCAATGGTCATTGGTAAATGGTGAGAATGTTATATATTGAATTTTAAGTGAAATATCCTTATCTTATACTTGCAGTAGAATATACTCATAGTAATTCACATTTTTAAGAGCATGAAATATAACCTATCAGATCAACAAAAACATTTCCTAAAATTGATAAAATTTATTTAAAAATGAAACAAGGGTGCCTGGGTGGCTTAGTTGGTTAACCATACAGATTCGGCCCAGGTCATGCTCTCACGGTTCGTGAGTTTGAGCCCTGTGCCAGGCTCTGTGCTGACAGCTCGCTCAGAGCCTGGAGCCTGCTTCAGATTCTGTGTCTCCTTCTCTCTCTGACCCTCCCCTGCTTGCGCTGTCTCTCTCTGTCTCTCAAAAATAAAATTAAAAAAAATTTAAAAATTAAAAAAATAATAAATAAATAAAAATGAAACAAAACAAGGACTGGGCCTTTTGAGCAACCCAGTGAGTCCCTGGATAAACCTCAATACTCTATCAGTCAGGGATCCTGTCAGTGATAACCCAGTAAACATGAAAAACAGTATCGTTCAATTTAAGTGACCTGTGAGGTATTAGCAACCCTTAGTTGCTTTGACTGCTTTGGCATTTACTCTGGAAAATTATAGACTTTGATATCTCAAACTGAAGCAAACGTGAATGAAGTTAACTGCTACGTGCTTTTTACTTTCCCTTTAAAGATTAAGAGAAAGTTATCATTCACATGTGGAGGAATGCCCAAAACGTGGTAGTATCCATTCAGCTCACAAAATCCCAAGTGTGCTTTCTATGAGGAAAAGGTTGTAAGCAAACATATGGATAAAGAAGGAATATATAAGAAGGAATATATATATATTCCTTCCAAGTGTGCAGGCATGCTGCAGGGGAGTCTCTCTGTTCCAATGGCAACTTGTTGATGCGTCCAGTACTTTAATTCAATCTATGGCCATTTTCGCTATTACCAGCTCAGACCTGACTTAACTCCCCTATCCACCTCTGAGTGGTCTTTTACTCTCCTGCACTGCTGCTCCCCACAGGGGGGCTGAAGCTACTCTGCCTGCAGGCGGTTGATCTTTGATCTTCTGGCTTCTCCTCGGGCAGGGAGTGGCGCTCCCCTGCCTATTTTGCAACTCCCCTTGGGGAGTGACATATCCGGCTAGCAAATGGCCAAGCAGCTGAGATCTTTGCTGCTCCCCACACTGCAGTATGGATACTCAAGCACGAAATGACATAAAAAGAGCATACCACTTAGATGGAGAGGATGTCAGGCAGTCAGAATCCCAGCAGGCACGTACAAGAGATGACTGAGAAGTGTTTACAGTTTACAAGATGTGGGCAGGCGAGGGGGACACCAGTAGGATAGTGGAGCAGCCAGAGCTCTCGCCATCAGGAAACCCATCACCCCTGAAGGAGGAGGCTAGGCAGGGAGAAGGTGCGGAACCGGTGAGATCTGAGCTGTAGAAGACGTCTACCAATCAGAGGCTGTAGCCTTGAGTGGCAGACTGAAGCCTCCACCATGCTCCCCCGTAAACTCCTGCTCCTGTCCTCTCCTCTAGAGCCTCCCATTGCCTAAACCAAACGAGAAAACGGAGGACAAGAGAGCTTTGTTCCATGCGGTCTCTCAATACAGTTCTCAGGAACACAGAGGAGGGTGAAGAGTGGATCTGGAAGGGCAAATAGAGAATATGCAGAGACTGAGGTTGCCCACGGGGCTGTTCGCTGAAGTATTACTTATAATGGTGAAAAATTAGGAGGAACCTAAATGTCCATCAAGAAGGCCTGAGTAAAAACATTATTTTACATACTTTAATTAGGTGAGATAATGCTAATGATATAATGCTAAGTGAAAAGCAGGATACAAAAGATATCTAAATTGCTGTTTTTGTGATGTCATCTAATTTATCTGAAAATATGCACAGAAAAAGAACAGAATGTTAATAGTGTTATTTACAGATAATGAGATTATGGATTATTACAACTATATGGTAAAACTGTCAAAATAGCTAAGGCAACTGTAAACTACGTCAATCAATACAATGAGAATCTCAATTATAAAAGAACAATCACTCAGAATGTTCACTGGTCTGACCACCTCTATAAAAGTGGCATCAACCTGGGCTTCCTGGGTGGCTCAGTTTGCTAAGCACCCAACTGTTGATTTCAGCTCAGGTCATGATCTCATGATTTTGTGGGTTCAAGTCCCACATCTGGCTCTGTGTTGACTCTGCAGAGCCTGCTTGGGATTCCTTCCACCCCTTGCCCTTTCAGCCCCTTCCCAGCTCATGCTCTTTATGTCTCTCTCAAAATAAATAAATAAACTTAAATAAAAGAAAATAAAAATAAATTCTAAATCTTAAAACAAATAAATACCTTGAAATAGCATTCATCTCCAGACATATTCTGGATTTTTCTCCCTCTCTCTCATCCTTGCTTTGCTAATGTTGTAAGCACATGCTTAATTTAGCAAGTAGGTAATCCAGCACAGAATACATATTCAGATATACCTCAATTTATGATGGGGTCACATATCAACAAGCCTGTCTTAAGTAGAAAATATCATATCAGAAATGGATTTTTTTGTTGTCATTGTTAGAGAGAGAGACAGAGCATGTGACCAGGGGAGAGGAGCAGAGGGAGAGAGAGAGAGAATCTTAAGCATGCTTCAGGCTCAGCACGGAGTCCAACACGGGGCTCTCTCCCATGACCTTGGGATTATGACCTGAGCTGCAATCAAGAGTCAGACACTCAACAGAGCCATTCAGGTGCCTCAGAAATGCATTTAGTAAACCTAATCTACCAAATATCATAGCTTAGCCTAGCCTACCTTAAACACAATCAGGACACTTACATTAACTGGCAGTTGGGCAAAATCATCTAAGAACATAAAGTCTGTTTCACAATAAAGTATTGAATGTGTCATGTAATTTATGGACTACTGAAAGTGAAAAACAGAATGGCTGTGTGGGCGCAGAATGGTGTGTAGGGTGCATGGGTTGTTTACCCTCGTGATCTCTGGCTGACTTGGGGCTGTAGCTGCCCAGTGTCACAAGAGAGGATCACACCCTACACTGCTAGTCCAGAAAAGACCAAATTCAAAATCTGACATACAGTTTCTACTGAATGCAGCTTACTTTCACACCATTGTAAAATTGAGAAATTGGGGACCATCTGTATAAGTAAAGTACTTTAGTTGGAATGCATGTGTGCATACAAATACATATTATTTTACATTATATTTATATTATACAAATATAAATAAAACCATCAATTGAGAGATTTTATATACCTTAACTGGATCGTGGGTATACACACATACCACAAATGTTACCAAGGGTTCTTTCACAATCAGTGATGAGGTTGAGAGCTCTCATGGATTATAAATTCTCCATTCCCGGGGAAGTTTTGCCTCCTGTATCTCTCAGCCTATATCTTGTACCTATTTGAATATTTTCTTCCTTATTAAATACAGCAAGTGTGGAAACTTTTTATTATTTTAATAGTGAATATTGCAGCTTCTTCAAAGACAGGAAAGTGAAACTCAGTTCCCAGCGATAGAGCCTGAACTGGTTTGACAGCCCACACCCCACCAGCCTCCCACACAGCAGGTGTCCATGAGTGTTTTTCTAAGAAATGAATTACAGTTGTGCAGTTTATTGTAAATGTGGTGACACTCACATTTACTTACCTTCCTGAGTGTGACACAGTCGCTAACAACCATTCATCAAGACTGCTTTTGAGAGAGGTAACATCTGCTCAGTTAGTTGAACCACAAATGAAAGAAGCAAACCTGATGCTTCAATTACCATTATCACTGAATAATTGTTTTTGAAATTAGAGAAAGTCTACAATAAGCAGAACTGTGGTTTAAGATAAAGTGGCAAATTTTCAGTTGTACTCTAGAAATTGAGCAGTCCTAATGACTATAGTAATTTATGCCAGAGCATAAATTAGTCTAGCATAATAGAAAAAGAAATTTATTCTCTTCTATGACCTACTGTCAATTAGTTCTGTGCATTTAATAAAACTCATAGAAATTAATGAGCATTCTTAAACAGAATTTTTAAAGCTTATTTAGAGAGGGGTAAGGGGCAAAGAATGAGGGAGAGAGAGAATCTCAAGCAGGTTCCATGCTGTTAGCCCCCAACTTGGGGCTTGATCCCACGAATGGTGAGATCTTGACCTGAGTCGAAACCAAGAGTTGGGTGTTTAACCAACTGAGCCATCCAGGCACCCCTTAAATATAAAATACCTCAAATACATAAAAATTAAAGTAAAGTTCAATTTTCAGAGAAACAGGCAATAAAAACAAACTTACTATTTCCTATAAAGATAATTTAAAGGATTGTCATAATTCTTTTACTCAAATTCTCTGGATCCATTTCTTTCAAGCCAACAGTATCTCCTATAAATTCGGAGTTTGGGTCACCAACAATTCATTTCCTCTTTTAGAGCTGTGATTAACTTTTATGAAGAGTGAAAAACCCTCAACATTTTCACCTAGATTCTTTTACATACTCTGTGAATCATGTCAGCAACAGGTAGTAAGACTCTGGCTTTTAGAGTGGATTAGAAATCAGGAGCAACAAGTTTAGTTAACACTTCAGGGACTGAATCACGGATTCTTGACAAAATTATCTCAAGTCCAGAGTTCCCAGGAAAACAAGGGTGCCCAGTCACTTCCCAACATGTAGAAAGTCTTCATTCTTGCATATTCCCCTTCTCACAATGGGACAGCATTTTAAGGAGCATGCTCCTGTTCTGGTTTTGGAAAGAATGACAGCTTTGAAAGCAAGTGGATAATTCGTCTGTCTTAAATACTACCATTCTTTAACTAACTGCCTACCACACACAGAAACACACCCTCTATCAACTACTTATTCAAAGCTTTAGTTTTCTCACGGTTTGGTGAAAATATTACAAGTTTTGGAGTTAGCAAGATTTGGATTAAAATACTGCTCTATCATTTACTAACACCAGCAGATTCCATTTTCTCAATTGTAAACATAGGGGTAAAATGACCTGCTTAGCAGAGCTATTATGAAGATTAAATTGTATCGTTTATCTTGAATGTATCATAGATAAGCTGCTATATAATGATTGCCACTTCAGATAGCTGTGAAATTAGGTGATTAACTAGTTGTTACTTAACCTTCTAATTTCTGTATAAGTCTAATTACATGAAATAGATGGTGGGGTTCTGATTTTTTATGTTACTTATCCATTTGGAGTGTCATTGTAACTACTGTATTGTAAATGATGGAAAATAATTGCATATGTTAAAAAATAGTGTTATATTCTAATAAAATAAAATAAAATAAAAGTTTAAAAAAAGAAGATTAAATGAGATACACTGAATATGAAAACTGTCACATTATAGGTACCCAATTCATTAGTCCCCTTGTCTTATTTATTCTCGACAGAAGTTTTCTTTTTTTTTTTTTTAATGTTTTTTATTTATTTTTGAGAGACAGAGAGAGACAGCGTGAGCAGGGGAGGGTCAGAGAGAGAGGGAGACACAGAACCCGAAGCAGGCTCCAGGCTCTGAGCTGTCAGCACAGAGCCCGACGTGGGGCTTTGAACCCACAAACCGTGAGATCATGACCCGAGCCGAAGCCGGACACCCAACCAACTGAGCCACCCAGGCACCCCTCGACAGAAGTTTTCTTATGTTAACTTCCAGGAGAGGTTAGGAATTAAGGTGACTAAAAATAATTCTCCTTGCCCATATCCCTATGCTGCACCCATTTTCCTCAGAAAACACTTCCCCCTCATGTCCCCACAAAAATAAAGGAAACATGTCCAAACCCCACTGGCTGTTACTTTTGCTGTTTGTTGATCAATTCTTGAGTGACACTAAGATAAAAATTGGTGCTCCTCTTTGTTTAACATCTGCTGGTGGTGTACATTTGTGGATTGATTGCACACAGAGAAAAGCAATCTTGTGAGCAAGAAAGTTAATGAATAAATTCCTGAGGGGCTTCTCTGGAGGAACGAACTGCATGATGATGAAGTGCATCTTCAGCACTTATCACCTAGATCCAGGGCTGGTTGTCCCTTTTGGGTATAAAAAAAGCTTTCAATAAAAATGAAATAGGGAGGAGCCAAGATGGCAGAGAGGAAGGGAGCTCTGTAAACTTCGTCTGCCCCATTGATCGAACTGAGAAGGACATTACCCTCATCTGCAAGAGCAGAAGGAGAAAATACGAACTCCAGAAGGAAGAGAACCTGAAGGATACCTGAGTGAGTGAGTGCGAACTGGGGAGATTGGAAAACGGGCCAGCCCGAGACGGGCAGGGGAGGTGGGACCCCCAGCCCAACGTGGGGCAAGCGCGCGGAGCCCGAGAGACAAAGGGAAGAGACAGAGAGACTGAACACGCTCATAGTACTGTCTCTGGGGAAGAGGTAAAGAATACTTAACCATGCTTGGAGAGAGAAGCTAACTCCATAGATAACTGCTGGGTAGCCTAAATCCCGAACCCAGGTGGTGCAAGGGAAGGAACAGCTTCCAGCCCTGCGCCATCTTGGCGAGGAGTCGGCGGCTGTGGCAGCGGCAGTGTCAGGGGTGCTAACTTCGACCTCAGTTTGGGGAGTAGGAGCATGCACCTCATTTCCACAGCACATCTCGCCCCCAGCATTGGCTGCGCGAAACCTGAATCCTGGGTGCCAACAGGGAAAAAATAGCCCCCACCTCTGTGCGATCCCAGCAGAGAGTTGGCGGCTATGGAGACCTGGGTGCACACACAGGCTGCAGGAGCTCCCGGCTCATTTCCAGCAGCTCCTGGTGCCGCCTCTGGCAACAGCTGCGCACTCTTTCCTCCCCCAACACTAACGGGATCCCCACTGGGGGTTGGGTCTGTGACGATGCGCACGCACTTCACCTCCTGCTGCACATCTCGCCTCAGGCAGGGGCAGCCGAAATCCCAGCCTGAGCCAAGACAAACCGATTCCTCCCCATAAGAAGCCAGCCACCAAAGCAAATACATCTCATCTGTGGTAGCATAAAAAGTGCATGGACTGGAACTTTGAACTCAGGCGGGCCTGGAAAATACAACTCGGCTCACCCATGGCCCAAGGAGATTGGACTCATTAGAGTGGCCTACAGTGCGTAGTTCAGCGGAGCTTAGCATGCCGCCTATCTAATCTCTGCAGACACTAATGCTGAGCCTCTGAGAGCAGCCTCCAAGACCTACCACATCAAACCACACCTATCCACGAGGGGAGCTACTGGGTTTTTGGGGGGTTTTTTTTT
>NC_043706.1:91520190-91694271 GCF_006229205.1 Suricata suricatta | reverse complement strand
AAAGCAAGCAGTTATAATGCTTAAGAAAAATTGATTCAGTATCTAATGGATAGTTGATAACTGTCACAACACAGCATTTTATATACTGTTAAGTGAAACTGCAATACAATCTAAGTTTATTTTGGGAGTGTTTGCTGTATAATTGGATTTAATGAAATGTTTAGAGGTGCAGTAGGCATGACTTTGAGTAGATAATGAAAGAAAATGCAAAATAAAAAAAGTGAAATAACAAAGAAGGATACAACTCACTGCCAGCAATGTAGTGACTACTAAGATTTCTAGGTCAAAATACTTGAAACTTCCTAGAGGATGATACTAGGACAATCACAAAATCAAATTGGTAAAAGTCATAACTTGAGCAGATGCCAGACATTCAGTCGTACTTTCCTTTTATCTTGAAGAAAATCCAAAATCTAGTTTTAGGATAGCTTGTTTAAACATGTTTATTGACACATACAGGAACACAAACGCTCTTGTTTCAATCTAAAGTATGCTCCAATGGAGGACTCCTGATCGATAACTGAGTCTCTTCCAGACAAAATTGTTTTGGGTAGTTAACACTAAAAGAGAATGGTTCCACAATCCCACTTTGGAGCAACTACATTTTCTTGTTTTTCAGAAAATAACAACCTCTTAGTTCATGGGAGCTAAGCAGTGGGGAAGGAAGCCAACATTTGCAAGGCTGGAGAGCCAAGAATGGCTGGCAATGCCTGGGGGAGCCTCCACTGCTCAGGCTTGAAAGGGACCAGGTTTTAGGTTTGCACATGGCACTCATGATAAAGGAGGCACTGTCTTTCGCCATGAATGTCAATAGTTTGCTTCAACTGTCATATCTTTTTCAAATGGCAGATGCAAATTCAATCAAACTATGCTTTCATAAGATATTTATACATCTATCAGTATTATTAAAACACATGAATGACAAATAATGAAAAAAGTATATTACATGTCTTAGTACCAGCATTACCTCAAGCACTGTAAAGGGAGTCCTTGCATGGGTACAATATGAATAGACCCTATAATTCCAAATTGATATTTTGTTGTTATAAAGTATGGTTGTGCAAGTTAAAAACATTTTTTGAAAACAGGAATTCAGTTCTTTTAGTGGGGTTTATTGGTAGTATGTGAAATACTAATGATAGCAGAAATTCTGAAGGTAATCAATATATCAATAACCAGACTATAAGGTATATACATCAGCTGAATAACTAGTAACTCAATCTTGCAATCAATCTCATAGTTGTTGGCTTATAAAACAAGGGGAAGATTTCCAGGGGAATAGTCATCACAAAGTTAGATGAATCAGTGGGGCTCCCATCAAAGGTGGTTACAGGCCTGGAACAGGGAGGCCCAGTCTACAATCCAAGAGAACCAAAAAGAACCACTGCCCAGAAATCAGAAAACCTTTCTCAGGCCCCCCTCCTTCATCTGCATTGCATTTTTTGAACTTCAATCTCCTCATGTATAAAATGTGGACAAGGGCCTACTGCACAGAGCCATTATGAGCCTCAAGTGGGATAAAATATCAGTAATGGTTTATAACCCTTCAAGTGTACACCCAAGATAAAGTAAAACCTGAATTCATTGTCAGGGACTCCTCGATGATAAATCAGGAAGTAAAACCAAAGGATTCAAGTTTCAGGACTTCTGGAGATCAAAAGTTAGAAGTGTTCCTTGCAGCTCAGCTTGAAGATTTCTGATACCTCCCCCCCGCCCCCCACCCCTGCCCTTGGCCTGGGAAGTGACTATCAATTTTGAGCATCATGTGCCTTGCATTCTACTGCCTGTGTCAAGACTTTGGGAGACAATAGAGTGTGTACAAACTAGGCCCACATTTTGGTTATGCTGTCTCCTGACAAAGATTGGGAGGGAGCCCCAAACACAGGATCTAGACACATTACTTCTGTATCACATACACTTTAGAATTTCTGCTTTAAAATTGTTTTGTTCTGGGACACCTGGATGGCTCAGTCAGTGGAGCATTTGACTCTTGGTTTCAGCTCAGTTCATGACCTCATGGTTCATGAGTTCAAGCCCTGCATCGGGCTCAGTGCTGACAGTGCAGAGCTTGCTTGGGACTTTCCCACTCTGCCCCTGCCCTGCTTGTGCTATCTCTGTCTCAAAATAAATAAATAAACTTTAAATAAAATAGTTTTTCTCCCAATATTTTAATGTACTTATATTGCTATGGATTTACATAGTTTTCTCTCCACTACTTAACATAAAATTGTCTAGTACCAAAATTAACTTGATTTCCAATATATATTATAATTTCTGCTTATGAAACCTAAGGCCTAAATATACACATTGTAGGAATATAAAGAAGGCAGCATCAACCACAGTGACTTCAATTTGCAGTGTTTAACCTCAGGACTCAAGACCACCAGGTGGAGAATCCTGGCCCCAGACCTATGAGTTCTGTGATGCTGACTAAATTATCATACCCCCATGCGCTTCATTTTTCCTCAAAATTGGGATAGTAGTAATACCTACCTACCAGGGATGTTATTAATTAATTGCAGTGAGTTAATATTTGTAAAGTGCTTAGAACAGGGTCTAATATATACCATGTATGTTAAATAAACTGCATCTTTCAGTCAAATCTTGACATGGTCTAAAGTTGTTATTATAAACCAAATGCTTCCTCCCATTTCTTATTTTATTTAGCATATGTTATTTTGTCCCTTGACCCCAATCACAAATAACCATCCAACTAGGGAATCCAAAGAACTATCAGGAGCTTGTGTGCCACTCATTAACTAATTTGAAAAAGATTAGAAGGTTATTATATATGGTGTCTTCATATAATTATTGGCTAAATCCCTTTGTACAAGCTGTTGACACTACCTTCAGGATACCATAACCCTAATTTCCAATAAATGAGATTCAGTTAGGATTGTTGGTTTGAAATGGCACACAACAATAATAAATACAGCCAACACCAACTTTCTTTACCACAGAATATTTTGCCAACTTCAACAGCATCTTACTTTTACTTGTTTAATTGCCATCTATGGGAAGGTAAAGAAACAAAAGGCACTTGTTAATTTTGTATTTCATTTTTCTGAGTTAGCTACAGATCCAGCCTGTACTCATCTTGTCTATAATTTGATGAGAGGAGCTGAGGACACCACGATAGACTTTGGATTCTCTGGGTCACTTGTATGTCCTTGGGGTCTTTGAACTTTGTCAAAATGTTCCTTTGTTATGAAGGGTCTCTGTTATTGCTTCATAACCACGGAATATGCCCATCCAGGAGATGTACAGTGCCATAAAGACAGCTTGAGCAATTCTTATTCTCCAGAATAAGACTTATAAATCTGAATCCTTAGAGGTATTGTGATGAGAGATTTGAGTCGGCCCAATGCAGCTATAATCTAAGGGAGCTACAAATGGCTTTTCTCACCAACCCCCACAAGTGTCAGACATATATATATATTTTATCTTGAAGACTTACCTTGAGACAAGGTACCAATTTCACATTTCAAATCTATCTTGGGTAAAAGCTGAGAATTCATTTTTCTGAAGTGAATATATGGAAAGACAGCTGTGGGATGTGCCCGGCAATTTGGTATGAAAATAAAAATAGTTTTGTTTGTTTGTTTTTGTTTTTGTTTTAAGGAAGAGCACCTTGCTTTGAGGAAATAGGCAATGCTGGACTCTCCCTGAAAGAGACTCCAGAACCTTCTCACAAAGATTGCGTAGATACCAAGTTAGCTCTTTGTATCTGTTAATCTATCTAAAGAATGTTAAGAACCACTTATTTTCAGTCTATAATTTTAGAATGTCAACATCATGTTTACTTATAATGTCAACCAAAGTTTCAAGTGAGTGTATCACATTCCAAGCCCAAGCTTCCTAGGTGTCAAAATATGACAGAAGAGCTGAAATAATATGGTCTCAGACTCTAGATATTTTAAGGAACGAGAGAAAATTATTTAAGCATAATCTGAAATACATGATTCTCTCTGTCTTAAACGCTACTATGAAGATAAAAGTTTCCATGAGTACTGGGTATAGTTTAAGATGATTATAATCTCATGAATATTTGGAGCCTTTGATGGTCTTCATATCAGAGGAAACACTTCCCATTAATTATTCAATATGAGTAAAACATCTTCATCAGAGAAAAAAATCTGTTTCTTCAAATTTGTGATCCTTCTTCTGATCCCAATATAGTTGATTAACTTTTTCTTAATACTTATTTTGAGAGAGAGTGAGTGAGTGAGCAAGGTGGGTAGGGGTGGAGAGAGGGGGTTGAGAATCCCAAGCAGGCTCTGTGCTGTCAACACAGAGCCCAACATGGGGCTCGATCTAAAAACTATGAGATTATGACCAATCAAGGGTTGGACACTCTACTGACTGAGCCACCCAGGTGCCCCTAAATCTTCTATTTCTGCCCTTCATACATGACCATATGCTACTTTATGCATTTTCATATGTATACTACATTCTCCAATAGCATGCATGTTTCTTAGGAACAATGACCACCTCTGATATTTTCTATATCCCACTACCTGATATACAATTAGTTCTAAGTGTTTGTTGATCATAAGAAGCTTCTCTAAAATTTGATTGATAAACATTTCACTAAGAAGATACAAAAAGAGGCACTTGGGTGGCTCAGTTGGTTAAGTGGTGGACTCTGGATCTCAGCTTAGGCCATGATTTCATGGTTCATGGGATTGAGACCATGTCAGGCTCTGTGCTGACAGCATAGAGACTGATTGAGATTCTCTCTCTCGCTCTCTCTCTGCCCTTCCCGGCTTGTGCATACACGCTCTCATGTTCTCTCTCTAAATAAATAGACATTAAAAATTTATCATTTGATTTTAAAAAAGAAGATGCAGAAAGGAATTTGTGCCATAGAATACCACTAATCCCAGAAAAATGATTTCATGAACAGAATCTCTAAATCTTTTGTACAGGAAGTACAGCATGACATGGAGATAAAGCATTATTTGATAAAATTTTCAAGGTAAACAGAAATATATACAATTCAAGATTGAAATTGTCTTAACAGAAACAATTTTTTAAAAGAAATAAATCACTCTTTTTCTGCATGGACATTCCTGAAACACAACTGACCCATTAGGTGAACTCAACTTTAAGACAGACATGTATTTTTCATATTCATAGTAATATAGGCATTTGGAATGAATATTGGGAGTTAGAATATGAATTTCAATATCTAATATCTTTGCTGCATTGCTCTAATCATGGACAAATAGTAAAGCAGTGATACATTGTCTCATTCTTGCAAATAAGATTTATAACTAAAAGCTAAAGAAGAAAAAAGAAGTTAACCCAAGCCCAGAAGTTCTAAAGGTCTCCAAGAGCATGTACATCACTTGTATATGGACTAAGAAGATCATGACTGAAAGTATAGAAATGGATAAAGTGATACAATGACAGAGAGAAGTGGGAAAGAATTAGTCTTTAATGAACTCAGGTGCCAAAATCACTTCAGGAGAAACTCCTCTAACTTCAAGTATAAGGTTTACATTTTGCTTCCTTACTTAGATGTATTGACTTGTAAGTCACCAGATGCATGAAGGGTCACCCTTATATAGACTAACAGGCACATCCAGATATTCAAAGGTACTTCAGGGCTTGGCAGACCTGGTTACAACTCTTGGGCCCCTCAAATTGTTTGACTCTATATACAATGTAAAAATATATCTATAAATGCTACCACCATTGCTCTGAAGACAAGAATCACAGCCATCATGGCCCCTGTCACTCTTGCTTCCACTATCTTTCATCTGTCCAGCACCTGCCTTGGGCTAGGCCTTCTGCCCTGTTTTATATATATGATATCTAATCCTCCAAGATTCTCATAAGGAAAGTGCTGACCTCACACGGAGGAAGCTGAGGTTTCAGGAAACTTGGATCCAAATGGCAAAGGCAGACTTGAAACAGAGTCTGTCCAACACCACAGTGTCTGCCTTTTCCACTGTAATCAGATGTCAGAGCTACTGTTTTAAATATATTATATATTTTAAATTTTTTTAATTTCTTATTTTTTAGAGAGAGAGAGTGGGGTGGGGACAGGAGTAGAGGGAGAAAAAATCTCAAGCCAGCTCCATGCTGAGTGTGGAGCCAGACACACGGCTCGATCCCACAATCTTGGGATTGTGACCTGAGCCAAAATCAAGAGTTGGATGCTCAACTGACTGAGCCACCCAGGCGCCCCTCAGAGCTACTTTTTATTGAGTACCCGTTCTTTTCTAGGCACCATGCTAGTCATTTAAAATATATAAGTCGCAAAAACAATGCTCAGAGGTAGGTTGCAAATCATGACACTGAAGTTAGACCAGGGAAGTAACTTCCCAAGAAGCTCATAGCTAGTAAATGACAGAGCTAAAATTTAAATTCCTGGTTCATCAGTGGTGAAATAAAACCTAAAATTTCAAACTCTTGCCTTTGGCATAAGCTAAATAAGAAAAATAACCCAGTGTTAACCGGTTTAGATGGAACATTAGATAAAACCAAACCAAACTAGCCATGTCCTTTATGTTAAAAAATAATTAAACCTGCTTAGAGTCCTAAACTCTAACCCAGCCATAAAAGACTGAAAACTACAATCCACTTTAAGTCATGAAGACTAACCCTCTACAGTTCTAGAATGCTTTCAAGCAGCATTTTAAATAATTGTGCTTTTCTGAAGGAATAAAATAGCACTTTATCCTCACAACTTTCTAGTGATATAAACAGGGAATAAGTTATTTTCCCTCCAGAGAAGGGAAAGGTCCATTGAAGTACAGAAAAATGGGACTGTGTCCTATCCAGAAACTTGAGCCCGTAAACCCTGACTTGGAGGTAGGTCTCTGCCCACCCAATGAGGATGTTCTGCCTCGGGCACTGGCTGTATTTTTCCTCCAAAGGAAATGAGGTCAGCAGATTTTCAGAGGATTATGAGGCTCCCCACCACTTGAATTTGGCTCTCTGGCAGAGAGCGTTAATGCTTGTTTCTAGGTTTGGGGTTCAATTTAGTTTAAAAGTAATCATTTTCACTTCACTGCATTGACCTTTAGCTAAGAGCTAAATAAAGGAAATTATTGAAGGAAGCACCATTCCATCATATAGCAGAAAATAAACACACAAAATTACTACAGAAGGGAGTATAGGCAAGACACTAGTTAGAAAAAAGAGAAACAATTTTCCATTTACTGTGCGCTGATGATGTGCCACTCACTGGTCTGAGCACTTGATGTGTATTAGCTTGTTTATCTTTATAACGACTTTTATTATGCCCCTTTTGTGGATGAGAAAACCAGGGCACAACTTGCCCAGGATGACATGGCTGTTACGCTAAGTAGACAAATAGGGATTTAAACCCAGAGAGAGAATCCATGCTCTGAATAAACTGTCTAAAAAATGGAGTATAATCCAAACCCTGATAGATGCATGCCACTAATGGCTGCTAAGGTAGGTCCTGCCACAGCTCACCACCCCCTGCCCGTGTCCGCTCCACTGGACACTCCGAGGGTAAGACATTACTGGACTAGACAGGAGATGGGCTGCCCAGGAACAGGAGGGTAGCAGCTCTATTTCTATAAAAAATAACGTATTAACATGTTTTACCAAAACCAAGCTGAAAAAACTTTAAGGGTGAGTTTTAGGAAGAGAGGCAGTGATGTTCAAATTATTTTACGTTAAAGAAAATGATTGCCTGTGATTTTTAGATCATCGACACTAAAAGCTGAAAATATTTGCAGAATACAGATATCTGACCTCAATAAACTTTAAACCTTCATTGGAATGGTAAGGTCTTCCAGGAAAAGAAGCATTTCCCCCCCTCACCCCACTTTTTTCTATTTCTTCCATTAGATCTTTGCATTTATAATAATGATGATGATGTAAATGATGATGATTTTACATTTACATTTTGTGTCCAGAAGTGTGATGAAAGTTTTACATTTAAAATATAAACTCATTTGACACTCATAACAGCTGTACACAATCAGTATTACTACTTTTTCCATTTTCTAAATGAAGAAGCCGAGACTCAGAAAAGTGAAATAACTTGCCCAAAGTCACACAGCCAGGATATAAATTCATTCTCATTTGCTCTAAAAGCCCATAATATTAATCATATATGCCCAGCAAAAACATGCAGCCGCCTGACTGTCACATCCCCATATAGAGACAAAGGCCACAGTGAGTGCTGCCCGACTTGCTGAGTTCCACCACCTCAAGCCCTGGACAGAAGTGAATGGATGTGGTCAAGACGGCTCAGGAAAGCCACGCTGGCCAAGACTGACCAGAAGTCTAAGTGCACTTTAGACTAGAACAGGTACACTCTCTCAGGAGTAAATAAAATATTTATGAAGATGATCTAACTAGGAAAACATCCCAAAGGCAGACCAGTATGTTTAGTTTTGGGAACATTTGTTAGTACAAAGTTCATCAGAGCTCTGAGGGAAAGTTTTAGTCTAAAATAGATTCACATTTGAAAAAAATTATAGCTGTGTATGATTCCATTTTGATAGATAGGAAATGATGGGAGGATGTCAGAGGGAAAAAACCATCAAGGAAATGGAGGTAATAGGAAAAATACTTCAATGGTGGGTACATTGTTACTCAGTAATGTTTTTTGTAAAGAAATTTCAACTCATAATTAAGCACAGGAAGTCTTTGAATAGATAAAAAATATGTTCATAATTACAACATATTATCACCAGGGACGATAAAAATATGAGCAAAAATAAAATGCCTTCTCTCCCAGCAATCCTTTCCCTTCCCCTCAAACACACTCAGGACATCCTGAACCACTTGGGCTTCTCGGGAAGTGTCATGTTCTTCCCAGTGATGGTGATGCTCATAGCTCATCCTCAGCCTGGAAGTCATTGCTCCTCCCCTTTTCTGTCTGACTAATCAGCCTTCCTCTTCCAGGAAGCCTTCCTGGGTCCACTCCTCTGTGCTAACATCTATCATAGGACTCCCCCCACTGTCTACTTGTTGCTCTCCACAAGAGACAAGAATTCTTGGATTACAAGAGACCACTCTCATTGCTTTTTACATCCCAGCACTTAGTTAAGGTCCCCAATTTTACTAAGGGAATAAAAATACATTTCAAAGTCAAGACTCTTTTAGAAATAAGAGAAAAATATATCTAAAATGCAAATTTTACACTATTTTATTCTGGTCCTCATAGTTTGTAAGGGCGTATTTAAAAAAATACACACAGCAGGATTTACTGGGTATTGCCAACTGTCCTTTATTAGAACTATCTTATACCCCCAAACTACAGAAATATATTGGTGCTTCAGGTTGATTATTGTTCAACGAATGTATCTATTGGAATAGTATAACTGAGTAACCATACAAAGTTTTGATAAAAATTTTAAAAGCACAGTGGCAATTATATTTTAAATAACTAGGTGCTGCCTAGTGCCGCCTAGTTCTGACACTGATTCCAATGGGGACAAGCCATTCACCTTTTGGTTTCAGGTTCTCCAACCATAAAATGGGGGTAATATCCCTGCCACTTCCTCCTCTTTTCAGATCCTATGAGGTCACTGGAGATCTGTTAAGAGTGGAGACCTTCACTATTAGTAAAGGCACCATTATCAAGGTTCCTATTCACTGAGATGGCAACAATCCTTCACTACCCCCTCCTCCACCCCCGCACTTCTTAGCAGGTTAATAGAGTAGAACTCTTGCATTAAGCCATTACCAGTCAAAACAAAAGCCACAAGGTGGGCACAGCTCCTCTCGCTGGCGCTTGGTCTGAGCCAGAAGCCACGGGAACCCGAGGCCAGGAGGACCCCGCAGAGGCCACGCCTGTGCCCCTCTGGACCCCTTTACACTCCTGCCACGTGAAACCCTAGGTCTTGCTCCGGCCTCCAAGTGGGGAAGAGCGCGGCTGCCGGTGGAGAGGACTCATGTCAGGGGTCATCAGAGCTAGCAGTAGCTGCGGGAGAGGACGTGAGCCTACCTGGCTTCGCAGAGAGGCGTCGGGGGCGGGTGTGGAACGAACACTCCACAGTCCGACGGCGGAGGCTGCTGCTTCTTCTTGGAGCGCCAGATATGGAAAGGGGTGTGCTTCTTGGAGGTCCTGGACGGACTGGACTCCGCGTGGTCGCCCTGAGGTGGCGGCGACAGTGGCATCTTCTTGTCCCCCTCCTCCTCCGCCGCCCGGCCCTTGTGGAAGAACATACCTGGGCGCCAGCTCGCCCGCCTTTCCCAGCGCGCCGTCGGACCCCGCCCCCTCGTCGCCGGTGCGGGGGACTGCACAGGGTTAGACGACGAGGACCAAGCAGCGCGCGCGAACAGCACGGCAGCCGGAGCCCTCCCGGCTCAGGCGACCGCCCGGCCGTGGCACAGCGCCTCCACGCGGCGAGGGCGGCACAGGGCACGAGCCCAGGTGCGGCGCGAGCCTCGGGAGCCACAGGTGAAGTTGACACGCCCCCGGTTCCCAGCCTGGGGACGCGCGGCAGCCGCGGGGCAGCGACACCTGCTGGACGCTCTGGGAACTGCCTCTCCTGACCCTCCATCGCTGACTCTGGGCTCGGAGGCAGAGCAGAGTCGGATTTCGACAGCGCCCCGGTGCATGTGCCATCCGTCGCCTGAGGAGTTGTTGGCCGCCTTTGGCCTGTGTCAGGCTGGCAGGATGAGAGGCTTGCCCAGGAGACCCGCCTAAAGAAGGATGGGAGAGGCACATCCCGTGCCCGGGCCACCCGGCAATTAGGACTGTTCCACTGTGGCCTTTGGGTGGCTTGGGCAATGTCTTGTTGGCTGGCTCCTGTTCTTCCTTTGTAAACACCCGTGCCAACTCCTCTTCTCTCCCTTCAAGAGTCTATTTGCATCTCATAAAGCGCAAAAGGATAAGAAACAGAAGGGAATTAGGTATAGTCCCCAGTTCCCAACGGGCTTAATAGATCCCTCGTGGTGAATTAAATGCCAGTCCCATGTGGCTGTCATTATCTGCTTTACTGTTAATGACTTTCTTTTCTTAAACTCACAATTGTGATTAAATAGCAAAGAACTAATATTTAAGCAAAGGAAGTACATGTGCAATCATTAGGGGGCATTATTAGAGTACAAAGAGCTCAAGAACCAAGCATGCTGCTTAAAAATTAAATGCAGCCTAAGTCCCGCTTATACTGCAATACCTTCTTTTCTCTTTACAGACCCAACTCATTCACTCACTCCTTCACTCACTCATTCACTCATTCATTCAAGGGACATTCATTTCTTATTTAGTTTTTTAAAAATTATATTTTTATTCATGTGTAATCTACATACAGTAAAGCAAATACACAGATCATAAGTCTATAACTCAAATGTTTACATATTTATGTGGTTGGGGGTGTAAATTGGTTTTAGTGAAGGACAGTTAGCGTTGTCCCAGAAAATCCTTCTGCGTGTGGCTTCTAAATATACCATTATAAAATATAGAGTATTTCCGAAACTTCAGAAGTCTCTTCTGTCACCTTCTAGTGCCTTACCCTCCCTTCTGTGAAAGATAACCCTCATTCCAACCTTTATCAACAGAGCTTAATTTTGCCTCTTCTGGAAATTGATATAAACGGAATCACAATATGTACTTTTCTTGTGTCCAGTTTCTTTTGTGCAATATTAGTCCAGAAGAATCAGCTGTATTGTTGTATGTAGTAGTTTTTCATCTTGAATAAAAAATATGTGCATTCTTCTGTGATATGAATATACCACAATTAATTTATCCAATCTGTAGTTGGGCATTTAAGTTGTTTATAGTTTGGGACTATTATGAAGAAAGCTGATATGACATAAATATTTTGGGGAGAATACATACCTAAGAGTTCAATCTTTGTGTTATAGGGTATGCATATGTGAACATGTGTAAATTTCTTACCAATGCTGAACCTTAATAAATTTTTCCAAGTAACTTTCCAAAAAGGTTGTGTCAGTTCATATTCCTTTCAGTAATGTTTGAAATTTCTACCTTTTCCACGTTTTCGTCAAAACCTAATATTATCAATCTTTTTTTATTTTGGCCATTCTGATGAAGGTGTAGTGGTTTCTCATTGCAATTTAAATCTATATTTCCTTAAAAAATTTTATGGAGTTTATTGTGTGCTGATTATATGCCCAGCCCTCACTTGGCAGGAGTCAAGTGTGAATGACAGATAGATAGATGATCTACATCAAAAGGGAAGAGAAGTAGTAGAGGAATGTACAAAGCATCATGGGCATTTGAAAACATTACTAACACAGCCTGGGAGTTTGGGAGGGACAAAGAAGAGTGGTCAGTAAAGATTTATTATAAAAATGGCCCTCGAGTTGATACTTAATGGGCAAAGGGAACAGCAAGGGAAGGGGAAAGAGAAGGGAAGAAGGAAAAAAGGGAAAAGGAAGCAAAAAGGGAGAAGGGAGAGGGAAAGAGAGGAAATCTTATGCACACTTGCTCAAATATTTACAAGTTCAAAAATTCAGTCTTTTATTCCTGACTCCTCCAAAGAGAATTCTTCAAGTCACCCCTCCTTTAAGCCACCAATGAATCTGGAACATATTTTTGTTATCACACTGTGCACAATGCATGCACGTTATTTATTTATATATCTGTGTCTTGTAATAGTCTGAAAGAAAGTTGAGGACATTTCTCATTTATTTTTATATTTTCAGGACATAGATATTCATTAATTAAAATAAGTAATTAATTAAATAAATTAGTATACTAACTTAATTGGACACTTAGAATGTTTCAGGCACACATCTTTTAGACTGTACCCTTTGTTGTTTTCTTTATTTTTTTTTTTTAGGAGAGAGTATGGAGGAGGGGCAGAGAGAAAAAGAGAGAGAATCCCAAGCAGGCTGTGGGATGAGGATCCTGAACTCACGAACCATGAGATCATGACCTGAGCTGAAATCAAGAATTGGACCCTTAACTGACTGAATCACCCAAGTGCCCCTAGACTGTACACTTTGAAAAAGCAAAGATCTCATGTGTCTTTTTTTTTATTATATCCCAATGACTAGCACAACGCATCACAGAGTAGGCACTCAACGTACATGTTTAGTTGAATTATATAAGAAACCAGGGCTACGCACAGAGGCATAACATGCAGTACTCATGATGAATCTAATGAGGGAAACAGGCACCTAAATACCGTACAACTTAATTAAATAAATTACAACTTGTATAATAAAACTTGGTAAGTGCTCTGACCAAAGTGTTTCTCTGTTTTTCAGTCATTGAAAAAAACAGATCAGCTAAGGCTTGTATGAGCAACAAATTAAGTTATCACAGCATTTAGGTGGCTCATAGGATATCCCACAGAGCAGAGAGCCAGACCCTGAAACCCAAACCTGTCCAGCCACCACAGAGAGCCGGTCTAGCAAACACCGCATTCTGCTCTCAGCACAAGGAGCTTCACACGGGCAGTCCTGTTCCTATCGCCCCAAAAACCAACAGCCTGTTCCAATCACTCTCCATAGAACATCAGCCTCTCACCTCACCGCACTTACACATGTACTGTAAAAGAAGAGTTTCTAAAAGACAGTTTGAAGGCACATCTGATTTAGGGGAGTCTGGGTCATTTAACAGTTTCCTAGTTGCAGGGGAAATGAAAGTTTCCTGGATTTTACTTTAGAGAGATGAAATTCGTGTAGCTAGAAATTTGCCAACCATAGCACAGCCCGTAGCACATAAATCAGTCTAGGCCCCCAAAAGCGTGAAAGATGGTCACTGCCAAAGGAAAAAGCAAAAGGCTATGGGAACACAGAAGTGAGCAACTCTGTATGGCTCAGGGAAGTCATAGCAAGGAGTATTAGCAAGGAGGTGACTGGTTTATGAGCTGTGCTGATGAATAAGAATTTACGAGATGGAGAAGAGAAGGCTGGTACTCCAGGAAGAGTAAACAACATGTGCCAAGGCCCAGGATTGTGAAAGGGCGTGCGTTGCTGGTGGGGAACAGTGAGAAGCTTAGTGAGGTTGGAGAGGAGGAGGGGGTGGGGCAGCGTGGCTGGAGGATGATGGTGAAATCAGGTGGGGCCAGATTGCGAGGCATTTAGTAAGCCATGCTTTTAAGGAATTAGCTTTTAGGCAATAGGGACTGAGGATACATTTTTAAGGAGAGGAGTGACATAAACAAACTTGGGTTTTATAAAGTGTAACCTGAATGGAGTGGGGCAGGGCCAAACTGTTGAGGAAGACCAGGTAGGACATGGCTAGAAGAGGTCTGGGGGGGGGGGGCCTGGGAGCCCATGACTAAGTAGTAGTGGTTGTTGGGGGGGGAGTGGGAATCGAGAGGACGGTACCCGTAGAGGATGGAATCACTAGGAATTGTGGTAAACAAGGAGAAGTGGTCAAGGATGACCATGAAATTAGGTTTCCAGGTTAGGTAAATGGACGGAGGTGAACCATTAACCATTAAAAACAGCAAAACAGGAGAAAGACTAGGTCATGAAAATAAATTTGGTTTTGAATGTATTGAGGCTGAAGTGCTTGGTGGCTTTATGAGCAGAGATTTCTAAGAATTCATTGAAAAAAAATGGTTCTGGTGGTCAAAGTTCGGAGCTACATGTCATTGAACCGGTGGGAGTTGCTACCATGAAATTCAATAAGATCTCCCCGGGCTAATGTGTAGAAGAAGGAGGAACAAGGACAAAACTTGGAATAATGCTAACATTTAAGTAACAGTAACATTGTTAGGAGGATATCTTTTATAGTGGCACAGAGTGTGTCCCTTTAGCAGGTAATGTTATTTCTATCTTTAAGATTTTACTGAAAGGAAGTGGGGTCCTCTTATCTATCTATAACGCCCTTTGCCCTCCTCTCCCTCCATCCAGCAACTGGAGGTCCATCTCTAATCTACTCTCATCCTCCAGGAGGCCAACTCCCTCTAACCTACGGAGATTTTTTTTCTTTCTCTAGCCTTCTGTTACACTTTCTATCTGAATTTAAGTTGACATTATGGTAGACTGTAAAAATGCCCACCATTCTCCACTGTTTCCATAAAGAAGCAGAGTCTCTTTTCAATCTGGATTGGCTGTGCCTTGTTTTGGTAAATGAAACATTAGGACAAGTAATGGAAGGCGTTCTTGCAAAGATCTTGCATACTGGGCTTACCTCCTTGCTTCTCTTGGCATCTTACTGCTATATGAACTTGCCTAGATTAGCCTGCTAGATAATAAGAGATATATGGCCAAGCCACTCCCATTACTGAGTTCCAGCAGAGAGCCACCTGTCACAAATGTGAGTGAGACCCTTGGGATCAACCAGTCCCTACTTAAATCACCAACTGGTCATTGACACATGGAAGAGACTATCAGAGATTAGTGGAAGCTGTCCCAGATCAGAACTGCCCAACAGAATCATGAGTTAACTAAGTGATGTTTAAATCACTAGTTTGGGAGGGGTGGGGTTGGTCTAAAAACACTTGTTGCGGGGCACCTGAGTGGGTCAGTCAGTTAAGCAGCTGACTTCAGCTCAGGTCATAATCTCACGGTTCATGAGTTCAAGCCCTGTGTCAGTCTCTGTGCTGACAGCTCGGATCCTGGAACCTGCTTCAGATTCTGTGTCTCCCTCTCTCTGCTCCTTCCCTGCTTGCTCTCTGTCTCTCTTTCCCTCTCAAAAACATATACACGTTAAAAAATATTTAAGTGCAAAAAAACGTTCACCTAGGGTTTTTTATCCAGTGAAAATATTCTTTGAAAATGAAAACAAAAGATACATTTAGAGAAACAAAATCTGAGAAAATGCATCACCAGTAGACCTGCCCTATAAAAAGTTAAAATATTAAAAATAAGAAACAAATAAATAAAATATTAAAGGAAGTTATTCAGCTGAAAGAAAATGATTATCAGACAGAACATAGATCTACATGAAAGAATGAAAGCATACTAGAAATAATAAATACATGGATAATTACAAAAGACATTTTTTCTCATTTAAAAATTGTACAGGAGAGTTGAGTAAAGTAAACATAATAGCAATGTACTGAGAAGTTTATGACAGACTTAAAAGTAAAAGATATGATGAAAATAGTGCAAAGGAGCACAGGTGGAAAATGGAAGCATGGGGTTGGGCTGGGAAGGAGGAAGGGAGGGAGAGAGAGAGAGAAAAGTACAATGAACACCCATATACCTTTCACTCTGGCTCACCAATTGTTCAAACTTTGTCACTTTTATTTTCTCTCTGTCTCTCATCTGTTAACTCAGCATATTTTTGTTGAATTATTTGAAGATAATATGCTGACATCAGGTACTTCATCCATAAATACTTCAACATGTGTCTCCTAAGTACATGGATAATCTACATAACCATGATATAATTACCACACTCAGAAAATTTAACATTATAATGACATCATCTAATATAAATCCATATTAAATATTCCCAACTGTCCATAGATCACATGTTTTGAACCCAAAATTGAGAATCCATCCCAGAAGGAAGTTTCCAGCACTAGCACTGTATCTTTCATGTTCCTGTCACATCTCTTGCATCACAAAAAGAAAACTTGGTTTACTCTTATCTCTACTGAATTTTAGCTATTCTTTTGTGTGAATGTTTCCAAGTCAGGTGTCCATTTGCATTTATTTCTGTGACTTAATATTTATTTGGGTAATTCTTGGGTTAAAGTCCATTTCTTCCATGAGACTGTTTTACGGGGTAGATACTGTTTTCCTCTAACCCCAAATGTACTCCCAGAATCTAGCAAGTGTTTGCCACATAATAGGTATTCAATAAATATTTTGGGAATGAATGAATGAATGAATGAATGAATGAATGAAGTGTTTAAGCTGGGAAAACACCTCTCTCTTATGTTTCCCTGCATGCCATAGAAGGGGACCCCAGTGGGAGTGTAAAAGATCCCTGTTAACAGAAAATATTCACTGTTCCTTTTGTATTTTCCTTTGACATTTAGAAAGCAGAAAAGGAATACAGGGAATATTGGATTTGATCTCCAAATCAGTACATCAAAATGTAAGAATCTAGTTACCTATGGAAAGAACTTATTTCTGTGACAACGGAAGAAAAAAAATTTCATAATTTTGACATAGCCCTCTAGAACAATTATTTACTATGCATTTCCTAAGTGTCAAACACTGTGTTAAATACTTTACATGTATTTTCAAGTTTTATTATTTTATTTTTTAAAGTCAGATTTATTGACGTATCCTTGACACTCAGTAAAATTCATAGTTTTGGGGTATAGTTGTGTGAATTTTAACAACCACACAAAGTTGTGTAACTATCACCATAATCATGATATAAAATATTTCCATCACCTCTCTGTCCCTTTTACACGTTATTTAATCCTCCTAACTACTTTTTTAGGTATTTATATTCATCATTCTTATTCTGGGAGGAAGAAAAACTGAGGCTAAGTGTAACTGAGTAACTTATGCAGGATTATGTAGTAAGTAGCAGGGCTTGGACACCACACAAGGTCTGTTTGACTCTAAATCTCAGGATTCAAGAACTCAGCATGCCATTATTAACTGTGCTATCTGATTTGTTCAGCGTTGAATTTCCCATTTTGTTGTACAATGGAATGACCATAGAGCTGTGACAACAAGAGGAAATGAAAGTGAACCTTTAAAAAATACAAAGAATACAGTAAATGAATTAAAAGATAAATGTTATGTCAAATTAGAGATACACGCTATCTTTAAAAAAAAATTTTTTTTAATGAGTATGAGTGGGGGAGGGGCAGAGAGCAAGAGAGAAGGAGACAGATTCTGAAACAGGCTCCAGGCTCTGGGCTGTCAGCACAGAACCCTATGCAGGGCTCAAACTCATGAACTGTGAGATCATGAACTGAGCTTGAAGCTGGACATTTAACTGACTGAGCACCACTTAAAATATTTTATGTTAGTTTTAGAGAGAGAGAGAGAGAGCATGTGTATAAACAGGGGAGGGGCAGAGAGAGAGGGAGACAGAATTCAAGTCAGGCTCTCTGCTGCCAGTGCAAAGCCAGAAAGCGGGCCTCGAACCCACAAACCCTGAGATCAAGATCTCAGCTGAAGTCAGACGCTCAGCTGACTGAGCCACCCAGGCACCCCTGTACACTTTCTCTTTACACAAGATTAAAGCAAGTAAATTTTTAGTTCATTAATATAGTAGTAAATACTTGATAAGTTTGAATTTTCACTTCACTTCACAGTTGAGGAATCCATTAGTCACTTGCATCTAGAAATGCCCTAGGATAAAATTTGGGGTTTGGTGACTGTCTGACACGCCAGACCCAGATAGTTCCTGTCCTCATGTAGCTTATCATCAAGTTTCAAGATGAAATGATTATCTACCTTATGCTTTTATTCAGTTTTCTGACATGCTGGTAGTTACAGCTAGACCCTGACTCTGCTCTGGTTTCCCTGATTTCCAAAACCCTCTCTACCAGCAGCTATAGAACGGAAAAAAATCAGTGGAAGCCAGAAATTAACCAGAAGGTCAGAGCCACCTTTATCACACTCTTGCATGAAGTCAGCCTCAAGCTATAGGAAACAACTAATTAGTTAACAGCTAAAACCCAGTCTATTTTAGAACTATATAAGCTAATAATCCTTAAAGCATGGAATATAAAATACATTGTCCTTCAGAGTTGAAACTCCAGACGGCTACACACTTGTTGAATGATAATGCAATCACCGAGTGCATCAACCAAACTCTTTCGCAATTGCCATTGAGCCTTTTATATTTTATCAAGGAAGCTTTCAACACTAGGAACGGACCAATATTTCCATTGCATGATCTAAACCCAAATATGTTGCCTTGAACTAATTATATACCCATATTCAGCACGTATCTCTGTACCTAGACGTTTACTTATAGTCACAAAATCTGTTATTCTCCAAACTATCCTACATTCAGTCAAACCTCTGTGACGTCTGGTGATGCTATTACTACAAACATCATTGCCATTAACTGACTTTGAGTCCTAGGAGACACATTCTGAACATTCTCCCCTTCACTGGTATATTATTAATATTAATACTGGGACAAACTTAAGAACGCCTAGAGAGAGTGGTTCATTAGTTAAGTGTAAACAGTCCTCACTACATAAATAAAGCCTGAGGGCATGATTTAGATATGGAGATTTAATGTAATAGAATGGTCATACATCATGTTTATTTCAGTGCATTTAATGGCAGCAAATTTATTGTTCAAGGATAATTTTTTTAACATAGACTAAAGTTATCTAAAGCCAAAAATGGTGAATAAAGTAGATGATACAAATAACTTGGTTTTTTTTTTCAGGGGGAGAGTATAAAAATTAGCTATGTTTATGAACTATTGGGACCTCATCAAAATAAAAAGCTTCTGCACAGCAAAGGAAAAAATCAGCAAAACTAAATGGAATGGGAGAAGATATTTGCAAATGACATATCAGATAAAGGGTTAGTTTCCAAAATCTATAAAGAACTTATCAAACTCAACACCCAAAACACAAATAAATGGGCAAAAGACATGAACAGACACTTCTCCAAAGAAGACATCCAGATGGCCAAAGGACACATGAAACTATTCAACATCACTCATCATCAGGGAAATACAAATCAAAACCACAATGAGATACCACCTCACACTAGTCAGAATGGCTAATATTAACAACAGATGTTGACAAGGATGAGGAGAAAGAGGATCTCTTTTGCACTGCTTGTGGGAATGCAAACTGGTGGTGCAGCCACTCTGGATAACAGGATGGAGTTTCCTCAAAAAATTAAAACTAGAACTACCCTATGACCCAGCAAGTGCACTAGTAGGTATTTATCCAAGGGACACAGGTATGCTGTTTTGAAGGAACACATGCACCCCAATATTTATAGCAGCACTATCAACAATAGCCAAAGTATGGAAAAGCCCAAATGTCCATCAGTGGATGAATGCATAAAGAAGATGCAGTATATATTTACAATGGAGTATTACTTGGCAATCAAAAAGAATGAAATCTTGCCATTTGCAACTATGTGGATGGAACCAAAGGGTATTATGCTAAGTGAAATTAGTCAGAGAAAGACAAATATCATATGACTTTACTCATATGAGGACTTTAAGATACAAAACAGATGAACATAAGAGAAGGCAAGCAAAAATAACATAAAAACAGGGAGAAGGACAAAACATAAGAGACTCTTAAATATGGAGAACAAATAGAAAGTTACTGGAGGGGTTGTGGGAGCGAAGATGGGCTAAATGGGTAAGGCATATTCAGGAATCTACTCTTAAAATCATTGTTGCACTATATGCTAACTAACTTGGATGTAAATTAAAAAATAAATTATATTTAAAAATTAGCTATGTTTATAAAGTAGTGTGAATTGTTTTCCTTGTGCATTTCTTTAGCTAGGTTTAAAGGCAATTATAAAACAGTTTTGTTGATGCGCTTAGTAATTTCATTGTTGTTCAACAACTAAATCGCCTTCTGGAGTTTCAATTTTGAGAAAGGACAACATATTTTATATTCCGTTATGTTTGTTTGAAAAGGCCACCCAACTTTATAGTTATACCATTTTTTAAAAGTTTATTTACTTTGAGGGGAAGAGGAGCAGAGAGACAGGGAGAGAGATAATCCCAAAAAGGCTCTATGCTGTCAGCACAGAGCCCAGTGCAAGGCTCAATCTCATGAACCATGGGATCATGATATGAGTTGAAATTAAGAGTCAGACTCTTAACTGACTGAGCCACCCAAGTGCTCCTATAGTGAGTTATATCTTTAAGATAATGGCCTTACTTCAAGTAATTCATTTTGGCTATAAAGAGAATTGGGAACTTGGGTGTTAATACTGGAATTTTTAATATATGCAACCTCAGTCAATCAATAAGCATGGTTCAGGGCATTGTTAAGTGCTATATGGGACCCAAAATATCTTTGAGGAATTTAACATCTAGTTTAACAAAGAAGACTGGTAAATATTAAATAATTTGATGACAAAATAAAGAAGTTGCTGCTCTGAGGTGAGTTTTTAATTATTATTTTATCATTAGCTTACTAATCAAATGAATAAAACTAATACATTTTATTTTTGTCCTATTTCTTGGGTACACCTTAATCCACTCCTCCTCCTCCTCTCTTCCTTGTATGGCCTAAATAGCTAGTCAGGACAACACCCATACCTTATTTACTGAACATCCAAATTGTTTGGATGAGGTCCTATCCTGAAACTAACATATGATAGATTTACATACCATATAGGTTAAGCACTGCCCTTCCATAGTAAATTGAGAACATTATGTAATTATTCCATGAGTGAGGATTTTGCAAGAGAGGACATAATTATTATATGAAAAAATGAAATAAAAAGTTCTTATTTGTATTGCTTGTTAAGTTGTATGAACTATATACTTCAGAATTTTTAATTCATATTTGCCATGTTCTTCTTTTTTCTGTATTTATTTTTGAGAGACAGAGACAGCACGAGGAGGGGAGGGTCAGAGAGAGGGAGACAGAATCTGAAGCAGGCTCCAGGCTCTGCGCTAGCTGTCAGCACAGAGCCTGATGTGGGGCTCAAATTCCTGATATGGGAGATCATGCCCCGAGCTGAAGTTGGTCGCTTAACAGACTAAGCCAACCAGGTGCCCCAAGATCTTATTTTTAAGTAATTGCTGCCTCCAATATGGAGATCAAACTCACTATTCTTAGATCAAGAGTCACATGCTCCTCTGACTGAGTTAGCCAGGTGCCCCAGATTATAATATTAAAAATTAGAATTCAAGGACACCTGGGTGAGTCAGTTAAGCAGCAAACTTTGGCTCAGGTTATGATCTCATGGTTCGTGGGTTCAAGCCCCATGTCAGTCTCTGTGTTGACAGCTTAGAGCCTGAAGCCTGCTTCAGATTCTGTGCCTCCCTCTTTCTCTGCCCCTCCCCCACTCATGCTTTGTCTCTCTCTTTCAAAAGTAAACAAACATTTTTTTTAAAGAGTAGAATTAAGTGAGGTCTTATAGCAGACATGATCATGTAACCCAATATCCATGTCGCCTTCTTTAAAACATTACCCTGATTATATCTGAGATGTGAAATCTACCCAACTAAAAATACTAGATATTCCAGTCTCTCTTCCAGCTGGGAGTGTCCATTTGACACCATTTGGCCAATGTGATATAGCTGGATGCCCCTGGGGTTGAGTTTGCCTTTCTAAATAAAGTAGTAAACCTTTAAGAGGAAAAAGTCTCTGGCTTCCATCCTCTTCATTATTTTTTTCTTCTTCCCTCCTGGAATATGGATGTTATGTCAAAGAACCATCCTATAATTCCATCTTCTGACCCAAGGGATGGTGGGGCAGGAAGATAGAAGCATCCTGTGACAATGATCCTATCATGGAGCCACTACCCCAACCTTAGCTGCTTATCTGTAGGTTTCTAATGTGAAAAATAATATGTCTCTATTTTAGTTGAGTTTTCTGCCATCTTCAAATTATACAGACTGTAGAAGTGTCCTAACTGGTTGCCAAAAAAAAAAAAAATGGTAGCTATTCTCTGTGAGATTTGGTGAATAGGAAATATTTTAGGAAAGCTTTAATTAACTAATAAATTGATATGAAAACAGGTGAGAGAGGGGAGGCTAGCTGGCTCAGTTGGTGGAGTGTGTGACTTTTGATCTCAAGGTTGTGAGTTTGAGCTCCATAATGAGTGCAGAGATTACTTTAAAAAGTAGAAAAGAAAAAAACAGGTGAGAGAATCTAATGGCAGGAAGGTAAAAGCAATGATATTATTAATAATTATTATTATAGTTCATCTTTATTGAGTGCTTACCATATGCCAACACTCAGATAATTAGGTATCTGTATCCTACTTACTATTTCCAGCAATCCTATGGGATGGCATTAGTGTTATCCCTATTTTACAGGTAAAAGGGATGAAGCTTGAAAAAGTTAAATAATTTGCCTTCAGTTACACAGCTAATTGGTGGTGGGCTGAGATTCCTTTTTTTTGTTTGTTTGTTTTGTTTTGTTTTTGTGTGTTTGTTTGTTGGGAGGTTGGTTCCATCTTAGTCCTCTCGTGGCTTCCTTCTCATTGTGTCCTCACCTGTCATCTGTGTGTCCATGTCCTAATATCCTCTACTAATAAAGATATCGGTCACAGTGGATTAAGGCCCACTCTAAAGAACTCATGTTAACTTAATCCCCAAATAATGTTACATTCTCAGGTGCTGGGGGTTAGGGCTTCAACTGGCCTGGGTTTCTTAACATCCTGCTGTGCCTCTCTTTAATCTTCCCTACTTCCCACATCTCTATACCCAGATGAGAAGATTATGCTCAAATATAAAGGGTCAGGATAGGAATTTGATTTAGTCTAGGAATAAGTGGGCAAGGATTAGTAGCAGAAGAGAGTTGCCCAAAAAGAAGTAGAGGAGAAAGCATTAGCTCACAAAACAACACTCTGCTTTCTAACCGAGGATCAGATGATGATATGTAGGCAACAAAAAGCAAGGCAGGAGCAATTCATGATGAACAGAATTAATCATTAATGCCTAAATATGAGTAAATGAGTGCCAGGAACAAAAGAGAAATCTCAAAGGGAGGAGGAGTAGTCTGAAATCATCACCAGGAGAGGCAAAGTTATAGACTTCCCTGCAGAGCTACTTGATTGAGAAGGGTAATTTACAGGATTGGACTTGTATTTATACTGATGTGTATGCACTAAATGATAGTATTTTCTCACTAAAGTGGATTTGTGACCAGTGGAATACTGCTTACAGACCTCTAGGTGTGAGTGAAAGTGGTTGACCAAGGGCCCAGAGTGAACTCTGAAATCCACGTTTCCCACATGCTGCTTATGGCCAAGGCCAATGAATGAACGTGGCCCAGACTCTAAGGCAGTCCTAACCCTAGGAGACACCCTCTCCCCTGATTGATGACTTTGGCTTGAGGATTCTTCAACATTCCTTGCTACACCTTCCTTAGGCTACACTAACTGACTGATGGCTTTCCAGGCCCCTTCCTGTGCCCCCTCCCCAATTTTCTACTGCAAGGATTTCTTCTAATAATATCTTTGCAAATTTTATATCCTTTTATACTCTTCTGGTATCTGCTTCTGGGAGGACCCAGACTAACACAAGTTATAAATGATTCCCTAAGAAAATGTCTTCAGTCTGGACTTCTTTCCCAAACTCTAGATCTCTTCAGATGTTACCAGAAATTTACACAAGGATTCTTCACAGGAAGGCTCCATTTTGTACGCTGTCTTGGCATAAACCATAACTGAAAACCTAGCCCCCCATACACACTCTCCATGTAATCAATAACTATTTCTCCTTCCCATCCCACCCCCACTACCTTTCTTGTCATTTCTCAGCTGACTGTAGTAGCTTTTCAGGTGTTCGCATTGCCCCCAGAGGCATCTCTGTCAAAACACCAAAACCACAACTCTGATCATATCACACCTTTAATCGAGATTCTTCAATAGATCTCTGTGGTTACAGCAGTAGCTTTAGAAGTTCTGGAGATGACCCACAGGAAGAAAGAAATTCTACATCACAGCACAATGCACATATACTTAGATAGGATATGTATGTATGTGCATAATTTATCCGAAGTAGAAGTTTTGTGAGAAAAATTTACCCTTGCTACTTGTGATGCACTCTGATATCTTCTATTTTACCCTATTGTATTCTGTTCTATAAAAATCTATTTCACACAAAAACAAGCATTGCAAACCACTGAATTAACCTCATTATCTACTAACAGATCATAACTTACAATTTGAAAAATCCTGGTCCAGAGGATAAAATCCTAAGTTCCTATCTTGGTTTCTAAGCCTTCTCCTGATAAAACTCCCCATAACAATTTAAAAAAAATATTTATTTATTTTTGGTAGAGTGCAAGCGGGGGGAGGGGCAAAGAGGTGGACAGAGGATCCAAAGCAGGATCAGCACTGACAGGCTCACAGCAGCAAGCCAGATATGGGGCTCAAACTCACGAACCACAAGATCATGACCTGAGCTGAAGTTAGAAGCGCAACTGACTGTACCACCCAGGTGGCCCCCAACAACAATTTTGGCTTTATTCATTTCTTTATCTCATCAGTAAATAGCCTCTGAATGCCCACTACCTGTCAGGCACTAGATGGGGAATTAAACAGTGAATGAAGTGTCAGCATCAACCAGAAAAGAGAGTAAAGTAGCTTGTGAAACACAGAACAGTGAAAAGCCTATTAACGTTTAATTATGAAATGATTGTTCGGGCAGCACATAGGAAGTGTTCTTAGGCTGTTTCTGGGGAAGTAGAGAGGGTTTCCCAGAAGAAAAGACACCTGACAAAATAAGTCAGAATTAATCAGGAAAAGGGCGCAGTGAGAAGTAGTATCCCAGGCAGAGGAAATAGCTTGCTTGTAGCCCCAGAGATAAGAGAGGGCAGGATATTTTTGAAGAGGGAAAAGTGCTTCAGTGAGGCTGCAGGGCAGAACCAGGAACACATGTAGGAGATGAAGACAGAGAGGTGTTAAACGACCCACGGAGGCTGTTGAAAGCCGCACGTGCTTTCAGGTCTGGGATTTTCAGATGTCTCCGAGAGGCTTGGGGACTGCAGAAAGACACAAGATAAAGGCCAAGCAGTTTGGGCTCCCCTTTCCCCCTTCAACCTGAATATTAGTGGCACAGTATTAATATTGTAGGGGCCAATGGCAGGCTAGCCAAGATGTACCAGAAGAGCATATTGATTATTTTAAATTGAAGTTACTTAGGAGTCAACCAGTACAAGGACATTCAGCCCGTCCTCTGTGCCCCTCCCCTCCTCAGAAAGCAGAAATCTCCCATATAAAACACACTCTTCCCATAAGTAAGTAAAAAAGACATCCTTATCACCAGAGACAGAAAGTTTAAAGCTGAGAAAACTATAGAAACAAAGTTGTTTTTTTTTTTTTTGCTAATCTACATCCTCAGCCCAAACGCTCATTAGAATTCTTACTAATTGAAACTCCTAAACACCTGTTTTCTTTTTCCTGTCAATTCCTCATGAATATAGTGTCTGTCTAAAAGGTATAAAAACTACTTGTTTGTTCATTTCCTTAGGTCTCAATGTCATTATTGAGCCTCCATGCACACATAATAAGACTAATTTTTTTTTTCCTGTAAATCTTCTTCAAGTAAATTTTAGTCCAGCTGGTAGACCTGGAAGGGTAGTGGAAGGATTTTTCCTTCCATAAAGCATTTGATATAGAACATTCTGGAGGGAGTGTGTGGGGAATGGATTGAAGGAGGGCCAGATGGACAGGGGCCCCAAGCCAGCGTAGTGTCAGTAGAGAGTGAGAGGAGAGAAGTGGAAAGAATTTAGAGTTGGGAGGAAGAAGAGAGTACACTGACGATACAATTCTTGAACACTCATCATTGACACTTGCTGAATCTTCTGTTTCCTTTGCCTAGAACATGGGTTCTTAACCTTATTTATTTATTGTTATTTTGGTGGTGGATCCCTTATTCCAGTGAAGCCTATGGAGGCTTTCTCAGGAAAATATATTTAAATGCACAAACATACATATTATCATAAAGAGACCTGATTATATTCATGTAAAATTATCCAACTATTCAAAAAACAAGTTTGTGTTATAGTATGTTTATCAATGCAACAAATAATAAGGGGGGGTCTAACACCTACTGTAATTTCAAAGTAATGATACATGTAAATAATATTTCAATAATAGGAGTCAACCTCAATGTCAGTTGCCTATATCTATGTATCTATCGGTGACAAGTTACAAGTACTGCTAACACTACTTCAGTTTGTGGCCTGTATTTATATTGAAGGAAATTCCAAATTTCAAAGGGAGGAGGTTAGTGAAAATAAAGATATAATGATCTTATCATACAAATTCTTCAAACATTTGAATTTGAAACACAAACTTCTTGGTTAAGAGCTCTTGGCTTAAAAATCCTTTGCTTCCTGTTGCATGCTACCTATCCTGCAAGATTTCTTTTATACATTGCTACTGGTTTGTTCTTGAAGCTAGGTTCCCATGACAGGTGTAAATAGTTCTATTACAGCCTGTTAGGGACTGTTGCAGTAATTTGTTTACTCATCAGTTCTCTGCCACATTGGAATGGGAGTTCTTTGAGGGAAGAAATTATTTCTGATGCATCTTAGTATCCTGAGTACCTTGCACAGCTGTGCACATGAAAGCCTACTAAATGAATGAACACATTGTTCTGTGAGAACACTAATCATTTTATAAATTGCTGGGAAAGCATTGTGGAGGGGGGAGAGATAATGATACTTTATTTGAATCTATCTTTCAGGAATACAAAAATTTCATGTCATGGTTAGTGGATGAAAAGAATGTTAGAAAATCTTCCTAGAAGAAGGCAGTGAGTAGAATAAGGATGCATAAAACAGTACCTGGAAATGTGTGGAAGGCAGGTAAAAGATTGCTGTTTAGCTTTGCTCTTTGCTCTAATGGCAATCCAACAAAGATGAACAGTTTTTCTAAGAAGTTTAGATCATGGGCCAGAAGCAGTCTCTGATACCTGAGATTAGGCGAAATATCAAGCTACCTGAAGGCTACTTCTTAACTTCAGTCTCTCAGTGGTTAGATAAAGAGATGATTACTGTGAAGCTGAAATTTCAGAGCTTCACACTTGTATGAGCCCTTTCTGAGGTCATCTGACTTCGTATTTGTAAATTATTTGTGAGTATGTGTGCTTTCTAAAGAGGACTTCCCAAATTGTATGAGCCTTGAGATCCTGGTTAGAATAGTAGAAAAAATGTTACAGAATTGTGCTCAACTCATAGAATGCTCAGTATGTGTCAACTAACTAAACAAACAAAAAAAATAGTGGATACATGATGATTTTCCATCTTCCTGACATATAGTATCTTACATTTGCAGAACAAAACACTCACACAACCCAGGGTGACATGATGGGTTTGTCCCTGCTTTTGATCATTCTTTTATTTCTTTCCTGAAATACTTAAACCTTTCCCTTCTCTGTCATGCTCTTAAGCCATGCCAGTCTTTTACAGCTCAAGGTAGTAGATGGATCTTAGAAACATAGTGATGGATAGAGAATGTTTCAGTTGCAGTGTTTAGAGCAACATGAAAAGTAAATCATGGCATGTGTGTGGTAGTGATATGGCCAAAGGAGAAAGATAATGGAGAAAGATAAAGGAGGCAAGTGTGGGCCGGCTGTACCATCAGATCTGGGAGGTGATTGCCAAACAGTAATGATTATAAAAGGACTTTTCAAAAATTCATCACTTAAGCCACAAAAAAAATTTTTTAGGTAAACCTGAATACTTTAATTTTTAAAAAATTAGGTGGTTTAAACCATACTGCTTGTCCCTAAAATTCAGAGGGCCTTTAGGAACATACCACTTCTGGGATGGCAATTATGACAAATAATGTATGTGGGCAAATTATCCCACAGAAAGAAAGGTCCCAGCACAATAGTTGTTGATACTTCTGCATTAAATTTTACTTACATTTTAAAGTAAAAAAGATAAATAATCTTAACATTCTGCTGTATGTAGTTAAATGGGACTTACACTTAAAATCAAAAATTTTTATTTGAAAAAACAGTGCACCTGAAAAGACTAGAAGGAAACCTTAACTGCCTATTACTAAGTGAAGGAAGCCAATCTGAAAAGGCTGCGTGCCTTATGATGTCAACTATGTAACAGTCTGGAAAAGGAAAAATTATTGAAGCAAAAGGATCAGTGGCTGCCAGGGCTGGGAAGAGAGAGGGGTGAACAAGTGGAACACAGAGGATTTTTAGGGCAGTGAAACTGCTCAGTATGATACTGTAATGGTGGGTACATGTCATTACAAATTTGGCCAAAACTATAGGATATACAACACCCAAAGTGAACCATAATGTGAACTATGGACTTTAGGTGATAACGGGGTGTCAGCATAGGTTCATTAATTATAACAAATTGCAGTGCAGGCTCTCTGCCAATAAGAAAGAGATTGTGTGTGTGTGTGTGTGTGTGTGTGTGTAGACAGGAAACACACACACACACACACACACACACACGCACACACTGGACTTGCTGCTGTGAACCTAAAACTTCTCTAAGAAATATAGGTAAGTAATTAAAAAAGATATATTACCTGATCTTTAAAGTTGGGTAACCAAAGGCACTGGGAGGTCAGAGAGAGACCAGCCAGACAGGTGATGGGTAATGAAGCTGGAAAGCTGGATTAGTGTTAGACTGAGAAATCTGGATTTAAATCTGTGGGCAGCAAGGATTTGGTTTTTGTAAAAACAGGACAGAGCCATAATTAAAACTGTGCTAAAGAAGACAGCTCTGGCAACAGATTGTAAAATGGGTTGGCAGGAAGGAATGGTATGTCCAATGAAGGACATAAAAACAACAGCTCCCATATGTTGAGAGCTCACTATGTGCCAAGCACTATAGTAAATGTTTTATGTGCATCATCCTACTTAATCTTCACAATGAATCTCTGAGGCAGGTGCTATCATTATCCTCATTTCACCACAAGGAAAATGGAGAAGTGGAAGCTTGGAGAAGTTACATAAGAGCCAGGTTCTTGGGCATGTGACCTCTTCAACTGCCCATCCCATGGTTTAACCATCTGCTGTCGCCATCTTGTAATTCTTTTTCAAAACAAGGGGCCCTCATTTTGATTTTGCACTGGACATTGCAAATTATGTAACCAATCGTGGTTAAATCGTTTTGTGTCTGACCATACGGGCAAAAGCTGTAGGATGTGGGATTTAAGAGCTCATGTCCCTGACTGCTCTTCTACACTAGTTTATGATCTAAGAACAAATAGAATGTGAAGGAGAGGAAAAGGATTTAAAGAGATTTTGTTAGCTCTGACAAGGTTCAGAAAGTGGGTTTTTTCCTAATTAAAATAAGTTTGTTATTGGGGCGCCTGGGTGGCTCAGTCGGTGAAGCCTCCGGCTTCGGCTCAGGTCAGATCTCACGTTCGTGGGTTCGAGCCCTGCGTCAGGCTCTGTGCTGACGGCTAGCTCAGAGCCTGGAGCCTGCTTCCAGTTCTGTGTCTCCTTCTCTCTCTGACCCTCCCCTCCCTCTCTCATGCACTGTCTCGCTCTGTGTCAAAAATAAATAAAACATTAAAAAAAATAAGTTTGTTATGAGAATCTTTGTACAGTTTCACAGGATCTCTTGAGCTAACCAGACGTTTCCTATTGGGAAACACTGTAACGTCACTGGGGGTGCCCTTCCCTGGCCTCGCTGCTTGAGGAGCTCTGAGCTTCATGTCAGGTTGATTGTGACACCTGGTGACAGCAACGTGTTATTGCAAGGATTTATTTTGCTCTTTCAGGAATCAGGCTGTACTTTTTTTCCTTCCCCTTAAGTTATATACTTCCTAGACTCTTTTCATCTGTACTCATTGAAAAATCAGATTTAAAAACCTGCTTGATTTACTTGTCCGAGTTATTAATAAGAGCTTTTGGTAGAAAAATATTCAAATGGAAACAGCCAAATAATCTAATTCAAAGATTTTTTTAGAATATTAGTTTATGAGATGAACAATTAGAACACAGTATGTATGAATTATGAGTATATATGTATATATTCTACAAAGAATATTTGGCATATTGCTTTAGTTCACTCCTGCAGAACTCATCTGTGTAGACAAGTACACAGAGAGTTCTGAGTAACTGGACTCTAACAGTCCTATAACACAATATTTTCAATAGAAATCTGTATTTTCTCTATAGCGGTGATAGAATTACACACATTACTTAGAGTTCACGTGATAGTCATAAGGAAACTCTCCAAAACTGTGATTTTAAAATAAATTTTCATGAATCTATTTAAATTTGGGGGTTCCTGTAATGTTGGTTGAGAGATTTTTTTTTTTTTTATCAAGCACATGACAATGTAGCCTCAAGAAATAGTTGAATGAATGAAGACTTGACACAGTGCATGAAAGGCTATCATTAGAGCTAAGTGAGTCTGCCCAGCTCCTGGAGAGATTATAGAATGCCAGTGAAATAGATACAAATGGAATTCCCGTGGTTGTTGAACACTGCAAGTCTTGAAATAATATTTAGATCCTCCAAATGTTTTCTCACTTCATAAGAGAAGTTCTATCTATATGTATATATCCCAACTTTCAAGCATGTCTTTAGAATTGATTAAAAGTAAAATCTTAAAGCCATAAATATGATCACAACACACTTAAATGTGTGTTAAATTCTTCAGTATAACACATTTTGGACACGTTGTTTAATTTTTTATTCTACAACATTAATATCTATGTGCAAAACCTGAGGTAGGCAGTGCCTTAGAAATCTGAAGAGGTATACAGAAGTGTTAAGCTCCAATCCCTCTAGTGTCCAGGTAGGGCATTCTAATGGTCACATAAGTGAGAGTGTGGAGATGATGGCAAAGTGGGGAGGATACGCCCAGCCTAAAAGGGCCAGCTACTGCTACTCCAGTTCGTGTTGCTATGTGGCAATGTGGCCCCATGGTCGTCAGATGTCAGGATAAGTCAAAAATCCAAATTGTTTTGTAAACACTGTTACTATTAATTTTTTTTGAGTTTTAAAAGCATTTTAAGGGACAAAGAGAATGTATTTTTGTTAACTGACAAAGACTAATTTGATCATGTATAACTCTTAGGCTCTTTTCCATAGATAACAATAGCCACCAGAGAAACAGAGGTAGATAAAGATTAATTACTTTTCCCGAATCTGGATGTGAGATTATAATGGAAGCCAGTCTTAGACCAAATTCCGTTATTCGTGCAGACATTTATTAAACAAAATAGTCCCTATAACCTGCTCTATAAGGTGGATGAGATCCCAATTCTCTGCCCTTTATGGATGCTCTCATAGCTCCTTGCAAGAAAGGTTCTCTTAAGGCAGGAATAACATGATTCCTGAGACTGAATTCCATAACTTTTATAGAAGACATAAGAAAATTTATAGATCAAGCTTTAGGCTTCATGGATTTCTACAGTCTGTTCATCCAAGAGTGGTAAGAATCTAAAATATTTTAGTCAATCTACATATCTTAAGTACTGCTAATTTAATAAAGATTCCATCTCTAACATTTACATACTTTTGAGCAAGCCAAAAATAAATACCCATCTCTGACATTCACTATGCTGGCAAACCATGAGGTGTTGATCAACATAGTGACAACAGACATCCTTGTGATAGATGCTTCTGGAGTATGATCTTCCTGATGTTGTTACCTGACCACCTCTGGAGCATGGAATTCTCCAGTTTGGGGAATTAGAATTGAAACTTAACATGGCACATGCATACCATCACAGTATGTATGCTAAAGTAGGTGAGAGTACATTCCAGAGTCACACCAGTGATCCAGTTCCAGCCTCTGAAACTTGGGTTTGCAGCCTTTCACATATAAAAATTTATCCCTGCTTTCTAGGAGTTTCCATTCTAGAATAATCTGAGAGGAGTTGAGTAAGGGTAAAAGAACAGGAAAATGGAAATATGGTTGTGTTCTGGAAATACACTAGAGAATGTGTAGTCAGATGGAAAAAGCAATGACACATTACCCACACAGATCAAAAAACTGGCCGACCAGATGTGGCATCGGCAGAGACCCTTACTGCCTGGCGACTGTGGGACCTCAATCTGCTAAGAGCAGTGTGCCCTTCAACTTTCAACTTTCCTTGCTAAACATTTTGAAATTGATTAAGTAATAAAGGAAACTACTGCTCTCTATATAAACTCTAAACTATGAGGAAGAATTTTGATCCTCAGATGAGAGTGATGGGAATCATGGAAGGAAACCCATGTTCAGCTTAGTTTATTTCAATAAACTTTATTGCATGCCTGGCATCATGCTGCCATTAGGCATGCACAAAAAGATTGAGGAAAGTATGAAGAGCATCTAGCCCAGATTGGGTGGACCAAGGAAAACTTTCTTTTTCTTTTTCTTTTTTTAATGTTTATTTATTTATTTTTGAGGGAGAGCTGGGGGGGGCAGAGAGAGAGGGAGGGAGGAGAGAAAAAGAGAGAGAGAGAGAGAGAGAGAGAGAGAGAGAGAGAGAGAGAGAGAATCCCAAGTAGGCTACGTACTGTCAGCACAGAGACCAATACAGGGCTTGAGCTCAAAGAAATGTGAGCTCAAATCAAGAGTGAGAGGCTTAACTGATGGAGCCACCCAGGAACCCCTCCTCTACCTGCTTCCTCAGGAAACTTTCTAACACCTGAATTGAATGTTGGGGAATGAGTGGTGAGTGGCAAATGGGGGAGAAGGGATCTAGGGGATAGCATTTTAGGGAAGAAGGGTCTGATGGAGGATAGCATTTCAGGCAGCAGAACAGAGGGATCAGTGGCACAGAAGCATGACATAGCCTGAGTGCACAGAACTGCAGAATGTTTGATACTATTAGAGATTGAAGTACAAGATAGGGAGGACTGGGAAAGGAAGGAAGGAACCAATTGATCATGCTAAGAAACTAAGAATTTGCCCAGAAGGAATTGTTAAAATGTTTTAAGTATCAGAGTGACATGGTTAGAGTGCATAATAGTGTACAGTAGCACTCCCTTATCTGCAGTTTCAATTTTCGTTTTAGGTACCAGTGGTCAGTTGAGGTCTGGAAGTAGATGATTCTCCTTCTGACGTTCTGTCAGAAGAAGGTCAACGTAGCCTAATATTACATCACAATGCCTGTGTCATTCACCTCACTTCATCTCATCACGTAGGCATTTTGTCATTTCACATCATTTATGAGAAGAATGAGTGCACAACAGTATTTTGAGAGAGACCATATTCACATAACTTTTATTATAGTATGTTATAATCATTCTATTTTATTATTAGTTATTGTTGTTAATCTCTTACTGTGCCTAATATATAAATGAAACTTTATCATAGGTACGCCTGTATAGGAAAAAAAACATAATATATATAGGGCTTCGTACTATCTGTGGTTTCAGGTGTCTGTTGGGAGGTGGGTCTTGGAACGTATTCCCTGTGGATAAGTGGGGATGACTATAATCTACTCTTGTTGAAATCAAAGGCAAATACAGATGGAGCAAGGCTGGAATCGGGGAGAACAGTTAGGGAGGCTATCCCAATAGCTTAAATAAAAAGTGATGAAGGATTTTAATCAGATGAGAGCACATTTGAACATGCCTATAGACTGAAGAAAGAAACCAGAAGGGAAATTGGGGAGGCAGGTTAATTGGTTGGAGCACAGTCAGAGGAGCTACAGCTGAATTAAATATGACTTAACTACTTCATTCTCTGAAACTAGCAGGTTTAAGACAGAAGAGAGTAAATGGTAAGTTTGGGTCAGGAAGTAATGGCATGTTAGAGTTTATGGAGATAGTAGAGACAACTTAGAGTTTAGGAAAGCATATTTAAGTAAATTTAGAGCAGAGAAAGTTGTGATTCCCTGGCTTTGAGCCTTACGAGCGGTGAGGCATACAAAAATAAAAACCAGACTATACAAGTGCAGACTAGTATAGTGGGAAGAAAAGAAAGCATGTTATTAACAGGGTCTCTCCTTTCAATCAATAATTTCGAAGGACTTTATAAACAAGTTCACACAATTCAGACAGCTGCCTGAGAATCACCCAGAATGAGTTGAGGGTTGGGGGAAATGGTAAGGTCAGTCAAAAAGAGCTCTTTAAAAGTTATCTTCATAGAAGAAAATTTTGAAAGATAAAGTGTCATTGACTGAGAGACAAGACAATGTTAACAAACGTAAATGACAGGGAGCAAATATATAATTCTTATTTCCAAATTTTTGCTCAAGGAAAATAATCACGAGATGGGAGAGAGTACAACTATTTAACAGGGACGGTGATAAGTGGACCAGATCCAGGAAAGAGGTATGTCATGTGAATAATGGCTGAAAGAACTGACAGTCATTAGCTCAAGTGAGTTATGGAGCATGAGAGCTATATTTTCATATTTGAAGTGCTGTCTATTAGAGCAGTGATTAGATATTTCCATTGCAGGTTGTAGGCACAAGGTTGGGAAAGACAAGGGGAGAAAAGAAGGGCCAATACTTAAAAGTTACAGGAAGCTGAATTTCAGCTCAATATAATAACTTTCTTCCTATTTGGTTCTCTATAGTCCTCCCCCCCACACTTAATAGAAAAATTTTCAAACATATAACAAAATTGAAAAAATTGCACAGCGAACACTTAGATGCTATTATTAACATTTTACTGTACTTACTTGCATTATCACATATTTCTCCATCTACTCATTCCTCTATCCATCCATAAATCCATCTGATATTTTGGATACATTTCAGAGTAAGTTCCATACAATTTTGGCTACCATTGGGAAGGTGGGTGTCCTGTGAAAGGGAGGCATAGGCAAATGACCTCCAAATGTTGAAGGAACAGAGAGACTGAAGAAAAAAGCCACAAGCCCAGCTTGATGAAAAATAGTTTATTAATGGATTTACTGACAGAAGTATGTCTTAAGTGGCTACAACATCTCACCTCCTGTAAGACCTGCTTTTATAACCCTGGAGTCTGGGGAGTACAGCATGGTTAAACAAAAAGAAAGAAAGTATGTGCTCAAGAGGGCTTCAGGTCACAGAGTAGTTATCACGATGATTTGTCCAGTATAAGATTAGTCTAGTTCACATGGTGGGACATCTTAATTACAAGAGATTTTTCAGAGAAGCTAATGGCTGACTATTGGGGATACCAAAGAGGGAATTTCTGCATTGAGTAGGTGAAGTGGGCCCGACTATGGATTTCAAACTTTTTGGATTGCTATCCATACTAAGAAATGTATTTTGCATTCTTAACCTGTGTACACCATATATATACTGAAGTAAAATGAAATTCAGAAAACAGTATTTACCCTTAACTGGTGTGAAGCATGCTAGTATTTTCTACTATATTTCATTTAAAAATGCCAGTCATTACACACTAAATTAGATGACCCACCAATGTGTTGTTACTCATCATTTGAAAATCACTGGACTAGTCAATCTCTAAGAAGATTTGTCGTTTTGAAAGAATCCTGTGGCTCCTACTAGGACTTCCCTAATCTTTCCAATGATGAGAAACTTCTTTTGAGTCTCAGCAGAGTATTTACCTAGCATGTATGGCATGCATAATTAAGGGAAAGATGTTAAATGCCCGATTAAGACTTATGGATAGATCAGATTCAAACACTTTTAGGAGTTTTTAAATTGTTCTTATTTTCATAAACAGAAACATTGTAAGTATGCATTGTTGGATGAATGAGAGGGTTTCAGTACTCATGTGTTTAAGTCTTAACTATGGCTATTAATCCCTGTTGTGGCTCTGACAAAGTCGAGAAGACCAAATGAGGAAATAGATACGAAAACACTTTGAAAACTAACATTTTATTAGCATTATTCTGCGAAGCCAGGGAAGGGGAGGCTGCCGTCAAGCTCTGTGACGCACGGTCTCAGTATTTTTTAAACTCTCTATTCTTACAGTACTGTACATTAGTCTCTCGAAACACCAATAACTATGCCAAAGGCGTGAGACTCCCCTAAAAGAGTATTAGCTGTAAACTTGCTAGGCGTTTGACACCCTAATCCACACGCCCTTCTCCGTCTGCGCATGCTCTAGCGCAGCTCCGGCCTCCTCCCGGGGTTGGGCGGACCGCGGAGGGTGGAGCTCAGGCCACGTGGGTTCCGTGACGTCATCTCTGGGCGCCGACAGTGACTGGACTTGCTGTAGGCTTCTAAGGCCCCGCGGCGCTGCGGGTTCTATTGGCAGATATCGGAGGGCGGAAGTGTAGCAGGGCTCGCTCCGACCTCCGTGCCGCTGCTTTCTGCGGCTGCGCGGGCTCTCGGGACTCCAGGCTCCCGCGCCTCTGCGGGACAGTGTATCAAGCACCCTGCGCCGCTGCCCTGCCGGAGCCCGGGATCCGAGCGTCTTCCTCGGTGCAGGAAGCGGGAGAAGGAGCTGGCGTTTCTGGTGAGTGTGAGTGTGTGTGTGCGCGCGCACGCGTGTGTGTGTGCGCCTGTCTTCGTCTCCCTAGGGTGGGGAAATGCCCGGAGGAGAAGGGTTGGGGAGGTGCCAGGTAGGTGTGGTAAGAAGGAGGGGCGAGTGACAGACGTGAGGAGCGCTCCCCCGGGTGGCGGTAGCTGGTTAAGGTGGTTCCTTCGGGGTTAGGTGGGGTTGGCCAGATGCCGCCCCCTCCGGGGACCTTGGGCAGGCCGGAGGGTATAGCCTGTGTGATCTCTCTCCGGGAATCTGTCAGTCCCTTAGGAACTGGAAGCCTAAGGTCCTGTCGCAGCCTCTAGAGTTTATTTAGCTCAAGACGTGCATTTTTCGTGGGACAGTTATTTAAATCATAATTATTTTACAGCCACTTTAGTTCTGTCCTAGTTTGGTGTGTGTGTGTGTGTGTGTGTGTGTGTGTGTGTGTGTGTGTTTTCTCCAGTTTATCTTCTCGACGGCATTCATTAAGTCTCATTTTCATAATGATATTTAATGTTAACAAAGTCATTTTCTGTTGGCAAAGAACTTTTACATCCTTTATATTTTGGATTATTTTGAAATCATACCTGAAACTTGAGGAACGTAGGGGAACTGGATTGGTTCTAGTTTTTTCTGGTGAGGCACAGCATCTCTTAAGCAACAGTCAGAACTCAGAGATTGTCAGACATCACTGAACTTCCAAGGCCTTCCAGAATCCACTTGATAAATCTCAAAGAGTCTCTTGGACTGGGTATTTGGATTTGAACTTGTTGGTGATTTGCACAGATGGATTTGTTGGTTGAATTTCGAATTTGAAAGTAAAGCTTTGGCTGAGGGTAGTAGTTGAGGGTATTTTAGAATTTTATGCCAGATTTGAGCATATGCTGTGATAGACAAAGGTATGCCGGTTAAAAGTGGGGGGGAAATGGGCAGAATGGTACTATCTGGCTCTGACTCTTTAGAATAATGTCCATATCTTAAGTGTAGGTTTGCTTTATTAATTTAACAAATACTGAGTGCCTGTTATGTGCCAGGCACTGAACAAAAAGCAAATAAAACAATAAACAGTGAATAAAACAATAAGAACTCATGCCATCATGAAGTTCACTTTGAACGGGTGAGGGGAAGACATTAATATAAAAATTAATTTAAAGATATGCCAGGTGGTGAAAAGCGCTAGAGAGAAAAGATAAGGGGAACAAGGTTGTGTTGGTGGCCTGTGTAGGAAACTGCAGTGGCAGCTTTAGAAAAGATGATGTTTGAGCAGAGACCCAAAAGTGATAAAGAAGGGTTTCATGTGTATGTAGTGGAATGAGGCATCAGACCTACTACAAATCTGTGAGGCAGGAGCTTACCAGCTAGTTTGGCTGGAACAGAGTGAGCAAAAAGGGAGAGTATAGATTGCCAGGTCAGAATGGGTCCAGGTCATATACTGCCTTGTAGGACTTTGTAAGAACTTTAGTTTTTATTTTGAATAAGATGGTAGGATTTGAGTAAAGGACTAGACTGATCTGACTTGTGATTAGAAGGATCTTTCTGGGTGCTGTGTTGTCTGTCTGCAGCAAGGGCAGAAGTAGGCCATTTATCCAGGTGAAAGGTCAAGGTGACTTGAATCAGTGCGGTAATAGTACAGATGGTGAGAAATGACCAGATTCTGGACTTGTGTCTAAGCTAGAGCAGTCAGGTGTGAAGAAGGGTCAAGGATGACTCCAAGATTTGTGGCTGTAGCAACTAAAGACTAGTTACCACTTAGTGGTTTGGGGAAGACCACAGAGTAACAGGGAGATGAGGAAGGAGGGTCTGAAATCATTTTCTGTTTGGACATGCTAAATTTTCAAATGAAATGTCAATTTTGGGTAGTATATATAATACTAGAGTTCAGAAGAGGAGTCCGGGTTGAAGTTATAAATGTGGGAATTGTTAATGTAGAAATGATATTCAAAGCCCTGAGAGATCTCCAAAGATGTAGTTCAAGGACTGAGTCCTGGTGCACTTCATTCAACATTTGGAAGAAGTTGGAGAGATTTAGAAACTATTCCCCCATGGAATTGGGCTGTTAATTAAAACCAGTTGATAACCACTGATAGTGGAACAGTAACAGGATAGAAGGAAATAGAAAGCCAGTTTATTAGCTGTGAGGGAGTGAGGAAGGAGATATGAAAATTAGAGGAGAGAGGGGATATGAAATGGTGATATAGGACATGGGAGGACAAATGGACTATGGATATGTAGGAACTCTGGCCAGTACTCAGGGCCTACTTTTGAGGTTAGTGTTTATGAATTTAAAAGGAGACCAGCCAGCATAGATTATTTTTAGATGTTTTCAAATTTATTACTAGTAATTATTTGATATTTTAAGTAATTTCTAGGTAGTTGGGGATTTTGTCAGCAGTATAGCGTCAGGTAATAGGTTAGCCTTTCTTGGTTTGTAGTGTGAAAGAGACTAATTGTGCATTAAACTTTTATCATATCGTGCTGTGTGCTAAATGTTGTTGGCTGGGCACCTGCTTTGTTCCAGGCTTTGAATTAATTGCAGAGATTGTAGCAGTTAGGAAGTAGCTCCTGTCTACAAGAGCTTACTTCTAGTAGCCTGCATCATGGGTTGTGATTTCCTTGCTTCCAAAACATTACCTTCTAATTGGATGCATGGTAATGATAGTGTAGTGAGAGAGGAAAATATTCTTGTAAAATAGTGAAATTTGCTGAATTTAAAGTTAATTTATTTTGAGAAAGGGAGAGAGAGAGAGACAGCTGGCATGCATGCAGTGTGCAAGAGGGGGAGGGGCAGAGAGCAAGAGCAAGAGAGAGAGAATCCTAAGCAGTTTCCACACCGATGCAGGGCTCAGTCCCACAAACTCAAGATCATGACCTGAGCAGAAATCCAGAGTCAGACACCCAACCAACTGAGCCACCCAGTCACCCTTGAAATTTTCTGAATTTAAAGTGTGATTATACTGATTTGGAGAAGAGTTTAGCTGGAAAATTTTCTTAATTGCTAATATAACTTTTCAATTTATATATCTTCTATATTTTCTAATCATTTGATAAAAATTCCAGATTCTGCTATGTGCTAATTTTGCCAATATTGAGGATTCAAAGTAAATATGATTCCATTTCTACTATTGATGAACTCACAGTTCAGTGTGGGGAGGGGCAAGAGACAGATAAGATAAACATAACTGCAGTGCATTGTTATAACATGCTATTATAGAAGTAATTAAATTGGAGATTGCTTAGTGGAAAGCTTCCCCGGAAGCTGATGTTAAGCTGACTCTTAAAAGAGGACTGAGAATTGGCCAAAAAGAAGAGGAAAGGATTTTGAACAGACAGGACATGGAAGCATGAAGAAACCATGTATTGTATTAAATACATATGCCATTTATTGAGTAGTTGCCAGATGCTAAACACCCAACGGCCCTGTGAAATTAGAATTATCTTCAGTTTACAAATATGAGGTTCAAAGATGCTAGGACACAGCTTATAGGTGGAAGTCTAGGTGTAAACCCATGTCAGTCTGATTTCAAAACCCCTTAACCATTTATCTGTGTTGCCTGCTGTCTAGGCATTTAACTTTTCCCTGTCTTTGTTCCCTCAGCCGGTTTTTCATCAACTTCTATTCATTCTTCCTTGGAAAGACCTCATATCTGTCTCTTATCTATCTACTACTACCAGTACCAGGCACTCATTATTATATGACTTAGCACTGAAATTGCTTCCTGGCTACCCTCTCTTGGATGTGGGATCTCCTTTTGTGTACTACTGGGTAATTGTTTTTATTTCACCATTATCAAACCTTCCAGACTTTGTAGGTTGGATGAAATTGAGAACCCTTGGTCTGCTGTTTGGTGTGCTTCATGATTTTACATTTATAGAGTTGACATTAAAAAAATAAAAATTGCTTTTATTTCTCAGCACTTACTGTGTGTCTAGTACCATGTCAAAACTTTATGGATTATTTCCCCCCTAGAACAACCTGGTGAATTTTATAAGTAAGGAAATTGTAGTAAAGTGACTTGCTTAGGATCACAGGTGATAGTAAAACGTGTCACAGTGTCAACTCCTTTGTTATCTACTACTCTTCCCAACTCAAAGTTTCCTTTTTTTAAAAATTTTTAATACGTTTATTTATTTTTGCGAGACAGAGTGAGACAGGGTGTGAGCAGGGGAGGGGCAGAGAGGGAGGGAGACACAGAATCTGAAGCAGGTTTCAGAATGTGAGCTGTCAGCATGGAGCCCGATGCAGGGCTTGAACCCACAAACCATGAGATCATGACCTGAGTTGAAGTTGGTCGCTCAGCTGATTGAGCCACCCAGGTGCCCCCAACTCAGAAGTTTCCTAAAAAATTGGTACACATACTGCTCTTGCGGATTTTCGGCCTCTGTTGTTGCTCTTTTGCCCTACTTGGAATATTTGTATTTATTCTGTATTCTACCTATGGAATATTCTACCCATTCTGTATATACTCATTCTTCTATATTCTATCCATTCTTCAAGTTCCATATCTTTTAAATTCTTCCCTGAACACTATAAGATATATTAATATTTTCCTTCTTCTTTCTACCTTCCTCCATTATGAAAGCTCTCATAAGATAACATTTAATTATAATTATGGGCGTTTGGAATTGGAAGGCATGTTGGCAACCAGTATGATGTAAATGAAAGAGTATGAGATCAGAACTCAGAGATAAAAATTTTTGTAAATGTTTTCATCATTTTTGCGAGAGCAAAAGTGGGGGAGGGGCAGCGAGGGGGGAGGAAGGTCCAAAGTAGGCTCTGTGCTTCTACCTGATGTGAGGCTTGAACCCATGAACCACTGGATCATGACCTGAGCTGAAGTTGGATGTTCAGCTGACTGAGCCATCCAGGCGCCCCAAAAATCTTTACTGTAAGGCAGTAAGTATTGTAGTAGAGGAAAAGTAAAAGTACAGTGAGGAGAGAAAGGTTTTATCTGAGTTATTCATAAAGGCTATTTTGAGTTGGGTCCTAAAGGATATGTAAGTCAGAAGACAAGGGAGGGAAGGCTACTTTAGGGTCAGGAACCACCAGCATGAGCAAAGCCATGGGAAAGATATGAAAGTGCATGATTTAGTGAATTAGGAGATAATATCTTATGGACAATGCCTGAGGTTTTAAAAGGTTGCTATAATTGTTATTATCACTACCACTATCATCTCGTAGGCTTTCAGCACCTGCCACAGTGCTGGGCATTTCAAATGATCAAATATTTATTGATTCTTTATTGAGTGTTAATAGTGTTTAATTTTGAGACATACTCGTGTTCTGTAAATTATGATAGACACTTCATAGTACTATATTATGGGCATTATTTAAGTGCTTTACATGTATTTAATTTTCATATCTGTTTTATGAGGTAAGTGCTGTTACTCACATTTTATGGATGAGAAAACTGAGACACAGAGGTTGACTCACTTGAGGTCCCAGAGTAAAGCTAGATGTAGAATCCAGGCAATTTGGCTCCATATTCTACATTTTCAACCCCCACATTGTAGTACCTCTCAAGAGTTAAATTTTGGGTTTCTGCCTCTATTTTTAAAAGGATGATTGAGGGACGCCTGGGATGCTCAGCCTGTTAAGTTTCCGACTTTGGCTCAAATCATGATCTCCCAGTTTATGAGTTCAAGCTCCGCTTTGGGCTCTGTGCTGACAGCTCAGAGCCTGGAGCCTGCTTCAGATTCTGTGTCTCTCTCTGTCTCTACCCCTCCCCAACTCTATCTCCCCCCCCCCATCTCCAAAAGTAAATATTAAAAAAAAATTTTTTAATAAAAAGATGAGAACAAACTGAAGGTTGATGGGGAGGGGGGGAGGGAAAAATGGGTGATGAGTATGGAGGAGAGCACTTGTGGGGAAGAGCACTGGGTGTTATATGGAAACCAACTTGACAATAAACTATAATAAAAAATAAAAATATGATAGAATACTCTCATCCTTTAGTTTTAGCCATGTATCAGCTAGTTTTTTAGTTGTGTCTTTGCATGCTTTCTTACATAATTGATTGTAGATGAGTGTTTATTAATATTGAAAGATTAACATTTTATGATTCCATAAATTTGGACCTGTGTAATCTGAGCAGTTAGTAGCCTTGCTTGAAGTTTTCAATAAATCTGTTTAGAAGTTGCTGTGCTTTGGAAAATTTGTATTGACTACCACATTATACCTTCATCTGCCTTGGCTCAGTTAGTTCTTCCCTTGAGATCCTGCAAGGAATATATACTTAAGAAACAGTGGTATATGGGAAATAAGGTACTAATTTATCTTTCACTAGTTTTGTACCTAAAATCTTACCTCTGAACCTTGGTTCAGTCTTCTGTTCTAGCCCAGTTTACCAAAATTCTGCAGTGGAATTTTAGGTACACACCAGTAAAAGATAAATCCATACTTCTATCATTGTTGGGCAGAGTCTGCCAGAAACAAGAATAGGGAGATATATGCCATTTCTTTTTATTGTTCCAGACACATGAAAGGATAAAGCAGAAGAACATGCCATAGAAAGAAATAGCAGCCTGGTCAGTGGCCGAGTAGAGGGGCAAGGAGGAAGCCACACACACCTAAATGCATATTTGTGTTTATGGTGACCCCTGCATATTAATAAACAAAGCTCAAATGGTGTCTTGGAATTTGACAAATCAGATTATTATTCTTTCTTGAGAGGACAGTGGCTGGAGAAAAGGGAAGAAGAACTTGTAGGTGGCTGTATGCATTTTAAAGTTTCATTTTCTTTTGAAGTATACTGTCTACCTATTTTTTTCTGAGGCAGAAAGATTGTCCTGTATGACAATATTGATAGTGACTTTCAACTTTAACATTGTATTTAAATGTGCTTAAAATCTTTTAGGAAAGTAGCTCTTTGCCTCATTTTTTCTTTGTGAGCCAAGAGGAATCTAAGTTATAGCTAATGGCTAATTTGGTGTATCATGGTTAAAGAAACCACTGCTTACCACCTTTGTATTAGATTTAACTTTAGATTTACTTATTTGCCATAGCTTAGATTTCACTATTATTTCCTGTCACCAGTAAATTTATTAAAAAAGAATAAAGTATTAGGGGCACCTGGGTGGCTCAGTCGGTTAGGCATCCGACTTTGGCTCAGTTCATGATCTCACAGTTCCTGGGTTTGAGCCCCGCATCAGGCTCTGTGCTGACAGCTAGCTCAGAGCCTGGAGCCTGTCTTCGGATTCTGTGTCTCCCTCTCTCTCTCTGCCCCTCCCCTGATCACACTGTCTCTCTCTGTCTCTCAAAAATAAAATAAAATGTTAAAAAAAATTAAAAAAAAAAGAAATAAAGAATGAAGTATTAATGTAGTTAGGAGGTAGTGAGATCTTTTCTGTTTTCAGTGAGTTCATTTTTACATGATTTGTAAACTTGGGAGTTTTCTGCAGGGAAATTCAGTGTATTGTTTGAATTTGAAGCCTGTCAGGGTGGAATTATATGAAATGTGAATGCTTGTACTATTTGCTTAAAATGGTGACTTTTATGAATACAATTCAATAGAAATTAAAACATTGTAACATGTTGGAAAGAGCACTAGACTCAGTTTAGGAACTCAGTGACCAGAGTTGTTCTCCTGGTCCCCCTGTTACTTTGCGGTCTTGTAATGTTTATCCTGGTGTGACTGTTATTTAGTGCTCTTGTAATGTTGGACAGAGTTTCCACCTCTTTCCACCTCTTTCAGTTTATTTACCTGTAGGTAATATTGCATCCATTCGACCTCCAAGGTGCATTTAAGTATAGTGATACAAAATTCAGAACTCTGCTTGAGGTTTTCTATCTTTGACTGATAAATTGGTCAGTGGACAAGAAAAGAGAAAAAGCTCCTTGAATAATTCAGTGTTAGTAATTGGTATTTGGCTAAACTAATATAGTTATTTTAAATGTTTCCACAGTATATGCGAGCCTACGAAAGATAGGATATATATAAATAAATATATGAATACAAGAATATTGAATCTCATTATCCAGGTACCAGTAGCATTGATTTCTGCCTTTTACTTGTTTTTTTTTAAATATTTTTTAATGTTTTATTTATTTTTGATACAGAGAGAGACAGAGCATGAGAGGGGGAGGGTCAGAGAGAGAAGGAGACACAGAACCAGAAGCAGGCTCCAGGCTCTGAGCTAGCTATCAGCACAGGGCCTGACGCGGGGCTCGAACCCACGAACGTGAGATCTGACCTGAGCTGAAGTCAGAGGTCTAACTGACTGAGCCACCCAGGCGCCCCCTGCCTTTTACTTGTATGGCGTATTGTGTTGTTACTCAGTTGTGGAACATTAGCGCTGGAAGACATTTGGTTATTACATAGGTTAAAGGCCATGTTCTGTCATACCCAGAATATTTCAGTGTGTGGTGTTAGTGCTATATTTGTGGTATAGGGGATATTTTAAGTTCAGAGTAAAAGCATTTACTATTCATTGGGGCAGAGGATTGTAAGCTGGGTTTGCTGAATGGGTAGGATTTGAATGGGTGAGATGTGAACTTAGTTATCAGGGGGAATAGTAGAGAACAAGGTATGTAAATTGCCAGCCTTGCTAAAGGTTTATAAAAAGAAATATAATAAGTAAGAGTGGAAATATTGGTGGAATCAAACCATGGACAAGATGAAATTTAAATAGAAATAGGTCTATACAAACATTTTTTTTTTCCAGGATGAGAGAGATTTTTTTTCTTCCAGGAAGAGCAAACTATCTGGATGGAGTGGGAGAGGTTGAATACGTTATGTACAGCACAGATAATTGTGGGGATGATAGTTTAGAATTGGACTATAAGAGACCATAGGATAGTGGAAGACTTTACTTTAGATGAGCAATACACTCTCCTGGGGCTTGAGAGAATGATACAAGTATAGCTTCACTTTGGCTGTGGTTCATTAGTTGCATAAGTTAGCATACGTAATTTTGAATTGCTCACTTCTGTGATCCCTTTAAATAAATAATAGCTCTGCTTTTAGAATTTGTTGTGCTGATTTTTGCATTCATTCTGAAGAATGCTGATCACACAATTTTTTGAAATGAAAAATCTTCACGGCATTCATTTTTTTTCCCCTAGAATCTTTGTTTTAGAGCAGGTTCATTTACCTTTGCAAGGATCTGACTAATGCTCTTCATTTTATTTTCAGTTTGGCTTTGGGGGAAAGAGGAATTTAGCCTATATGCACTGCTTTAACCACTGGAAGAATGACAGATGACAAAGATGTGCTTCGAGATGTCTGGTTTGGACGAATTCCAACTTGCTTCACCCTGTATCAGGATGAGATAACTGAACGGGAGGCAGAACCATATTATGTAAGTATGTTGATGGTGGAAAATGGGATCTCTAACTTTGTCCATTTTTGTAGAGTTCTAAGAACCTGACGGCTGTTTTCCAATATTTTATATACAATTAATACTTGATTATTGTGGAAAAATGTTAGGAAACACAGATCAGCAAAAGGAGGAAAATAAAAAATTACCTCTAATCCTACTATCCAGAGGAAAAAAAATTGCTGTTGACATGTCGCTGTGTATTCTCATGAATATGAATGTATATAATTTGTGATAATGGAATCATAAGTTATGTGCTATAGGAGTTATTTTGAAAATAATAGGTTCAGATTTGATTCTTCTGTATTTAAGTGACTCCAAGTGACTATCAAATTATTTTTATAGCTCAGTGAACATATAACATGTGTTTTTGTATCTGTTGATAAGCTAATATGTATTATATAAAACATTATTTAATAACAGATTACTGTATATAGACTTGTAGGTTTGAATTAGTGTCAGTATCTGTTCTAAAAAACGACAGTATCAAGTGTCTTCTGATTTTAGCTGCTTTTTTTCCTTCTCTAAGCGCATGTATAATCCAAACTTATGCATCTGTCAGTCAGAGATAATAATACTCTGCCTTTTTACTGAATATTCAGACCCTAAATGGCAAAGATGTTTTCAGTTGTCATTCTTTTAGTTTTGTCTCAGATACACAGAATATTGTTGACCTAGGGGATCTGGAAAAGTGGGAATGTATTGGTGGTGTTGGACTTGCTTGTTTCATGTTAATAAAGCTTGCCCCTGGCTTGGTTGCTTGTCTGTGTGAGGGGCAGCGCTGGCTGCAGCGATGGGTAAGCAGACTGGTAGAGGAAGCCGCTTAAGGAGCCCGCTCTCTCACTTTTTGGGTACAGGAGCGGTTCCATTTGTCTCTGTCTCCTCGACATCTGGCATAGGTCATGCGAGTGGTGGTCACTCAGTATGTGAAAGTCTCATGCATTCACGTTGGAGTTTTGTTTTACATTTCTCTTTGGGTTTTCTCACTGAAGAGAATTTCAGAGAAGTCAGGCAGTTTTTTGTTACTAGAACTCAGCTTATAATAACTGAATATATTCATTTAAGTCACTTCAACTTTGGATTTCTTAACAGTTTTCTTTTCTGACTTTAGAAGAACTTACCCTAGTTAAAAGCGAAACGTGGTCACAGTTTATTTTTAGAAGAATTTCACTTGTTAGATGTACTTTTTTTTGCTTCTTCTGTAATATGGATTAAGATATCAGTTATGTTTTGTTTCCAAACTGGTTTCTGTTATTTTAATTAAAGCTTTTCATCTCGGGCAGCTTTCTAATAGTATCTAAACAAAGGAGTGTGTGTGTCTCGGTCAGAGTGGCAAAAATGGGAAATGTGTAATTGCAATCTGTTTACTTTTAATTCAGAATATGGTGTTTGACAGCATCCTGCAGTTAAACAAAACCTAAGTAGGGGCGCCTGGGTGGCTCAGTCGGTTAAGCCTCTGACTTTGGCTCAGGTCATGATCTCACAGTTCGTGGGTTCGAGCCCTGCTTCGGGCTCTGTGCTGACAGCTCAGAGCCTGGAGCCTGCCTCGGATTCTGTGTCTCCCTCTCTCTCTGCCCCTCCCTGCTCATGCTCTGTCTCAAAAATAAATAAAACATTAAAAAAATTTTAAACAAATCTAAGTAAAGACTACAGTGTTTTTTCTTCTTTATATATGAATCTGTTAAGTATGAAAAGATTGTTGTGATAGTAGAATGTAAGTTGTTTTCCAGCAGTTTCTAATTGAATTGAAAATGGCAGCAAGTATTGGGGATATCCGTAGGAGGAAGAAAATTGCTTTGTCTAATTGATAATTGTTTTTTAAATGTATTTTCCCTAATTCTTCACCCAAAAGAAACTCATGTATTAATTATGATTATGTTTTTGAAAAATGTTGGGTGACATACATTTTAAACAAAAACTACGGTTTAAAATCATAAAGCATAATCTAGATTTTGCTCTTTGAATAGGTACATACTTAAGCATAAGTTAATACATATGGAAAGAAAATATACAAAAACATCAGCAGTGATTAGTCTTAGAATTATAGGTGAGAATGGTAGTGACAGTATGGTTTTAGTTCACGTGTGTCTTGGTTGTAAATTAAGCTCGAATATTTTTAATTGCTTTGGTTTATAATAATGATAATATTTTAAGGATTCTGGAGGAAATGAGATAAAAATACATAGCCTGAGAGCCAGACTACCTCTTTCCTAGACATTCTCAAAACTCAGGTGAGGTGTCAGGATTCTCATCATAGCCTGAAAAGTCCACTCATGTTCAAGTGGATGTGTAGTAAGGATAGGTGAATGGGAATATACTTTTAAGATTTTATTTTTAAGTAATCCCTATACCCAACATAGGTCTTGAACTCACAACCCTGAGATCAAGAATCGCATGATCTGTGTACCAAGCCAGCCAGACATCCTTACAGTTTTCTTTTTATAACGTTCATTCCTTATTTCTTAGAAACTAGATTTTAAATTATCTACTTCTACCAAATTTATAAATTAAATTATTATTCAAAGAGTCTTTGCTATTGGAGAAGAATATTAATGTTAAACATTCCTGTTTATTTCTGCATTTTGGTTTATTGTGCATAAATCTCCTTTTGGCCTATATCCCATATCTATGTCAGAGAATTGTACATTTTGCAGGGAATATCAGGAAGGAAATTTGTTGGAAACTAGGCAGTCTTTTAGTTTCTGTTGTTGCTGTTATATTCATTTAAATTGTTGCTTTTCATTTAGATTATCTAATATGAAAACATACATACTAATATGCATTCATATTTTGTGACTTGTTACGAGAGGAAATCACACCATCAGGCACATGGTCATAAATCTGAGTGGACTGTAAACATTACAGAGCAGTCCTTTTGTTTCCTTAGTCAGCTTTCTCAGTTTTTCTCCTCTAAGACTATTTTTCTGAGGCTTGACTTTATTTTTCACTCTTAAGAGGTGACCTCACTTCCTGCTTTCTTAACCTTCTGTCACCACGTCTTCTAAACATACTGCATTCACACGTACTGACTTCTCCTTCTGTCTTGTTTTAATGGGAGAGGTGTCCTTCCTCCTAGGCGAGGCCTGGATTTGTCTCTGCTTTGGATGCCATCTGTATGTAGTCTTCTCAGGAAGCTGGTGGTTTCTGATATTCTCCTACCTCTACCCCTGCCTTCTCTCTTTCAGTTTCTACCTATTAACTCCTTCTTTGCAGCATTTATATTATCTTAAATCCTTCCTATCCTAAAACCACCTTCTGTTGACCCTATCTCTCTTTGAACATCTTGCGCTCCCTTCATAACCAGACTTAGGGAGAAGAAGGTCTGAACTCATTGTCTCCTTCCCACCTCCCGCTTACCTTACTGCAATCACATTTTCGCACTACTCCAACAGAACTGTCTTGCTAATGCCATCTTTTTTTGGCCAAACCTGGAGTCTGATTTTGAATTTTCATTTGCTTGATTTCTCAGTTGCATTCGATGTTGTTTTGGATGCTTTCTCCAGTTTGTGGCATTGTTCTCTTTTGCTGTGCAGTGCCTCATAATCCTGGTTTTGCTTCTGCCATTCTGGTTTTCTTTTCTTTTTTTTTTTTTTTTTTAGGTCTCCTATGCCTCCTTTGCCAGATCTCCCTCCTTTGCTTTTTCCTCAATGTTGGCCTTGTGTGGTGCTTTGCTTTTTTTTTCCTCTCCTCTACTTCACTCTTTCCACCCCTGGAGCTACTGTTTTTATCTCTTGTTGAGCATTTTCATCTTGACAGTTCCCAAGATCTTTCTCCTGAGTTCTGTACCTATATGTCCGTTTGCTGGATATCCTCACTGAGATGTCTTAAAGACACTCAAACTTCATGTGTTTGAAACTGGACTTCTCATCATTACCTCCGGATAGCCTGGTCATCTGCCATACTCTCTTCCTATTTTTGCAAGTAGATCTGTCACCCAGATAATTATTCTTACCAGTAACTAAGAAAGGATTCATCCTTTGTTGCTTCCTTATCCCATATCTTTGACATTCAGTTAGTTACTTAGTCCAGCTGATTTGACATCTCAAATATCTCTGAAACTTACCCAGTTTCTTCCATACCCATTGCCACAGCCTAGTTAGTAGTTAGGGCCACCTTTTTTTTTTTTTCTTTTTTAAGTTTATTTAAATTCCAGGTAGTCAACATATAATATTAGCTTAAGTCATAGAATTTTGTAATTCATCATTTAACAAAGAACGCCCAGGACCCATCGCAACATTTAATGAATCTCCCTGCCCACTCCCCCTTCAGCAACCATCAGTTTGTTCTCTACAGTTAAGAGTCTGTTTTCCCCTCATGTTCATCTGTTTCGTTTCTTAAATTTCACATATGGGTGAAATTATATGGTATTTGTCTTTCTCTGATGGACTTATTTCACTTAGCATAATACATTCTAGGTTCATCCACATTGTTGCAGATGGCAAGTTTCATTCTTTTTTGTGGCTAATAGTCCATTGTATATGTACACCACATCTTCTTTATCTAGTCATCAGTTGATGGACATTTGGGCTCTTTCCATACTCTGACTATTGTTGATAGCACTGCTATAAATATCAGGGTGTATGTGTGTCTTCGAATCAGTAGTTTTGTATCCTTTGAGTAAATACATGGTAGTGCAATTGCTGGGTCACAGGGTAGTTCTATTTTTAACTTTTTGAGAAACCTCCGTACTGTTTTCCAGAGTGGCTGCACCAGTTTGCACTTCCACCAACAGTGTAAGAGAATTCTCCTTTTTCTGCCTTCTTGCCAACACTTGTCGTTTTCTGTGTTGTTAATTTTACCCATTCTGACAGATGTGAGGTGATCTCTCATTGTAGTTTTGATTTGTATTTCTCTGATGATGTGATTTTGAGCATCTTTTCATGTGTCTGTTGGCCATCTGCATGTCTGGAAAAGTGTCTATTCATGTCTTCTGTACATTTAAGTAGGTTATTGTATTTTGGGTACTGAATTTGATGAATTTATTACAGATTTTGGATACTAACCCTTTATCAGTTATGTCATTTGCAAATATCTTTTCCCATTCCAAAGGTTGCCTCTTAGTTCTGTTTCCTTCTCTGTGCGGAAGCTTTTTATCTTGATGAATGCAGTCCCAGAAGTTTATTTTTGCTTTTGTTTCCCTTACCTGAGGAGACATATCTAGTAAGAATTTGCTATGGTTGACGTCAGAGAGGTTGCTGCCTGTTTTCTCTAGGATTTTGATGGTTTCTTGTCTCATGTTTAGATCTTTTATTCATTTTGGTAATGATTTAAAAAAAATGTTTACTTTTTAGAGAGAGAGAGAGAGAGAGAGCACACAAGCAGAGGAGGCACAGAGAGAGAGGGAAACACAGAATCTGAAGTAGGTTTCAGGCTCTGAGCTGCCAGTGCAGAGCCTGATGCAGGGCTCGAACTCATGAACTATGAGATCATGACCTGAGCCAAAATTGAATGCATAAACTCAGACTGAGCCATCCAGGTGTCCCTTTCATTCATTTAAAATTGATTTTTGTGTGTGGTGTATGAAAGTGGTCCAGTTTCATCCTTCTGCATGTCACTGTCCAGTTTTCTCAGCACCATTTGGTGAAGAGACCGTCTTTTTTTCCATTGCATATTCTTTCCTGCCTGTGAAAGATTAGTTGACCCTATAGATGTGGATCCATTTCTAGGTTTTCTCTTCTGTTCCACTGATCTGTATGTCTATTTTGGTGCCAATGCCCACCCTCTTGATCACTACAGCTTTGTAATATAACTTGAAGTCTGGAATCATGATGCCTCTGGCTTTTATTTTCTTTTTCAAGATTGCTTTAGCTATTTTGGGTCTCTTGTGGTTCCATACAAATTTCAGGATTGTTCTAGCTCTGAAAAATGTGGCAGTATTTTGATAGGCATTGCATTAAATGTGTAGATTGCTTTGGGTAGTATAGACAGTATTTGTACTTCGAATCCATGACCATAGGATGTTTTTCCATTTCTTTGTGTTATCTTCAATTTCTTTCATAAGTGTTCTGTAGTTTTCAGATTACAAATCTTTTACCTCTTTGCCCAAGTTTATTCTTAGGTGTCTTGTGGTTTTCGGTGCAGTTGTAAATGGGGTCGATTCCTTGATTTCTCTTTCTGCTGCTTCATTATTGGTGTAGAGAAAAGCCACAGATATCCGTATGTTGATTTTATATACTGCAACTTCACTTAATTTGTGTATCAGTTCTAGCAGTTTTTTGGTGGAGTTTTTCAGGTTTTTACATAGAGTATCATGTTGTCTGCAAATAGTGAAAGTTTGATTTCTTCCTTGCCAGTTTGGATGCATTTTATTTCTTCTTGTCATCTGATTGCTGAGGCTAAGACTTCCAGTACTATGTTAAATAACAATGGTGAGAGTGGATATTTCTGTCTAGTTCCTGACCGTAGAGGAAAATTTTTCTCCATTGAGGATGATATTAGCTGTGGGTTTTTCATATATGGCCTTTATGATGTTGAGGTATGTTCCCTCTATCTCTGCTTTGTTGAAGATTTTTATTAAGAATGGATGCTGTCCTTTGTCAGATGCTTTTTCTGCATCTTTGGAGGAGATCATGTGGTTCTTATCCTTTCTTTTATTAATGTAGTGTATCATGATTGATTTGCAAATATGGAACCATCCTTGCAGCCCAGGAATAAATCCCATTTGATTGTGGTGATTCTTTTAATGTACTGTTGGGTTCGATTTGTTGAGAACAGATCACGATTTAAAAACTGATGGAGTTTGACAATACTAATGGTCCTGTTTCATTCTTGCCCTCTTTTCATTTTTCAGTTTGTAGTTGGAATAATTTTTTCAAAACACATTTCTGGTCCTGCCACCTGCCGGCTTAAAACCTTTAGTAGCCTTTCATCATCTTAGGATCCTTCATGTAGTTTATCTGGTCTCTTCCTTATTCAGTACTCTTCTGTCTCAACCCTCTACATTCCTGTCATATTCAACTTCTTATGGTTCCTCCACAGTGCCAGTCTTTGTCTTTTCGTATTCCCTCTATGCCTTCTTGCATTTCCTCTGTCTCAAATGAGCAGCAGTATCTCCCACACCTACTCAAAGCCAGACATTCACAACACTGATGTTTGGTTCACTCCTCTTTACCTTCTGGCTGTTCCCTTAACATAGACCCCCTGTCATGACTTTTCTTTTTATGTTTATTTTTAAAAATTTTTATTTTTATTTTTGAGAGACAGAGAGACAGCGTGAGCAGGGGAGGGTCAGAGAGAGACAGAGATACAGAATCTGAAACAGGTTCCAGGCTCTGAGCTAGCCGTCAGCACAGAGCCCAACACGGGGCTCAAACCCACAAACCGTGAGATCATGACCTGAGCCAAAGCCAGACGCTTAACTGACTGAGCCACCCAGGCGCCCCTATCATGGCTTTTTATAAGCCCCTAGATGAGGTTAAATTCCTTTGCTACTTGTAGCATTTTTTCCTTCCTCCTTGCATTCATCACATTTGTAGTTTTGTTTTTACTGACCGTCTTTCTAGCCTGTTAGTGCTGTGGGAGGAACTCTTTCTCTTTCAGTGCTCTCGTCTGGTGTGATGCCTCACACATTGAAATGGAACAGAATTCTAGTTTTAATATTTTAATATTTAATATTTTAATTCTACTTTTGTTCTAGGTAAATAAGTCTCTAATTTTATAATTGAAAATTGTTGGATAAAATAGGATTTGGCATAAATAAATAATATTATAGTTACCTTTTTCAGAAACATAAGTAATCTATACAGCCATTCCTATATTCCTTACAAGCTGAATAGGAAAAAAAAAATGAATCCCTTGTGTAATACTCACTGAGTACTTGATAGTGCTGCATGAGGAACAAGAGAATGATGGATTCCATGTAGCTGACAGTGTCCCTAGAGGGGGATAATCCTTTTCATATTAAAAGAACTTAACCTCAAAGACTGTAATCAAAGTGAAATAAGCCAGATGCAAAAGGACAAGTATTTTATGGTTCCGTTTATGCATGGTACCTAGAATAGTCCCATTCAAAGAAACAAGTAAGGAAAGTGATTACCATGGGCCTGGGGAAGAGAGTAGGGGAGTTGCTTTTTAACTGGTACAGAATTTGAGTTTGGGATGATGAAAAATTCTGAAGATGGATAGTGGTGATGGTTGCACAACAGTGTGAATGTATTTAATGACAATGAACTATATACTTAAAATTGGTTAAAATGGCAAATTTTATGCAAGATATATTTTACCACAATTAAAAAAAAAAAGGTAAACCAATGAAATACACCTAAGAAAAATCAGTGAATCAATTTGGGTATAGAAGACAGGATGTTATTTACTGTTGTTTCTTCTTTATTTTAGGAAGTGTTTATTTTTGAGAGAGAAAGAGCGAGCGTGTGAGCGGGGGAGGGGCAGAGAGAGAGGGAGACACAGAATCTGAAGCAGGCTCCAGGCTCTGAGCTGCCAGCACAGAGCCCAACATGGGGCTCGAACCCATGAACCGTGAGATCATGACCTGAGCTGAAGTTGGACACTTAACTGACTGAGCCACCCAGGCGCCCTTTCATTTTTACTTACTTAAATATTTACCAGATAAGTTGTATCTATACTGACTCTCCTATGGTGATTCTCAAATCTTAGTGTCCTGTTTTAGTGCTACTGTAGATATAATAGTTACAGATTACTCCCACAGGCCAATTTAAAAAAGAAGATTCCAAGTACATTTCAGTATAGATTTTGTGTTAAGAATGGGAATTCTTTATCAATTATCATTTTTGGCTTTTTGTTACTTAACCTTTGGGATCTGTGATTCACTCAGCAAATATATATTGTGTGCCTACTGTATAAACAGGTACTATTTTGAGCATTTGGAATGTAGCAGTGAACAAAACAAAAATCTCTATCTTAATGGAGCTTACATTCTAATGTTCCTCATTACTTACTCTAAAGAAGTTTTCATTTCATGAGAATCATATGTGAATTTTTCAGAAACTTTGAACCCTAAGCATGTGGTGCTACAGCACCCCCAAATCAGGAGATGATATCCGTGCTCATTAGTCCTGATGTGTTTTCTTTTCTTATAATCTCCATAGGTTAATATTCTCTGTAGGATAGATTACTGTTTAATGCCCAACAGATTTTAAATTAAAAGTTTTGGACCTACTAGTATAGAATGTATTAAACTAATAGCTTACAGTTGATTCTTAACACAGGTTTGAATTGTGTGGGTCCACTTATATGCTGATTTTTTTTACAGTTCAGTATTGTAAATGCATTTTCTTTTCCTTATGATTTTCTTATTAACATTTTCTTAGCTTACTGTATTGTAAGACTATGGTATGTAATATATGTAACATACAAAATATCTGTTAATTGACTGTTATTGGTATGGCTTGCAGTCAAGAGTAACACTATTAGTAGTTAAGTTTTTGGAGAGACCGAAGTTATACATGGATTTTGAACTGTGGGAGGGTTGGCACCCCTAACTCCCACGTTGTTCAAGGGTCAGTTCTGTACTTACTTATTTAAAAAAAAAAGCAAGTTTAACATGCTGTTTTAATTTTTTAGAGATGCCCATATTATATTTGTATTTGATTCTGTCATTTCTGATTTTATTGAATCTTTTCTTTGCTGTTTCTTTAATTGGATATGATTTTGGCAAGTTATTTAAACTGTATATAAAATAGAGGTGATAATTTCCTGTAAAACAATTAGTGCAATTTTTCTTACATACTGTATTCATTTCCTTTTTCTTTTCTTCCCTAATCCACATTCTAGTTGTTTCTTTATAAAAGAGGAACTTAGCATTTTGTCAAATCCACATTGCTATTCAAAAGCTTATTTCTAGTATTAATGAGTACCTTCTATTTCATACTGGAGCATGCCAGCTACCTCCCACCCCCATGCCCTGTTGTCCCTAGGACCACTGTCATATTCTCTTACTGAGTTGGGGCCTATTATCTGGATTTTCTGTGATTAAGTATTAGTTCCCTTACCCAGAGTATTTCTCTTTGTATGTATTCCCCAGCCCAGTAGTTCTACTTGATTTACTGACCAAAAGACCGCTTTTTCACTTTATTTATTTTTATATGTATTTATCCATCTCTTTATTTTCTTTAGAGTGCACATGTGCTCACAAGCAGGGAGGGGCAGAGGAAGAGGAAGAGGAAGAGAGAATCTTAAGCAGGCTCCATATGTCATGAGTGTGAGATCATGACCTTAGCTGAAATCCAGAGTCAGACGCTTAACTGACTGAGCCACCTGGGCACCCCCAAAAGACATAACTGAATAAACTGCGTGAAAAATGCTGCAGAATTAGCCTCTCAAAAGCAGCTGAAAGAGAATAACAAAACAATTTTACCAGCAAAAGACAGAAACTTAGAAAGTAAGAAATGGCTAGAGTAACTACTGCAAAGGAGGGAAAAACAAGAATTTTTGCCACTCTTTTATCCACTTGTGTATTATAAAAATTCTAACCAATTTTCTTAAATACTCCCATGTTTTCTTTCTGGGTATCTTTGGTGGGGGAAGAACAGTGATGGGTATTATAACTATGCTGATTGAGGGTTTATCTAGCCCAACAGACTTTTCTTTCCCAAAGTCCAAGGAGCCCCAGGCTCCATGAAGACAGGTTGAAGGAGTTGATGGACAGGATCACCAGTCTACCAGCATTACATTTTAAGCTTGTGTCTTACTGTGCTTTAAAGATTTAGGGTGCCTGGGTGGCTCAGTTGGTTAAGTGTTGGACTTTGGCTCGGGTCATGGTCTCATGGGTCTCGTGGGCACCCTGCATTGGGCTGATGCTGACAGCTCAGAACTTGGAGCCTGCTTCAGATTCTGTCTGCCCCTCTCCTGATTGTTCTCTCTCTCTCTCTCTCTCTCTCTCTCTCTCTCTCTCCTCTCTCCTCTCTCTCTCTCTCTCTCTCCTCTGAAAAATATATTAACATTAACAAAAAATCAAGGATTTAAATGTGTAGGTCAATAGTCATCTTTAACTTATTTTTCTCCCTCAATTTCTTGATTAGTAATAACCAAAATCTGTTCTGACTGATTTCCATTCCTTTCTCACTTTTCCATTCCTTCATGCCCATCCTTCATGTGATGTTTCCTTAACAGATTTCCAGTCTATAATCCCATCTTTTTTTACTCTTTTACGTACAAACGGCTAGAATATTCCTCAAATACTGTTTCTCTCATTGTGCCATCCGTTTGTTCATGGTATCACAGTGGGCCCCTATTGTTCATTAAATGACCTTCTATTTCACTTTTAAAGGCCTCTCTGTTGCTGCAATGAAGTATTTTTGTAAGTACTTTTTATGAAAAAATTTTTGCCTTTATTTTAGCCTCATATAGAAGAGGACAGATTATATCTTTGTCTTGGTGTTCTTCATTGCGACTAACGTAATGCACAGTAGATTATCAAAACATGATGGACCAGTTGAGAAGTCCTGATTGATAAGTCCAGATGTGCATTAGGACTGAGTTGATTATCTTCTCAGAACAGTTTAATTAACTCAGGTGAATCATATTAATTTTTATGTTAAGTTTAATAGAAGTAATAAGTATCCTAAATAGCATGACCTCTGATTACATTGTATTTTTATTTGGAGAAAAGTATGACAGAAAGAGTGTGTGTAGATTTGTGTTGTTTGTTCTAGGTACTTATGTTATAAGCTGTACTTTGAGTAATGACAAGAAATTTTAAAACGTATTAACCTTTAGCCTATAAAGGGTTTGCTATAAAAAGCAGTTGACTTTGTGTGGAATATTCAAAATAATGCATAAAAACATGGCTATTTTTCCTTAAGATTCAAAAACCTATTTAGTATATATATTAAAAAAAATAGTAAATAAATACGGTTTTACAAATTTTCATTTCAGTTGCTTTTGCCAAGAGTAAGTTATTTGACGTTGGTAACTGACAAAGTGAAAAAGCACTTTCAGAAGGTTATGAGACAAGAAGACATTAGTGAGATATGGTTTGAATATGAAGGCACACCACTGAAATGGTGAGTGAATTTTTCTGCATTATTAAGCATTGAATATATGCTAGCTTTAAGAAGGTATAGTGCCCTCTAGCAATTTTGAAAAGGTGATATAAAGAAATAAATCACTAGTCTAGCTCATTTAATACAGTTCATTTTATTCAAATATTTTATTGAAAATATTTTTGCCTTCTATTGGATTCATGGGATACTGGACACATTTGTATATATTTTCAACAATAGATTTTTCTGTAGCATAATAATAGTGTATTTGGTTATGGGTTGTTTTTTTTTTTAATATTTTTCAGATACATTTAAGACTCCCCTATGAATAAGTCACTCTGTGACACTATTCAATTTTGGTTCTGTCTTCAAAGTTTTTATAATAGATCTTTATATGCACATGATTACCTAAAATGGCATCTTTCCAACTGATTGCCACATTTAGTTGATCACTGTGCTGATATGCACATTTTATCTAGCCTTGGTTTAGTATTTAAAATATATTGATTTCCTTTTTATGTGAAAAATAATTTTGATATTATATCATTCTGATGAAACATATTGAAAATAAATCCTAAATCTGGGCTTATCCATATACAGATGATGTATTTTGTACTTCCTCTGTTACTGTAGAGAATTTTGTAAATTGTGCTTCCAAAAATATTTAATGAAACTGGAGAAACTACAGAGAGGAGGATATAAAAAATGGTTCAAGGTATGTGGGGATATAGGTATTGAAATGCTGCCATATGAATGTAGTTGAATTTTCAACTCATATAAACTGAGTCAAGATTTAAAGGAAATATGAAAAATATAAATAGGTTAAAAGTGGACTTGGATTCTAAATCTGGGAGTATTAAAATGAAGAGTTTTAAAAGAGACTTAAAAAAAGGGAGCTAGTAGATGTTTAATAAGTGCAGTTGACTTAAATACTAGCATTACTTAGAAATAAGGAGTGAACTTTTGGAACTTATCTTGTGTTGATAAATCCTCACGAGTGAGTAGTTTTTTCATGATGATTTAGAAACATACAAGGGGATTTTGTATTGGGTTATGGGGTCACATCTCCAACTTTTTGAGGCAGTTCTGGGAAAGGATGACAAAGTTCTTTATAGCATTCATTTTTTAGCAAAAACCATACTGATGAGCTTCATAGTCATATATCAGACTCATTATGACTCTTGACTAGTCCTAGACCTCAAGGCAGCATAGATAAGTCAATGTTTTCTGTTTCTTTTTATTTCTCAGAAAAATTAGAGGTTTTGGAATGGGAAGGTGGCTTAAAAGAAGTATAAGAGGAACAAGGATCAGGAGAGTAGAGGGAAAAGAAGGAGGGGGAAAGATTATGGGTGAGTAGCAGTAGGATATATCTATATTTTGGCAGTTCTCTCTGTATTATAGTTGGATATTGAAGTTATTATTACTTCATGTGTATTAGTTACATACACATTATTGTAAGAATCCATGTAAATGATACTAGCCTTTTCAATTTTATCATTGTAAAGTAGGGCTTCTCAACAACAGCTCTGTTGACATTTTGACCTAGATAATTTTTTGTTGTGGGAGAGCTATCCTATACATTGCAGGATTTTTAGCAGCAGCCTTGACCTCTGCCTATCAGTGCAGAATACTAGTCATGATTATAAAAAATGTTGCCAAATGTCCCAGGGCGGAGGGGTACAAAACCACCCCCAGTTGAGGAACTCTGGAAATGATGGGAAACCTTAATTTAACTTTTATAAGTAAATGATTGCTTAGTCATTACCCTTCAGCTGCTTTTTAATCTATGCTGTATGGTGGTTATTTTTGTATTTGATAGGATTCATATTCCGTACATTTGTATTCTGTACCAGTAAGTAATGTTTGGACCATTTCTCGCTGTTACTATGAACTGATGATTTTGGCTTAAATATATCATGTCCTTACTTTGTCAGTATTTATCCCTTCTGAAAGTCTTATATTAAAGAGTAAAATTAAAATTAGTTTTCCTTTTAAAGAGCTTACATGAAAGTAACTGTGGTCACATATGTTCATTTTAGGTTTGGGGGTGTTGCCTTTTTATAATGCATGGTGTCACTCTCATAGTCCTATGTCTTTCTGTAAGCTCATTGCATTTAATGGCTTTTGATACAACTCTTCCTTTAGTGCAGTAGTCTCCCTTTATCCTGCGGTTTTGCTTCCGTAGTTTCATTTGCCCTCAGTCAGGTGCTGTCTGGAAGCAGGTGATCCTCCTCTGACATATTGTCAGAAAGTTGTCAGTAGTAGCCTAACACCGTGCCATAACGTGTATGTCATTCACCTTACTTCATCTCATCACGTAGGCATTTTATCATCTCACAGCATCACAAGAAAAATGGTGAGTACAGTACAGTAAGGTATTTCGAAAGACCACATTCACATAACTTTTATTATACTTAATGTAATTGTTCTAAGTTATTGCTGTTAAACCCTTACTGTGCCTAATTTATAAATGAAACTTTATCATAGCTACGTATAGGAACAGATTTAGTATGTGTGGAATTTGGTACTACTTGTGGTTTCAGGCACCTGCTGGGGCAGTCTCAGAATGTACCTCCTATGGATAAGAGGGACTGACCACCATATTGTTAGGTACTCCGTGTATTTGAGGAAGGAATAGCTTCCGGAGACATGAATATAATCTAGGACCTCTGGGCTAAGTCTTGATCTTTTCTCTTTTTGCTTCCAACTATAGCGATTTTCTTCTATGTTAAAGGAGTTCTCTTCGTGTTAAAGGAGTCATAGGCTATCAATATCTATCTAGCAATTAAGCAGTGGGCTTCAGATGATTGGATAATCATTAGGGAAGCAGCTACCACTGAAGTTTCGTAAGACTTGGACTTTTGAGACCATGCAATTGTCTTAAAGTAGAAGAACATATATTTGAGTAGGATGATAACATCTTTCTTATACCTGATTCTTTGGAGTTTTAAATAAATTCAAGTGAGAAAAAAATCAAACACTAAAATAATTCATAAAAGAAGGAAGAGCATAAAATTGATATTCTTTCTTAGTCTAGATATCCTATTCATATTTATTGCAATGATTGTTTAAATATCTGCATGAGATAACTTGTGTATGGACTTTGTACCTTCAGCAGCAGTACATAAGAGGTGCTAAGTAAATGTTTGTTCAATGCATGAATGAATCTCTTTCTTTTTATTGACAAAATGAGGCTCCAATAAATAAAATAACTTGCTCAAATGAGTGAGTAGGACCAGATTTTGAGTTCTTAGTTCAAGGCTCTTTTCACCACCACACTTGCTGATATTCTATTTGCTAGTTGTTGTTTTCTTCAATTCTGTGTGTTCTCTCTGCATTGCTTATGTATTTGTCTGTATTAGAATAGAAAGATATTTAAGAGCAGTGGTATACACATAGTGAATACTTAGTATATTATTGATTGGTAGAATCCGAGGGATCCTTATTTGATTAGTGTTTTATCCTCTGCAATCCTTTGTTTTAAAAATTACGTGGCAGGTGGAAAGTGCTGATCTAACTCAAATGTAAGGATTTTTTATTTTAGAGTGATATAAATTGATTAGTCAGCAGAGGGTGCTCTAACATTGCATTTTAAAAGATGAAGTTTCTTTTTACCCTAAATCAATTGTTCAAAGATTGTATTTGTTACTTTTATATTAGATTTATTTTAAGAGAACAATTCCTAGTTCTTCAAAAGAATACTTTGTATACCCTAATATTGGTTAGATCTTAGACCTTCAGGATAAATTTTAGAAAAAGTTTTCTTTTTTATTATTATTATTATTATCTTATGTAAACTGACTTATTTTCAGGATTGATTATTGAAAGTAAGAAGTTGGAATCTATCTTTTGAATTTATAAAAAAAAAAAGTGACAAATATAGATTTTGATCTTAAACATAGACATGACAGAATGACCCAGAATTTAATATATATCTGTGTGGTTTCAGAAGTAAATCTTAACAAAATAACATCTTAATCATAAACACCGTGTAGGCTTTTCTCTGTTATGGGTAGTCATTTTTCTTAAGTTGTGAATTTCTAAAATTTTATAAATTATTCTGTAAACTTGAATTTTGAAATGTGGTTTACTTAGCATTTTAGATATTTAATAATCCCTTGGTTATTTTTTTAATTTTTCATGTATGAGAATGTTTAGAAAGCTGTGAAACATGGTGCTAGTCAACAGTTGTTTGTTCCATAGATAAAGCAGGGCAGTATTTATTGTAATCACTAAATTACTTTGGTATACATTTGAGTTGTGCCCTTTTTATTCAATGAAATGTAATCCTGTTTCCAGTGAATCACTATAACAGACTTATGAAGAGGATGCATTTATTTTAGTGAAATGGAGTAGGATGACATTTTTCTAGTCTATGGGTAACCTTTCTTTCATTGCCGATGTTAGAATACTGCTTTCTTATCTGACTGCAGATATTTAGTCTGCTGTGAGCACCTTTGGCTGACTTAGGAACATATCCGTTATTGCTATACACGTGGCCAGTATATGTGTATGTACTTCAGCAGTAATGAAAGGGTAAAGAAGAAACAGCTTATGCAAAGAATAATAAAATATTACTCATTTTGAGAAATTGAGTTTAGAAAAGACTGGAGCAATTTAAGGAAGAGAAAGAAAATGAATAAAATGTGAAAAATAGACCTAACACTAACTTCTGGTGCAGTCAGTTTTTATGGAGCAGTAGATGGAACCTTTACTAGTTGGGCTCTCTTCTGGTATATATATTCCAGGTTCATATCCTCACCACTTCCTTTTCTGTCAAACAGGTTAGATTGGTAGGAGTAGCAACATAACAGATAAATGGCTACATTGTGATTTACTTATAGTTATGGCTTATGTGGTTTCTATGTTGTGGGTTAGGAGCCTCCTGACAAAACTATGTAGAATATCTGTTTAGAGGAGTTGTTCAAATTAGTACTTTAGAAACCTTTGATGTAAATCAGATTATAGTGTAAGAGAAATTCAGTACTTTAATTTTTGCCAGTTCTGTTCTCTGTTACAGATTTTCTTGCATATTAATAAACTTATCAGAAGTAAGCAGTCTTGAAACCAGTTAACTCAGATAGTATATTTGTTTGGAGTTAGTATCCTGGCATCAAAATCATTCTGAGATAAACATCTGCTTTGAGCAGCATATAAGTTGACTTGACAGTAGAAGGAAGTAAATAGTTTTTTTGGTACAGTTTTATTTTTAAAGAGTATTACAGGGTAGTTATTAGCTATTATATTTAGAATGCATTTATATTAAGACTTTACATACATTTTATTAATAACTTAGAGAAGAATAAAGGAATAGTGAATGACAACTTTATTAGAAATTTTAAGAATTAGCATTTAAATTCAGCAAATTCAGATTTTCACTCCATATTTTCCTGGTTTTGAAGGTACAGATACCGGAAATGGACAGTGTCTTCTGAATGCAACTAACTACTCATTTGTTGTCATGCAAATAGACCTCTATGAGGTTCTGGCTTATTGTGACTTCTGGCTCTTTTGGTACTTTAACAGCAGTGCTTAAAGTTTTTAAAACCTTTGACCGACCATGATTATGTTGTAAAATTTTTGTTTACGTTAGTAAACAAAATTAGAATGATCAGTACTTTTTCATTTCTACCTCATGTAATTCCTTCCCGTCATCTTTGGTACAAATCTGCCTTTAGCTCTTACCTGCTTACTATCATAAATCGTAGTGTACAAATGGCATACAAGATGAAAAAATACTATCATATCTTTTAAGCAAAATGGTATAGATTCTTGTCATAAAATATTGCGTAATGGAATTCTTGCTGTTGAATGACCAAGTGGGTAAGAGTGCCATGTCTTTAGAAATATATTGTTCAAAAACAGAGAATGTAGGGGAAAGAAAGGAAAAATAAGATAAAAACAGAGAAAGAGGCAAACTGGAAGAGACTCAAATACAGAGAGTAAACTGAGGGTTGCTGGAGAGGAGGTGGGTCTGGGGCTGGGCTAAATGGGGGATGGGCATTAAGGGGGCACTTGTTGAGATGAGTGTCATATGTAAGTGATGAATCACTAAATTCTACTCCTAAAACCAGCACTACATCATATGTTAACTAAGTTGAATTATACATATGTATATATGTATATAAATCTTTCATTCATTAGTTTTTGAATTCCGTAAAATTCACCTAGAATATCATGTAATGACTCATAATCTGCGATTTCACTTAAATGATCAGTTTTTACAGTCTAAAGTCTAAAGTACTGCTGGCTCTGTAAAAATCTTCTGACTTAACTAATAATTGCATAACATCTTTCCTTGTCAGTTTTTCCTCTTTCCCACTATACATGGAAAATGAGACCTTTTTAAATTTTCAGCTGTGTTAATGCTACCTAAAAGCAGAGGGGGTCTGGATCCTTACTTTATACTTTCTTGAAATATGATATTTTAGGTGAAACAGTAAGAAAATGGAAGGATGCATTTATTGCATCATCCTTCTAGGCATGCCATTATTCTTCCAAATTGCTATTATTTTAGTCTTCTTTTTAAGCATAGTTGGGAATAATTGATGAATAGTAATTCCTAAAATGATGAAATAGAATTCCTAGAAGAGAACTAACAGAGGTCTGTTTTGTAAAAATACAAGGCATTATACAGAGCTTGTACAATTTAAGAAGTGCAGAGAGAAGGATGAGAATTGGATAGAATCTATAACTTTTCTATAAAGCAATATTTTTTTTAAATTATTATTTTTATTTTAATTTTTGGCAGGCCAGGGTTGTTGGTTTTTTTTTTTTCTGGTTTCTGAAATGTTTCTGAAGGAAACATTCTGTTATTTAGGTAATCCAGAATTTCCTTCAGTATTCATTTTTGGTTATGAAAGATTTGTGTTAGATGCTAACTTTCAAAAAGAGAGGTTTGAGGGTATTATTAAGACATACAACACATATGTGACTAAAACTATTCACTGTTTTATTTTACTAGCAGGGCATTCATCCTAAATTATTTCTAAATGAATATATATGATCTCTTACTGTAATTGATGACTTTTCTAAAATTATGTTATGTAGATGTAAGCAAACATAATTAGTTAATATTTCAGTCTTGGTTAGGTAATGTATTGAGTCACCCATATTGAGAGGAATTAGATGTATTTTCAAATTTTTCAGTTTTTAAATCTAGGAATAGCTCACTTACATAAAAGAACAGAACTGTACAGGACATCGACTACTCTTCTTTTTGGCTTTTTTGAGAGTATTATTTACTTCTATTATGTAAGCAACCTTAGATTCTTTAAAAGAATGATTTTAAAATGAAGATTTATTTGTTGAAATCTATTAGTTTTGAATTATTAACCTTTTATTTATTGCTAAATAATTTGCTTCACTGTGAGTAATGGTTATATTAGGAAATTTTCTCTTATTTAGGAAGTCCAGAATTTTTTTTTTGTTAAAAAATTTTTTTAAGTGTTTAGTTTTGAGAGAGACAGATACAGAGACAGAACACGAGCAGGGGAGAGGCAGAGAGAGAGAGAGAGAGACACACACATACAGAATCGGAAAGAGGCTCCAGGCTCTAAGCTATTAGCACAGAGCCCTACATGGGGCTCGAACTCATGAGCTTTCAAGCTGTGAGATCATGACCTGACCAAAGTCAGCTGCTTAACTGACTGAGCCACCCAGGTGCCCCAGAGGGGTACTTTTAAAAAACTTTTTGAGGTTGCAGAAAAATATTCAGTGAAAAAAGCAGGCTATAGTGTAATGTAAAGTGTAAGCCTAATCTATATTTAGATGTGTATGCATAAATAGAAGACTGGTAATTTGAATACTATAGTAATAACCAAAAATGGATAATTGTATGCTTTCTTAGATGCTCTTCTTAGTTCTTAAAATTTTCTAAAATTTCAATTTGTTTAAAAAAAAATAAATTTAAATAAGCTTTAAAAAACTGGTTGTCCAGTATGAACACTGGGATGATAATCAGGTACTGCACTCCTGTGACTTAACAGTGGTCATGGCTGATAAAGGATCCTTTAGCACAATCCCATTACGTATGTTGAGGCTTCACTGGGGAATGAAATGGTTAGAAGATCTAGTACCTGGCAACAATACCATATTAGCTTAGGCGGGTAACTGTGTGAAATGTTATCTTCCTGTGATTTGTGGTTAAAGCCCCCTGATATTTGATGTTACAATATGCGCTGAAGTTTATTTTGGAGTGGTAGTTATAGCTTTAAAATATTCTTTCTTAAAATGTACTCTTTCATTTTTAGGCATTATCCAATTGGTTTGTTATTTGATCTTCTTGCATCAAGTTCAGCTCTTCCTTGGAACATCACAGTGCATTTTAAGGTATAGTTAAATAGCATTTCCCATTTATCCCACTTGTAAGTCGTCTTACAAGTAGAATTTTTTTTTTTAAGTGAAGTCGTTTATTGCTTCTCCCATGACAACTTTTTAATGCCTGAGCTGCCACTAGTGTTCATCCATATAGGTTTTGATTTATTCCTAACTCTTGGCAGATCCATGTAAGCATTAAATGTATAAATGCCTATTTGTTGGAACTGAATACACTGTTTAAAATTTAAATATTTTGGAATATTTATATTCATTAACAAAATCTCAAATAGGAAGAACAAAATCCTGACTTCAGATGCAGGCATGGGAGTGAGGAGGGATACGGGGCTTAACACCGTTGAGTAACTCTAATACTATTTTGATTGAATTGTGAGAAGGGTGAGGATACAGAAGTCCAAAGACATGATCTGAATGTGTTTTGAGAAATTTTAATTCCTGTAGTTTTTAAGACCAGTCCAGATTTATTGTTACTTAACTTTGTCCCAATATTTTATAACCTGATCTGTTGTTCCCCTTAACTACCTTGATTTTTTGGCCCTGCTCCCCAAGCAATTCACAAATAACTATTGAAGGATTGAAATACCTCTATTAGTTGATCATTAGGCAGTGATTCTCAGAGGGTGGGAGGGAGGTATGTTAAGAGTTTGAAAAGTCATTTTAAGTATCTAATTTGCTTTCCTGCAAGGGGCATTCATTCAGAGTCACTGCCTAAAGGCTGCTCACCCATTCTTCCTAAGATGCTTTCCTTTTCATTTCGCTAAAGTTGAATGTGTGCGTCATTAGCATTTATTTCCCTATCATTTGCACTAAGGTGCTTTGCACAGTACTATGTTACCACAGATTTTATTACCACAAGAGCATACAGAATGAGAATATGGTTCTGAAATATGTGACTTTCAGTTACTATGGTACCATGCAAAGCAAAGACTGCCTGTATATCTAATATTTTAAGTTTAGAATGGCTGGAAGATAAAATGACTCCAAGCATAATGAGGGTAGAGGTATCATATTGCCTAACATGCTAGTCTTTCCCATTATGTTGAAAAATAATTCCCATAATTAGACTACTTGCGTGGGTGAGAGGGTGCACTCTATGACTTTGAAATCTAGGTTAAAATCTATCACAACTACACATTTATTTATTTACTTAATCAATCAATCAGTAAATCTTAGAAACCTGCTGTGTGCCAGCCAAGCACTATTCTACAAACTTGGGATACGTGACTGAAAGGCCCAAGACATTCGAAACATTCAGACACTTTACAGTACCTAGCTGGCACTACCTACCAAACCCTCTGTAATTACTGATTGAATGAATCAGTGGATTGTAATAATGTTAGGAAAGGCTTCAAATTGTTATTGATTGTTTCAGTGTAATGGTTCTCAAAGCAGTCTGTGGACCCATAGGGGTACCCGCGCTCATTGAAAAGATCCATGAGGTCAAATCTATTTCTGTAACAATAATAAGATGCTGTTTGCCCTTTCTCCTGTGTTTACATTTGTACTTGCCTGCAAAAGAGATGGTGGGCAAAACTGTGCTGCATGCCCCACACTGTGCGAGGGGTTATTCCTCACTGCCACACACTCGTCGTAGGAAGAATAGCAGTTTCACTTAAGACTGTTCTGGATGAAGCAGTACAAATTTTTGATTATTATTGACTACCTGCCTTTTCAATCTGCTTTGTGATGAAATGGAGAGTGTACTTCTGCTGTATGTCAAAAATGATGGTTGTCTTAAGGAAAAGCACTTGTGCCCTTGTTTGAGGGCAAGCTGACCAAGTCACTTTTTTCATGAAATACCATTTTTTAATTTGAAAGAGTGACGGATAGAGTGTGGTTTTTCAGACCTGGGTATTTGTCAGGCAGCGTCTTAAAATAAATGAAGTGAATCTCTCATCGCAAGGACAGCAACTGACAATATTTGTTGCAGGTGATAACATATGAACTTCTAAGTGAAAATTGGAATTTTGGAAAACATATCTGCTACCATGAGCTTGACAACTTTATTATTCTTAAAACAATTTTCTGATGGTCATTTTAACAAATCTGATTTTTAAGAAATTTTATGTAAGAAATATATCAGCATTTGGAGATCTACATTAATTCAGTAAACAAATATTTCCCAAATGATCAGTGCATGATGTTACAAAATAATGATTGTGAAAAAGATCTATTCAAAATGCAAGGTCAGAATTAGGGATTTTTAATGTCACAGATCAAAATGTTTATTGATATGTTTTCAGATTCCACATTAATGTTATAATAAACTGCACTTACTAAATTTGGTGTAGTATCAAAAAACCTCCATAAATCTGAAAGGCTATTAAAATGCTACTCCTTTTTCTATCTACATATTTTTATAAGTCTTTATGTTTATATAAATTAGCTAAAATGATATTGTAGAATGTTGAATATAGATGCAAATAAGATAATTCATCTGTTTTCTACTAAGCCACACATTAAAGATATTTGTAAAACTGTAAAACAGTGCCAGTATTCTCCCTAAGATTTTATTGTTCTTGTTCTGGAAAATAGTTATTTTTCACACAAAAAAAATGGTTTTTGTATTACATGTAATGGTATATTCTTGGTATTTTTTAATGGATTGCTCTTTGATGTCTTTAATAGGTCACACATTTTCTTCCCTGATAGGAAATTTATTAGAAAAATTAAAACAAAAGCAGAATCTTAGAACTAATAAGGAAATTATGGAGGATATTTTAAATTTGTTCAAACTACCAATGTGTTTCTCATAGTTGCCCTCCATACACTTTCTGCCCCTGGCCTGTATTAGAAGAAAATTATTGCCCAGATTTCTTTTTGTAAATTAAGCTCCCTTTATTTTGAGTTATAAAACTTAACTTTCCTCAAAAGTTGTCCTTGAGTGTTTAATTGATGGCTTATACTGATTGATGTGGCCCATTTCTGTTGTATTACTTTAGGGCTTTTGATTGATTACAGTGAAATTGAGTAAGCATTACACTTGCAGGTAGAAAAGCAGTGTTTTTACAGTGAGGGTTTTGTTTTGTTTTTAGTTTCTAGGTAATAGTTTATCAACAGATTGAATTTATCAAATAATAACTTCATCAGTTGATGTGAATGTATTTTATCTCGTATATTGCATTGAGTATGCCAAATAATGTCTATATTTAAACCAGGCAGCTTGCAATTTATTTCTTTCGCAGTTGCTTTCAAAGATACTGTTTTTGATTAGGTTTTATGCAATAATAAACTCTCTAGGAGACCCTGTCTGGCTAACCACACACATGCACTGGATCATTTCGTAGTTCAGACTGAATTTCTTGGGGGGGGGGGGATTCTTTTTAAAAGCTTTCAGGTATTTTCTCTTCTTTTTAAAAACTGCCTTGGGTGCTTGTCATTTGAATAGATATATAATGTTCACAGTAAATGAGTTTTAATGTCTAGAGCAGTGCTCTTCAAACTTTAATGTGCATACAGATTCCCTGTGTCTTGTGCGGATTTTGATTCTGATTCTGATTCTGTAGGTTTGGGCTGAGGGCAGAGGTTCTGTTTTTTAATTTTTAAATTTATTTTTATTTTTTTCCATTGGAATTTTAGATTTTATTGCATGAGTTCATCATAACTTCACAGTCGGCATATATTTTGACACATGAGTATATTTTATATCAGCTACCATAATGATTGCCATTCCTGTAAAAGTATTTAATTGACAAACAGCTCTTCATGGAGGAAATATTAAATGATCACCAGCCGTACTATGAGCCTTATGTCTTATTTTCTTATTTATAGTAGGAGGCCTCGCAGGACTTGAGTCTAGCTAATTGATCCTTGGGCCCTGTTCTTTATGATACATATTATGTAGTAGCATAATTTCATGACATCTTATCAATAGAAGCATTATTTGCCATTAAAGGATGATTTGTTCACTAACTCCCATTATTTTCAGGCTGTACATTTAACTCAACCTGAGCAAAAATTTATTTCACAACTGTATTTGTAGTTGTTAATATAACTTTCTTCCCACCACACTTTCTTGACTTTCCAAGAAGGCCAACAGCTCCCTCCGATTATCCAGGTGCATCTATAGTATGAAATACTACCTCATCCATAGGTTCATTCATTTTATTAACAGCAGTGATAGTAAGAATTTTCTTTTTTTAATTAAAAATTTTATTTAATGTTTATTTATTTTTGAGAGAGAGACACACACACAGAGTGTGAGTGGGGGAGGGTCAGAGAGAGGGAGGCACAAAATCAGAAAATCTGTCAGCACAGAGCCTAATGCAGGGCTCGAACCCATGAACCGTGAGATCATAACCTGAGCTGAAGTCAGCCTCTTAACCAGCTGAGCCACCCAGGCACCCCAGTAATAATTTTCTTAATTTGAGAGGAATTTGTATCACTGGTAGAATTAATAACTACTTACCTCACATGACTACATGGATGCTCCCCCCATATCATACATTTGAAGAATCTTCTTACATAAATGTAAAAAAAGAAGAGAATGAATCAAACCTGCTCCAACTGGTGTCAGGTCAACATCATAACTCCTATGTCTTTCTCAATGAGTGAGGTATTAGTGAAAATATATAATTTTGTCAAAGTGAAATTACTGGTTCAAAGAGTTTCTATCTTTTTTAATTTATTTTTTTAAGTTTATTTGAGATAAAGTGTGCAGGGGGGAGGGGCATAGAGAGGGAAAGAGAGAGAGGGATTCCCAAGCAGATGCCACACTGTCAATGTGCGCCCTCTGTCAGTGTGGCCCGATCTGGGGCTTGATCTCTGTGAGATCATGACCTGAGCTGAAATCAAGAGTCAGACACTTAATGGACTGAGCCATCCAGGCACCCCCCAGACACTTCATATCTTGATGACCAGTCCATTCTGGCTAAGTTTCCAAGATATAACATTACCTAGAGTACAACTTTTACACTTCATCATCATACATTAATAATTGTTCTCCTGATTAGCTTCTTAGTGATTTACTTTATTTCATTGATGCTAACAGCTAAGCTTATTCACATAATAAGTACAGTAGACATACAAGAAGTAGAAACAGCTTGAACTATTCTACCAGCTGTTATCCTAATCTTAGTGGTCCTGCCATCACTACAAATAGATGAAGTTAATAATCCTTGCCTTACTGTAAAGACTATGAGTCATCAATGATATTGAAGCTATGAATATGTACATTTTTATTTATCTTTCTCATCATGATAAGTGTACTCTTTAATCCCCTATTTCCCCCATCCCCTCGCCCATCTCCCCTCTGGTAACCATCTGTTTATTCTCTATGGTTAAATCTGTTCATTGGTTTCTCTCTCTCTCTCTCTCTCTCTCCCTCTCTCCCTCCTTCCCTCTCTCCCTCTCCCTCCCTCCCTCCCTCCCTCCTTCCCTCTCTCCCTTCCTTTCTCCTTCTTTTCTTTGTTTGTTTTGTTACTTAAATTCCACCTATGAGTGAATTCGTATGATATATCTCTTTCTCTGGCTGACTTATTTCACTTAGCATTATACTCTGTAGTTCTATCCATGTTGTTGACATTGGCAAGATACCATTGTTTTTTATGGCTGAATAATATCCCATTGTATATACGTGTGTGTGCGCGCGCCTGTACATAGGGTGTGTGTGCACATATCACTTATTTATTCATTCATCTATTGATATGGACACTTGGGCTGCTTCCACATTTGGCTGTTGAGGTTCTGTATTTCTAACAAATTCACAGGTAACACAATCCTGTTGGTCCAGCAGACCACATGTTGAACAGCAAGAATTTGGAAAACAATGCAGATCTGAATGTTAATATTGTGTAAAGAACCAAAAGTTTGTAAGGATGATTCAGAAAACTAATGTTTTTAGAAATTTTTATATTATTTTTGGAATTCTGAGAAAGAAGTATTAATTACATAATTGTAAAATGTTAACTGCTTTAAAACGTAGATCTGGATATTTACTTTGCATTCTTTCTCCATTTAACAAAAGGAGTGAAAATGGTAACTTCTTCAGGCTTTTCTAATTAGCTTTAAGGACATTTTTGATCCCTAAACTTCATTAGCTTTTTGAGAAAATTATTTCTCTTTACTTTTTTTATTTAAAAAAATTTAAATGTGTGTTGGAAAAATTGAGAGTTGTCCAGTGAACATCCACGATGTTTTTAACTGGATTTGCCAGTTGCTAACATTTTGCTACCTTTGCTTTATTTTTCTTTCTCGATGGTTTGTTTCCTCTGAAATTTTCATTATTCCTTTAGGCATACTATTTGTAAGCTGCAATGTAATTAAAAAGTTGCTTACAATGTGTGAAATTTTTAGAAAGAGAAATTTGTAGTGTGATTCAAAAGTATAGTAACATCAAGTGAAGATAGTGGGCTCTTTAAAATGTCCAGTTCTATTGCATATCCTAAGTAAGAGTGTTGGGAGTAAACAAAATCAACAATAACTTAGTGTTTTTCTTTCTTTCTGTCCTGATAGAATGGTGCAAAATTGAAATAATTTGGTTTTGGTAAGAGCACAAGTTTTAATTTTGAATTTTGGCAGTGGTTATTAGGAGTAATGGCTCACATTTGCCAGGTAAAAGAGGGTCTATGTTAAGATAAGTGCTTCTGTGCAAGACACTGCTGAATGATTGTGACTAGACAGAATCAGATTTTTGGATCCAGGTATTCTCTACCTTTCCTACAGTGCCTAAAACTCATTACCATGGGTTCTGACTGTTCTGTAAATATATTTGTATGACTGCCTACACCCTTTTTCTGATGGCCAGATCCTTTCTTGCTAGACCACAGCCCCTGTGTCTCCCTGAGGTAATTTAGCGTATCTGTGCTTCTTCACTGGGTGTTGAAGACATGGGTCTGCGGTAGCCCTCCGTGTTCTGACGTGCACGCCCCAGGCACTCTCATGCTTCTGCTGCACGTACTTGCCGGCTCTGAATACTGGTGGTGGTTTTGTAGTATCTGTCAATAGTGTATTATATTAGTTACTTGTTGCTGTGTAATAGATCACCATAAATGTAGCTGTTTAAAACAATACTAATTTGTTATCTCACAGTTTCTGGGGATCTTCTTCTTAGGGTCTCACTGTACTCATGGTGTTCGTTGAACTACATTCTTCTTGAGAGGCTAAGAATCTTCTTCCAGGCTCACTCTTGTTGCTGGCAGATTTCATTTCCTTGTGATTGTAGGACAGAGAGCTCTTTCTTGTGTTAGAGGCTGCACTGAGCACCTAAAGGCTGCTTGAAGCTCCTTACCATGTGGACTTCCCTGGTATGGCAGCTTACTTCATTGAGTCAACAGGAAGTCTCTAAAGCTAGCCTTTCAGCAAGTGTGGAGTTAAAATTTTTTTTTAATGTTTATTTTTGAGAGAGCAAACGAGAGTCAGAGAGACAGAACATATAGGGGAGAGGCAGAGAGAGAGGGATCCAAAGCAGATCCAAAGCAGGCTCCAGCCTCTGAGCTGTGAGCACAGAGCCCAACGTGGGGCTTAGACTCATGGACCATGAGATCATAACCTGAGCCAGAGTCGGATGCTCAATCAACTGAGCCACCCAGGCACCCCAAGATTGGAGTTTTATATAGCATGACTGAATTTTAAGAGTAAGATTTCATAGCCTTTGCCATATTCTTTTGGTTAAATGCAAATAAAAATCTTGCCTACAGTCTAGGGGAAGGGACTACAGAAAGGAGTGAAGGAGGTGGAGATCATGGAGGGTCATGTATATGTAAAACTTTATAAAATATAGTTTATCCAGTCATTAAGTTATACATCAAATATTTATTGAGGTTAACATCTGCTTTTCAGCTATGACAGAGTAACTGGATTGGATTTTTCCTCTAGCTATTAACAGCTATAAAACTGGACAAAATATATAAAGTAGAGCACTTTTCAGGCACTGGACATTAGAGAGAAAGAACAAACAAGGTGAGCACCACATCTAGCCCATCTCTGTGCTTTAGGGCAGTTTCCTGACTGTGTCATGGGAAGTGAAACTCAAGTAGAGCAGGGAAGTCCTGCCAAGTTAAGGATGCAGCAGTTGGAGTTCTGGGCCACTGAAGCATCTGGAATTTGCTAAGCAGGGTATCAGAGGTGAAAGTATAAGTGTGAGTTTCCCAAGAGTCCTTTATTGAGAGTTGGGCTACACATGCATAGGCAGTATTCCTCAAGACCAAGTAGAAAATGCATGGTAGATTGGGACAGGTCCCATTATACCTGAAGAGATTGGATTCCAGCTCATCCAGAGAGATACCTAGTTAGCATAACTCAACATTTATCTTAGACTAGAAAGACAATTCTATAGGAGTAATAATTATATCTCAGAGCAAGATTAGCAGATTATGGTCTGTGCTAAATGTAGCCTAGTGATTGGTTTTATATGGTTTATGGTTTAAGAATGGTTTTTATATTTTTTAGTGGCTGGAAAAAATGAAAAAAAATGATTACATAAGATTAGTATTTTGTGAAACTTGAAAATTATGTGGAATATAAATTATAGTGACTTTAAATAAATTTTTTGAAAATGCAGCCATCAGTGCTAATTCATTTACATACTTTTGGGCTACAAGAGCAAAGTTGAGCACTGCTATAGACACTGTATGGCCCACAGTCTAATACATTTACTGTCTAGCCTTTTACAGAAAACATAGCCATTTAAAGAGTAAGGATTGCTTTGGATCTGCTCTAATTAAGCCTAAAATTGGGTCTTCTTGGGATCATAGAAAGAGGCACCAGGCAGAACAGAACTCACCAAGAAAGACAATATAATCTAGAAAACTCACACCGTATTTATAGTATTCAGCATACAACCAATTATTACTATATATGCAAACAGGAAAACTTGAACTATATCAAGGGAGAAAATGCTATAGATAGAAACTGACCCTGAGATAACACTTATTTGGAATTAGGAAAAATGAATTAAAGCAACTATTAACTCAATGACTTAAAATAAAATTACAAAATTATAGAACTGAAAAGAACAATATCTGACATGAAGAATTCACTGAATGGGCTTAACAGTGAATTGGAGATGATACAAGAAGGGTTCTGTGAACTCACAGTCAGATCCATAGAAATTATCCAATATGAAGAACTGAGAGAAGAAAATCAGAGCTGGTAGTGGGGGAGACAGAGAGTCCTGATGACCTTTTGGATAATATCAAGCAGTCTCACATATATGTACTTAGAGTCCTAGGAGGAGAGGAAGAAAGGAAGGATTCAGAAAAATGTTTTTAAGAAATAATGACTAGAATCCCATTAAAAAAATATTTTTTATAATGTTTATTTTTGAGAGAGACAGAATGTGAGCAGAGGAGGGGCAGAGAGAGAGGGAGACAGAGGATCTGAAGCAGGCTCTGTGCTTACAGCAAAGATCAATGCAGGGCTTGAACTCACGAACCATGAGATCATGACCTGAGCCAAAGTCTGATGCTTAACCAACTGAGCCATCTGGGCTCCGCTTAACTGTTTTTTTAAAATGTTTATTTATTTATTTTGAGAAAGAGAGCAAGCATGTATGCACACATTTGTGCAAGCAGGTGAGAGGCAGAGAGAGAGAGAGAGAGAGAGAGAGAGAGAGAGAGAGAGAGAGAGAGAGAGGGGGAGTATCCCAACCAGTCTCCAGGCTGTGACCACAGAGCCTGATGTGTGGCTCAACCTCTCCAACCATGAGATTATGACCTGAGCCCAGATCAAGAGTCAGATGTTTGACTGACTTAGCTACCCAGGTGCCCCTATTAGACTCCCATTTCTTTATTACAAAACGACAGTAACCTAAACTCCATAGAATTGGCCTAAGGACAGACATAAATCGGTGGAGTAGAAGTGAGAGTCAAGACTAAAACATACATTTGTGGGCAGTTGATTTTCTATATGGTTACCAAGCCAGTTCATTGAGGGAAAGAATAATTTTTCAACAGATTGTGCTGGCAAACTGGAGAGAGAAGGAAAGTGACTCTATTAAAAAAAAAAAAAAAGTAAGTCAGAATGGATCAGAGACCTAAATGTAAGGACTACAATTATAAAATTTTTAGAAAAAAAATTAATTTTGTGACACTTGATTAGGCAGTGATTTCTTAGGTATAGCACTGAAACCAAAGGAGGGAAAAACAGGTAAATTGGATTTGATCAAAATGAAAACCTTTGTGCTTCAAAGGAAATAAAAAGATAACCTGTAAGAGAAAATATTTGCAAAGTCATATTATCTAAGAAGGGTATAGTGTCTAGAATATATAAAGAACTCCTAGAATTCAATAATAAAAAGGTATATAACCCAATTAAAAATGAGCAAAGTGAAAAACAACAAAAAAACCCAGCAAAGTATTTGAGTAGACATTTCTCCAAAGAAGATATATAAATGGCCAGCAAGCACGTGAAATGATGCTTAGAATAGTTATTAAAGAAGGGCAAAGAAAGACACCATTGAGTTACCCTTCAACCCACTAAGATAATTATAATTTCAAAAGTTGGATAATAACAGGTATTAGAGTGTGGATTCATTTGTATTCTCATATGTGACATGTTAGTATTAGACATGTAAAATGATGTGGCTGCTTTGGAGAACAGTGTGGTGGTTCCTCAAATGATTAAACATAGACTTGGCATAAGACCCACCAATTCCAGTCATAGTTATATACCCCAGTTATATACCCCAATTGGAAACATATGTCCACCTAAGAATTTGTACATGGATGTTCATAGCATCATTAATCATAATAGCCAAAAAATGGAAGCAACCCAATGCTCATCAATTAATGAATGAATAATCAAAATGCAGTCATACAATAGAATATAGTTGACCCTTGAACAACATGAATTTGAGCTGCGTGGGCCCACTTACATACAGGGTTTCGTTTTGTTTTTGTGATAAATATAGTATACTATTGTAAATGTATTTACCTTATTATTTTCTATTCTCTAGCTTTATTGTAAAATACAGTGTATAAAAATATACAAAATAGGTGATCGACTATTTATGTTATTGGCAAGGCTTCCATTCAGATTATTAGTGGTTAAATTTCAGGGCAGTCAAAAATTACGTGTAGATTTTTAACTGCACAAGGAGGGTGTAGAATCACTCGTTGTTCAAGGGCCAACATTATAATTTAATCATGGAAAGGAATGAAGTATTGATACATGCTGTGGCATAGATAAACTTTAAAATGTCATCCTGAGTGAAAGAAGGAAGACACAAAAGGCTGCATGTTGTATACACATTGGGATTCATTTATATGAAATGTCCAGCATATGCAAAATCTATAGAGACAGAAAGTAAATTAGTGTGACTGCTTATAAATGTGAGGTTTCTTTCTGGAGTCATGTAATTTGGTAGTAGTGATTGTTGTACAACTTTGTGAATATACTAAAAACTACTGAAATGTACTTTTTAAAATGGTGAATTTTAGGCAAATATCTGAATTCTATCTCAATTTATAAAAAGAAATAATGGTTAGCGATATTTTTGTATTTGGGAGAGAAAACAGTCCATGTATTGGAAGAGGCTCAGAAAATCCTAAGCAAGTAAATATGTAGAAAAGCATTCCTAGGGATATCCTGATCAAAGTACTAAAAGCCAATAATTTATAGAAAATCTTGAAAGCTGCTACAAAAAAAAAAAAAAGAAACATGACATGAAAGAGAACAGTAAGCAATGGTGAATGATGAATGGTGTCTTCTGAGAAATGAAAATAAAATGCAGTGACATCTTAAAGCACTGAAAGAAGCTATAGATGGGAATGAAGAATACCAGAAATGGTATTCTGTGATTCTGTGTACGTGGAATTTGTGATTCCAGAAGAAATCACAAGGGAAATTTAAAAGTATTTCAAACTAAATGATAATGGAAACACATTTGTGAGTACTAAGTCTGTGAGCTTCATATAAAACCATGCTTAGAGGGATTTATAAACTTTCTGTAGTAGGAAAACATAATTTATACTGATAACAGAAATGAATAATGGAATATTACTCTAGATCCTATAGCCATTAAAAGGATAGTGAGCCTATCAACAATAGAGAAAGTATGGAAAGAGCCCAAATGTCCATCGATGGATGAATGCATAAAGAAGATGTGGTATGTATATATATGTACAATGGAGTATTACTTGGCAATCAAAAAGAATGAAATCTTGCTATTTCCAACTATGTGGATGAAGCTAGAAGGTACTATGCTCAGTGAAATTAGCCAGAGAAAGACAAATAGCATATGACTTCACTCATATGAGGACTTTAAGATACAAAACAGATGAAAATGAAGGGGAGCAAAAATAATATACAAACGGAGGGGGACAAAACATAAGAGACTCTTAAATACGGAGAACAAATAGGGTTACTGGAAGGGTTGTAGGAGGGGGGATGGGCTGTGTGGGTAAGGGACATTAAGGAATCTACTCCTGAAATCATTGTTGCACTATATGCTAACTCACTTGGATGTAAATTTAAAAAATAAATAAAAGGATAGTGAGAAATATAATGGACAACTTTGTGCCAACAAATTTGATAAACTGACATACTCAGTGAAAATACAATTTACTGAAACTGGCACAATAAATAGCAGATATGAATAGCCCCTCAATGTATGTAGAAGTTGGATTTGTAGTTAAAAAAACTTTATAATAAAGTAAAATTCATGAAGTTTTGTTGGTGAATTCTATCACATATTTAAGAAATAAATAGTACCAATGGATTGTTTTTTTTTTTTTTTTCCAGAAAATAGAAGGGGAGAGAGTATTTCCCAGTTTGTTTAACAGGCCAGAGTAACTGATACCAGAATGTGTAATGGATAGTAAAAGAAAAAAAAAAAAATACAGACCAATATCCCTCCTGAACACAAATGCAAAAACTTTCAAGAAAATGCTAACAAATTAAATCTAGCAATACAGGAAAAGGACAGTACACCACGACTATGTTGAGATTGTCCCAGAAATACAAGGGTGATTCAGCTTTCAAGTATCAATTAATCCATAAAATTCAGCACATTTACAGACAAAAGTAGAAAAAATCATACAGTCATATCAATCTTACTGAAAAAGCTTTTGACAGAATTCAGTACCCATTTGTCCTCAAAACATTTAGCATATTTAGGAATAGAAGGGAATTTCTTTGATGGACACAGAGTAAATATGAAAAGCCTATAGCTAAAATCCTGCTAAATGGTGACTTACAGAATGTTTCACTCTAAGATCAGGAAAAAGACAAGGGTGTCTACTTCCACCACTTCTACAGGCAGGTTTACTCTACTGCAAAATGTATTCCTAAAAAACAATATCCTGTTAAAAAATCACAGGACTTATGGGGACAATTCATCAAGGGCACAAAACCGAAAACTTTATAAGTGACAAAAAAAAGATAGGAACCTAATGAAAGCACAGTTTTACATATGCTAAATGGTTAAGTACATAAATACTACAATAAACATGGCACTTTATATTGAAAAAGACTGGAAGTTCGCTTGTAAAAATGAGCATTGGAAGAGTTTGCAGCTTGTCAGTTATTGTGAAGTGGTGGAAGGAAAGTTGTCTCAAATCAGACAAAACCATAACATCGAATGTGGGAGCATTGCTGAAGTGTGTGTGTTTTGTGTATTTTGTGGTTCAGTTTAGCTGGGTGCAGTTTCTTTAGTCAAGTAGTATTTCTGATGGACAGTTGGACAGTATTTACAGAAGTAAATATGAAATTCACATTGCTCAAGTTGTTCTCTTATTTATCATTGTCTTTGGAACCAATCCAAAAAACTTAAACTGTATATACACAAATGTGAGTATATATACATATAAACTATTCATATATATTTGCATAATATGTGTATATATGAATAGCAAATTAGCATATGAAAAGATGTTCAACACCTTTAGTCATCAGGGAAGTACATATTAAAACCACAATGAGTGCTTGCTTTGACAGTGTATAATATGGAATTGGAATGAGACAGAGGAGGAGATAAGGATGACACACAAAGTTGTGAAGCATTCCATATATTTTTTTAAATGACTAAAATTAAAAAGACTGACAGTGCCAAGTTTGAGGACATGGAGTAACCAAAACTCTCATACTTTGTTGGTTGTGTAAAATTGTACTAGCACCTTGGAAAACAATTTGGCAGTTTCTAAATAATGTTAATCATAAACTTATTCTGTGACGCAGCATTTCTGGTTCAAGGTAAATACCCAAGAAAAATGAAAATATGTTCACAAAAGACTGTATACTAAAGTTCATAGCAGCTTTATTGATAATAGCAACAGTCTGGATAAAATCTTAATGTAAGATTTTTGGATGAATAGACTGGTTTATCAATTCATTGGTATGCTACACAGCAAAAAAGAACTAACTACATGCAGTAACTGATGAATTTCATAAGCATTGTGCTAAGTAAAAGATGCTGGATTGTACAATACTACATTTTATGTATGTAAACTACATTCATTATATGCATTATATACATTTTATATATATGAACTACATTCTGTTTGTATGTGATTATATTACAGGCAAAACTGATCTTGTGTTACAAATCAGATCAGCTGGGTCAGAATGAGAGGGAACTGATTGCAAAGGGCACCAGAGAACTTCTTTGGTGTGATGATGATAATATTGTATATCTTATTAGGGAAGTTTTAACTGTTTATTGATATCTTAAAATTTCTGCATTTCACTCTGTGTGAATCAATAACATTGACTTGATTTAAAAGTTTATTGATAAAGCACAGGTGAGAACCGTCATGGTCTCTGCCTTGTGGAGGTTAAAAGTAGTGGGACAGAAGAATGTAAGTGATATTATAGAGTTAAGTATATGAACTTTGTGGACTTAACCTAGATTTGGGTTGTAAGAAATTTCCTTGAGAAAGTGATGTAAAAACTGAACCTGAAGATGGAGGAGGATGTTTTTGTAGTTGTGTAAGTGGTCAAGTAATAGGCAAGGAGAAAGAGTGTTCTAGGCAGAGGAGAGATTTCGTGTAGAGGCACAGAAATGAGAGAGTATGGCTGAGAGAATGAGTAGGTGATAGATAATCAAGGTCATCAGAGCAGAGAATGTGTATGTGGGAGAAGAGAAAGAGAATGGAATATGTGAAGTGGGAGCAAGAGATTATGATGAAGAGGTTAGAGATGTAAGTCTTTCAGAACCTTGAAGGCTTTGGGAGAAGTTTGATTTTTTCTGAAAGTAGAGCAGAGCAGCTGTGTGAGAAGATCTGATTTGCATTTTAGGAAAATCATTCTGACTCCAAATGTGAAAAATGAATTAAAGGGGTTAAATCTTTGGACATGGGATTCAGCTGCAAGGCTTCCCAGGAATATCAGATAGTTGTTAGTTTCTACTAGGAAGGCAGCTCTGGGAATGTTGAAAGTGAATAGATTCAGATCTATTTAGGATGTGGACTCAGTAGAACTTGACTGAATGTGGGATGTGGGGAGGAGGAGTCAAGGGGACATTTGTTTACTTTCAGACTTGTTGGAGTCTCTTACACCTACTGACATATCTACTAGATTAATGAGTGTATGCGTCCTTGTCATGAGAAGAATCTTGGCTGGGACAGGTGTTAAGACTTACTAGTCCATACATGGTGTGGAAGTAGGAAAGCTTATGAAGGTGAGTATGGAATGAAAAAAGCAATGGGGGTCTAGGCTAGAAACTAGAAAAATGCCAACATTTAAGGAAGGGCACTGAAATAGGTTTTTGCAAATGAGAATGAGAGAGAAGAGAAAAATGAGAAGTGTGGTTTCACAGACTTGAGGATAACTGCCTCAAGGAGGGTATCCAAAGATGCTAAGTGTTTGATGAAGGCTTAAAACAAGGACTGAAAGGCATCATTGTTGACCTTCAAGAGAGCAGTTAGCAAGAGTGGTGAGGGTAGCAGACAGAGTACATAGATCATAAGAGCTGACTACCATTGGTCAGTGATTAGGAAACAGTGATTAGACAGAAAATGGTTCAAGATGGTTTACAGGAAGAGAGGGGAATCAGTAATTGCATTGGGTTTCAAAGATTTTTAAAAAATGGGATATAGCAAACAGGATGGTAGATACCCTTAGATTGTACCAGGAGGGAAGGAGATGGTTGGTTGAAGGTAAGTTTGTGGATTGGATTTGGTAAAATTAGGAGATTTAAGAAAATCAGGGCGCCTTGGTGGCTCAGTCGGTTGGGCGTCCATGATCTCACAGTTTGTGGGTTCGAGCCCTGCGTTGTGCTCCTTGCTGACAGCTTGGAGCCTGGAGCCAGCTTCCGATTCTGTGTCTCCTCTCTTTGCCCCTACCCTGCACTCGCTTGCAGGTGCTTTCTCTTTCTCTCTCTGTCTCTGAAAAATGAACTTAAAAAAAATTTTTTTTTAAAGCTGTTCTAGGATCGTGTCTGAGTGGTTTAGATCATTAAGTGTCTGCCTTGGGCTCAGATCATGATCTCACAGTTCATGAGTTCGAGCTTTGCATAGGCTCAGTGCTGTCTGCTCAGAGCCTGGAGCCTGCTTTGGATTCTGTGTCTCCTCTCTCTGCCCCTCCCCTGCTTGTGCTCTGTCTCTCTCTCTCTCTCAAAAAATTTAAGAAAATCAAGGCAGTTTAACAAATTTTAGTGCTGATTTTAGCATTGATTCCATTAACTTTCATGGCATAGTCTTCTCTCATCCTGAAAATTATTATTTTAAAAGACACATCTGAAAAATTCCCTCCCTTTCCATCCCCACATGCATACACACCAAAGTGATCTTAGAAGGAAATGTTAAGATTTTATAAAAATAAATCTTTAAACTATGGCCTTGTATTTTCCCTGTCAGAACGCAGAGCATGTTATTAGAGGTGACTCAACAGTCAAATAAAATAATATTGCTATGTGTGTTAGTTTGCTTATTTTGCCATAACAAAATACCACAGACTGAGTGGCTTAAAAAGAGAAATTTATTTTTTCACACATGGTTCAGGAGGCTGGAAAATCCAAGATCAAAGTCCAGCAGGATTCAGTTGCTGGAGAGGGTTGTTTTCCTGGTGTGTAGACCATTGCTTTCTCTTGGTGTCCTTATATGGCCTTTCCTCCTTGTGTGTGGAGAGAGAGTGAGCTGTCTGCCGTCTTTTTTAGAAGGACACTAATCCTGTTGGATCAGGGTCCCACCCATATGATTTCATTTAACCTTAATTGATTCCTTAGGGGCACATCTCCAAATACAGCCACACTGAGGATTAGGGCTTCAGCATGAGAACATTAGGACACAGACATTGAGTCCGTAACACTATATTACCAACTGCTGCATTTTAAAGGGGGTGTTAGATTCTTTAGGGATCATATGGAGAATTTTTGTTTTCCTCTCTTGCCTTAATAGAGCTTACAGTATTTTTTAAAAATTGAGGTATAATTGACATATAGCATATATTACTTTTGAGTGTGCAACATGATTCACTATTTGTATATGTTGCACAAAGATCACTAGTTAACATCTGTCAGCATACATAGTTATAAATTTTTTCTTGTGATGAGAATTTTTAATATTTACTCTCAGCAACTTTCAAATATACAGTACAGTATTTGTTTTGAGAGAGAGAGAGGAGGCGAGAGTGAGCAAAGGGCAGAGAGGGAGAGAGAGACTCCAATGAGGGAACAAAGAGAGAGAATCCCAGACAGTCTCCATGCTGTCAGCACAGAGCTCGAAGTGGGGCTTGAGCTCCCCCCAAAGCAGGGCTTGAACTCACAAACTGTGAGATCATGACCTCAGCCAAAGTTAGATGCTTAACCAACTGAGCCACCCAGGTACCCTTACAGCACAGTATTATTAACTGTAGTTATCAAGCAGTATATTACACCCCCATGTAATTATTACTTATTTCATAACTGGAAGTTTTTATCTTTTGATCCCCTTCACTCTTTCTGTGTAACCCTTAACCACTATGACAACTACCAGTTTATTCTCTGTATCTGTGAGGTCCCCCTCTCCCCCGTTTTAGATTCCATGTATAAGTAAGATCATTATGGCAGGTGTCTTTCTCTTTCCGACTTACTTCACTTAGATAATGCCTCAGGGTCCACCCATGTCACAAATGCAGAGATCTTGTTCTTTTTAAATGGCTGAATAATATTCCATTATGTGTGTATATATGTGTGTGTGTATACACATACCACATCTTCTTTATCCATTCATCTGCCACTGGACAGTCATGTTGTTTCCATGTCCTAGTTACTGTAAATAATGCTGCAGTGACCATGAGAGTGCAGATATATTCTGAGATAGTGATTTCATTTTTAAGTTTTTGAGAAACCTCCATAGCCTCCATAGTATTTTCAATAGTGTCTGCACCGATTTATATTCCCACTATCAGTACAAAAGGGTTCTTTTTCTCAACATCCTCATCAACATTTGTTACTTCTTGTCTTTTGGTTAATAGCCATTCTAATAGGAGTGTGGTGATATCTCATTGTGGTTTTGATTTGCGGTTCTCTGATGATTAGTGATGTTGAGCATCATATGCCTGTTTGTCGTATGTAGGTCTTCTTTGGAAAAATGTCTATTTTTTAATTGGATGCTTTGTTTTTTATTGATGAGTTGTATGATTTTTTAAAATATATTTTGGATATTATTCCTTTACTGGACATAGGATTTTAAATTATTTTCTCCTCTTTGTTAGATTGCCTTTTGATTTTGTTGATAGTTTTCTTTGCTGTCCACAAGCTTTTTAGTTTGTTGTAGTCATACTTATTTCTTTTTGCCTTTGTTGCCATAGCATTTGGTGTCGAGCTTGCAATATTATTAATAAATTGAAAAGCTTTTATTTTTCACTTGTGAGTAGTTTCAGTTTAATGTTGTTTGGTTACCTAATGTTTATCTGGACTAATATTTTAATTAAAGGACACTGGCATCTAAGTAAGTGGTATTTTCCAGATTACTTCTGTAAAAGTGAAATTAGAGTGGGGCATTTCAGTGGCTCAGTTGGTTAAGCATTCGACCTTGGCTCAGCTCATAATCTCATGGTTTATGGGTTCGAGCCCTGTGTTGGGCTCTGTGCTGAGCCTAGAGCCTACCTCAGATTCTGTGTCTCCCTCTCTCTCTGTTCCTCCAACCCCCATGTTCTCTGTCTCTGTCTCTTTCTCTCTTTCAAAAATTAATGAACATTAAAAACTTTTTTTAAGTGAAATTAGATTAATCAGGCACTTTGAGTAAAAAGATTAATGAAGGCAAGTAAATATGGTGTCAGACTCTACCTGTATTTGCAAGAATTTGTTTGGACTGAGAAGATAATGCACTTTTACACAACTGCTAATGTATATAAGAAGATATTAGGAATGTAATGAATCAAGAGTTTGTCTGGAATTTTATTGTGAAGCTTTTAAAAAAAGATTTCCCATCCCACCACAACCTGATCATGGAAGGATGAACAGTTCACGAGCAGGAGCTGAGGGGGCTTTGACTGAAACACTGTCACTTTATTCATTACCATGATTATTTCAGTTGTTGTGACTGTCTGTGTAGGTATTTCCTCTTTCTGTTACTGCTTTCATATTTCCTTTAACTTCATTTTATTAAATAGTTTACTTTCCTCCTAAAGGCAGAGAATATTCTCTCTTGAAGCACACATATATAAATACCTGCACTCCTGATAGACCTCTCATTTGCAATAAAGACTAGTTGTTTGTAATTGTCAACTATCAAATATGGGTGTTTGCACTGGTTAAGTTTAGAAACATACAGAACAGCAGAAATCTGAAAAAAGCAAAACTTCAGTATCTTTTCTGATCGCAGGAGCCATTGCGGGGATTAGAGCCTATGCTGAAGCAACACTAGAAAATGGGGGATTTTCCCTTTGATTTCTTAAACCACTGGTTTTGAGAGATCCTAACTTCTTTTTTCATAATCAGATTGTACATAATTTTAAGAATTCTAACAGTACTTAAGCTTAACTAGGTCGTAAATTCAAGCTACATGAAAGTAATACTTACTTTGGAGTATAAACTTTCATATTTGCTGCCACTCATACATCACCAAAATGGACAGTTAGCAGCACAGAGACTATACACTATCTGAAAACGCCATTCTAAATTTAGAGACCAAGTATAACAAAGTTTTCTTAAATAGAAATAATTATTATAATGTTAATCCATTTGAATATTGTAGAATTGATATGATGTACATTTTATTGTTTACCGTGGTCAGGAAGCCAGGACAGATCCCTTCAATTTAGCCTCAGCAAAACAAATACAGCTGATTGTAAAGCTGATTAAGACAGGGGCCCTCTCTCTGCCATCCATACCCTCTCCCATCTCTTATTGTTGCCTTTCTCTCTCTCCTGATCTCCTTTTGCCTTTTCATTTTTACAGGATTTTATAATTTCTCATCATCTTTGCCTTTGTGTGCCTATGTCTGAAAATCTCTGCCTTTGCTCTTCATGGATTTCTAGTTCAATATCACCATGAATCTAAAAATCCCTTTGTACCTAGAGAGACAATCTGATGGTCTCCGCTGTTCTCCTCTCCAGACAGCTGTGACCAGTGGGGAGTTAGGTAATGGCTTGCCTTCTTACTCAGCAGACCCGTGCAGCCAGATTCTTATTAGAGCAGAAGGAGGTATGACCGGTTATTTGCATTTAAAAAATGTATTTTAGGAAATATCGATAGATAGTAAAATACCTTTTCTTTTGGCAGAAGGGCTTGTGTTGTGAGTTTCCTTGTCATTCAGGAGCTTCTCATGACTGGGGTAGTTGAATGTTGCTATTAATAGAATCCAAATAGGCTATCACTAAAGGCTTTTTTCCCTGCCATTATTACTTGTCTCAGTTTTTACCAAAAGACTAATACAACAACTTTTGGTAAAATAATGTTTGAATATAAATCATTACCTTATGTATTCAGGTCTAATGGAGGAAGTGGTATTGCATAGTGGTTAAAACCTGGGACTCTTGAGTCAGACTAATCCTCGCTTGACCACTTGCAAGCTGTGCAACTCTCTCCCTGAGCTTCTTAATTAATTAGTTAATTTAATTTTTTATGTGTGAAATAGCAATAACAATAGTTTTTACCTTAAAGATTGTTATGAAGATACATAGTCCATATAAAAAGTCCTATACAATGTTTGTAACGTAGTTAAGTGTTCAATTAGTGTTGGCTCTTATTATCTTTCTTTTTTTCCAGTGAAAAGAGCATTAGTCATCTAATTTACATAACTGCTTATCTGTCTAGTGATCTTTGCCTCACCTACCTAAAAGATTCAATGACATATTGGATATGTTTTGTTATTGACCTTAAAAGCTTCATTTTAACTGCTTCATTAAGGTCTAATTGACATCCAGCAAACTATACATATTAAAAATATACACTTTGATAACTTTATACTACAATTTATGTATTCATTTACCTGTTGACATTTAAGATGTTTCCTGGGTTTGGGCTGTTAGAAATGAGGCTGCTGTGAATATTCACATGCAAGGCTTTGTATGGAAATATGTTGTTGTTTCTCTTAGGTAATTGCCTAGTTGTAGAATGACTGGATCAGATGGAAGGTGTATGTTTACCTTTTCTAAAAAAAGGACCAAACTGTTTTCCAGACCGATTGCACTGTTTTACATCCTCACTAGGAGTGTGTGCAAATTGTAGTTCACATTTCCTGTCAGCACTAGGTATGGCCAAGCCAAAGAACTATTTTGAAAATTATTACTTCTTCATAGCCTTTTTTGATGTTATTTTAAACACGAATCATGTTACACAGGGATTATTTGGAAAAAATACAAAATACACCAGGTAGCTAAAGATTTTTAACTTAATTTAAAAAGTTTTCAGAATTGTATTGAAATCTCTCTTGGGAAGTTAACAGGTGGTTTGCCAAAAATATTGGATAATTGAGGGAGATACAGTTCTTTACAAAGCTAATTTTGTATTATGTGTAACTGTTTTATATGTGTATTTTTTTCCTTTGATAGAGTTTTCCAGAAAAAGACCTTCTGCACTGTCCATCTAAGGATGCAATTGAAGCTCATTTTATGTCTTGTGTGAAGGAAGCTGATGCATTAAAGCATAAAAGTCAAGTAATCAATGAAATGCAGAAAAAAGATCATAAGCAGCTCTGGATGGGATTACAAAATGGTAAATATAACCGTGTTTAATTTCAGAATACCACTTTAAAAGTGTGGAATAACTGTAACCCTGTGAGTAGGTGGTACCTCTTAGGATTGGTGGTACAAGTTTAAGTTCTGGACTCTACACACAAAATTTAGCTACAAAAGTAACTGCCTTTACTCATCCCTAACATCCTATTCTTCCAACATTTTCCTCTTTGTGGATGACAGCAGCTGGTATAAACCTCCTGTGTTTAGCTTCTGGAGAAAGTGCCCTCATTGCTAGTCATCTCTCTGCAATTGTAACTGAACATCCTGTGTGCACACCAAAGTACCTCCCCTGCTAGGGCATAAACTCCCAACTCCTGCTTTCTCAGAACAGTATGGCTTGCTTCGTGCTTGGATTCTTTCTCTCCTGGCAGGGATTTGGAACCCCCCCGCCCCCCCCCCCAGTTGTCTTATTTACAGGCACCTGTTGTTTTGCATGGGTCCAGTAGCTAACATGCTTTAGTTAAACAATACCAGGTTCTTAACAATATGGCTCACATTTCACTTACTATCATATAGTTACTGAAATTACATAAAGTGCAAACTTTATTGCTAGCTCTTTAGTCCATGAGTCATTTAACAGCATAGATGCAGTATCTGTCAGTGAATCATCATTACTCATCTGTTACTTAGTTTACCCACAGACAGCAAAGTGCATAGTTGCGTTCCCTCCTTGTGTCCACTGATAAGTCCATATAACATTTAAAAAAGTGGATAACTGAAAGAGGAAATTGGCCAAGAAAGTTGAAAGTATAGCAAAGCTACAGAAAGTGATAATGCTAGTCATGGGATTTCACAGAAATAATGGAATCCTAGAAGAAACAGCTGACTGTGGGCATGTTGACACTACCATCTTTTAAGACACTAGAAATGCAGCCACAGGAACTTAGTGAAGGTGCACTTTTCGACAGGAATGGGGTAAGTGATTGTGACGAAAAGGGTGAATTTATCCTAGAGGAAGTGATGCTGGCAAAAAACTCTCAAAGGAACTTTGAGGAACTTCACAGGAACTCTCAAAGATATTTCATAACATTGGAAGTGCAAATGATGACATCTTTGGAAGTTGATCCGGACCTAGAAAGGCATATGACAGTTTGCCAAGGTTAGGAAAGATGCTCGCTTGTAAGTTTTATGTCAAGAAAGCAAGCACTAGTCAAAGTGTGCTTTAGTTTTTTACAGAGTAATAAACAAAACACTGGAATTCTCAGTGTTTCTCATGTTTTAAATTTCAGTGTACTAAATAAATTAATTTTATTTTCTTATATGCTTATAACTAAAAAAAAGTTTTTAATATTTTGGCAGTTTTTAAAGACCACACCATTGATTATTAAGATCACTTTGCATGGTTTCATGGTGACTTTTCCAGTCCTGCAGTGCTATGCAAAGCAAGGATTGCTTATATTTTGTTCATGTTGTTTTTAGATAGGAAATTAGTCCAGAATAAGCTGAACTTTAATGGCAATAATGAGAATAAGATAGAAGACCCACCTTCTCCTTCTGATTCCACCCTTGAAAACATAATTTTTAAAAACATAATCTGGGGCGCCTGAGTGGCCCAGTCAGTTGAGCAACCGACTTTAGCTCAGGTCATGATCTCATGGTCTGTGGGTTCGGGCCCCACATTGGGCTTTGTGCTGACAGCTCAGAGCCTGGAGCCTGCTTCAGATTCTGTGTCTCCCTCTCTCTCTGCCCCTTCCCTGCTCACACTCTGTCTCTCTCTCTCTCAAAAATAAATAAACATTTAAAAAAATGTGATCCATTTTTATCTTTGAGACTATACAATTACCGTGTCAAAGAGGTGTTTATAGTTATGTAGTATTTATTAAGCTTTCATTATCCTAAACAGGGCATTATATGAGACTTCAGTAGTGCAAAAGGTATTTATATTTTATGACAGTGTATACAGTAAATTAAATTTTGTCTTTTTCCTAATTTCTTAGATTTGAGTTACAGTAGTTGCTCCTTAGTTTTATATTTGTATGTTTGGTATTTCTTAATTAGATTGTAAGCTCTGCAAAGGCAGCCTTTCCCCTCTTGTATTTTACTGAGTATACAAATTCCTTTTAAATAATTAAAAGAGTTTATAATCCCTAAAGATATATTTTTTCCTTTTTTTTTTTTTTTTTTTTTTTTTTGCTGGCTATTTGAAGATGAACTGAGATCTTAGGAGACTTGTGAATAAGAAGATAACCTAAATAGAAGAAGGCTGGAATCTTGTCAAGAGAGCAGGGATCTGAGAATAATTTGGCTTCAGAATTGAAGTAAATAATTTCAATGGGCATATAAGTAGGTCTTCTTGAAATCTGTTGTGAACTGAGTGAGTCTGCTATAGAGAGAGTTCAGAGATTCAGCAGAGGATTCTAAAGTTGATTAAAGTGTTTCACTTGGGGCCTTGGAGGGCTTGGGTGTGAGGGGGGAGCTGGTTAAGAGTTGTGTAGTCTCTCTCCTGGCAGCTCCATAGGGCAACTCACCCCTTTGGCTTCAGTTTCTTTATATATAAAACAAGAGCATTCTCTTATAGGTGTCTTTAGAGGCTTGAATGAAACACTAAGACCATTTATGGGAAAGTGTATGAAAGGAAGTAAAGCTGTTTGAAAAGAATTATTGAGACCCTAGAATAAGGGTTGGCAGACTATAGTCATGGGCCAGCTACCTGTTTTTATCTTACTAGAACCCCACCCTACCCGTTAGTTGTGTATTGTCTGTGACAGCTTTCATGGTACAGTAGCTGAGTGAAGTAGTTGTGCAGAGACCACGTGGCACGCAGCGTGAAATATTTACTCTTTCTGACCCTTTTAGAAAGCATTTGCCAGCTCATAGAAGGTTGACCAAACCAACAGCTCATATTTATCATTGACCTAAAGAATGACTCAAATGTCACATTCAGAGTTTGGTATAACTTAATGTATCAGACTTGGTCTGATAACGGCCTTCATTGCTATTTTCTGGTGTAAAATTCTTTTCCTATTTTTGTCTTAGGTCATATTCTTTCTTGGACTTGTGACTGTTTTAAAATTAGCTTTATTAAGTTAAATTTTACTAAATTACTTTTCAAGTTGAATTTCATTAAACTTGACTGGAAAAGGTATGTGTCTAAAATGTATTTTATTTTTAGTTATAAATTATTTTTGTAGCTATTATGTTTGTCTTTTTTGTACTGGTAATGATTGAACTTACACTCAAAATCATTTATTTAGTATCCTGTGGGTACTGGTGACCTTGCTAGTTTGTTTATTCTACTTTTTAAAATCTAAAATATTCATTTAGGAAATTTTTAGCTAGTTAAAGGTTGTTAGTAGAAAATCTATTTTGGGATAAAAGGTTGAATATTACCTGCATTAAAGTAAATCGGTGAAAGGTGGATGTAGTAGTTCCTTCTGCCTAGAATGCCCTTTCCTTCCCTTTTTTGTCTGATTCTTCCTTATGCTTTAATGCTTATTTCTCTCATCATCTGCTATGTGAAGCCTTCTTTCTTTTATTTTTTTAGCCAGCAGATATTTAAATTTTTTTAAATGTTTTTTATTTATTTTTGAGAGACAGAGAGAGACAGCACAAGCAGGGGAGGGTCAGAGAGAGAGAGGGAGACACAGAATCGGAAGCAGGCTCCAGGCTCTGAGCTAGCTGTCAGCACAGAGCCCGATGCGGGGCTCAAACCCACAAACCATGAGATCATGACCTGAGCTGAAGCCAGACGCTTAACCATCTGAGCCACCCAGGGACCCCTTAGCCAGCAGATATTTAAAGAACATCTTACGTGTTTCTGACACTACTAGGAGTTGGTGACCATGCAGCAGTGATAAAACAAACGTGGACCCTGTCTGCATGGGGCGTCCAGCCTCATGGAGGCAGAACTACCCCTGTTTTCATGCTGCCAGAGCTCCTTGTCCATCCGTATGCATTTCTGCTCTCCTGTTTTATCACACTCTCATATAGTTGGTAGGATATAAGTTTCTCCTGGTTGGAGTGTATTCTACATTTTTGAATGCCCAGCATCTCGTCCACTCTTAGGCATAGAGCAGACAAATTAATATTGACTGAATGACTATTTTATTCCTTTCTAATAATGTAAGGAAATAATATTAACAGCCTTTTATAAATCATTTAATCCTAGTGTAAAATGGAGGAAATGTTTTGTTTGAATTTATTTATGGAAATAGGTTTTATGTTTAAGAATTTTTCCATCCAAAAGAAGGTCCTATTAATTTGTGAAAACAAAGATACTTTTTACCTTTTGATTTGTATAATTGTAAATTGGTCAAAATTGAGACCTAGCTGACGGTAAATTTATTTCATTCAGTACTGCACCTGTAGATCATAGCAACTAAACAACGATTTAAACAGTTTTTGAATACTTTCAAATGCTAATTTTAATGTTTCAGATCTGTGTGAAAGAGAAATAAGAAAAACTTTTGAAACCAAGAAAACTCATTTAAGACATACTGTGCCTTTCAGTGTTTTTTAGGGGTTTTCATTTTAGATATAAGAGTATTTAACCTCCCTGTGAAACCACGTAAATGACCACAAAAAAGAAAAGAAAGTAACATTTTTATTATATATGAGGCTGTTGTCACTACATGTGCAGGCTATTTTCTATTAAATGTCAAACTGTTTTCTTATTAGCTTGAGATTTTCTTATAAGCTAGAGATTTGAAGAAATCTCTAAAATATATTTTTAACATATGACTAGTTTTCAGCCTTGGTTTTTTGAGTACACTGAAAAAGAAAAGATATCATTAAATAAATTTCATAGTCCTTCAGATAAGTCTAAATCTAAGTTTTGACTGCTAAAACTGATTGTTTTTAAAATGTGCTTAATCTTTTTGGAGCTAAGGAATTTTTTTAAAGTAATCAATTATTTGGTAGTGTACCATTTTAACCTAAAACTGGTTTTTAAGAGGAAATAGTGATTACTGAAAGTTGATTTTTTATAACAAGTCATAACATTTTGGAAATACTTTTGTTTAGGGGTTCTTGGGTGGGTTAGTCAGTTAGGTGTCCAACTTTGGCTTAGGTCATGATCTCATGGTCTGTGAGTTAGAGCTCTGTGTCAGGCTCTGTGCTGATAGCTCAGAGCCTGGAGCCTGCTTCAGATTCTGTGTCTCTCTTTCTGCCCCTCCCCAGCTCATAATCTGTCTGTCTTTCTCTCAAAAATAAACAAACATTAAAAAAATTAAGAATTAAGAAAAGAAACTACTTTTGTTTGCTAGGTGATGTAAAAGATAAATGCAGTGGTTTTAGCTCTTTGGAGGCTTGTATGATAAGAGACAGTTGGGTTGCATTGCTTTGTTCTTATTAGTTGCATATAGTAGAATAAGTATTGGACTGAAGATCTGTTGGTCTGAGAAGGACCTGATCTTTATCGCTTATCACTTGTGTGGTCTGACAGATCACTTTCCTTGCTCTGCTGGAGTTCCTTATAAATGTGAATGTGGTAAGAATTCACGAAACTCACATTCAAGGACTATAAAGTGGTAAGCATATATACCAGAATTCTGATGATTAGATATTTTCAGTTGATTCCAAAGGACTTCTTGGAAGAAGATTTACTATTAATAATCTCTCTCTCTTTCTTCCTACCCCTTCTTTCCCTCTCTCTTTCTTCTCTCTTTTTCTTTTTCCTTTCTTTCTTCTCCCTCCCTTCCTTCCTGTCCCTTTGAAGCAAGACTTGAGTGGAAGGTAACTTTCTAGTATTAAGTGTGGTGTCATAGAAAGAGTACTAAAGCAGAGAGAAGAGATTTTAAGATTGAGCTCTGTATCTTGAAGCCTCAGTTTCTGTGATTTGGTTAGTGTCAGATGCTGTTCTAGGTGTAGGTGGCATGGAAGGAGAATCCTAAGCAGAAATGTCAATAGGAGGCATAAGTACTTCTCTTGAACCTTTTGTCTGAACAAAAGGTCGTATTTGGTAAGCCTTCTGTATATCTTTAGCAAAATGTGGATTTTTACCACTTGTGAGAACACTGAGCTTACATTGTGTGAATAAGAGCAGAGTAAATAGTATCATGAGCCCCCACATACCTGTTATCCGGCCTCAGCCGTTATCAACATGTGGCCAGTCTTGCTTCCTCTGTTACTTCTCATCCCTCCCCCATGTTGAGTTCATAGGAATTTTTATTCTTTCATCCAGTGCCACAAATACTATTTATATTCTTCATAGATTTTATACTCTGATGTTTAATGAAGGCTTGGAAACAATGTTCATTATAGGAGAGTCATGCCTAGATCCTGGCAGTTTGGTTCACCCAGTTAAAGGAACCTGTCATGTGCCTGGCACTGCAATAGGCACAGGGGCCAATGGGGTGAGTGTGACAGGCAGAGTCCTTCCTTCAGAATTTACAGTCTGTTAGGGGAGCCAGACATTAAACAGATAGGCTTTATATAATTACTACATTTATAACTTCAGTTGTGGAGGAAAGAGGAAGGGATAGAGAGCAGGGTGGTTGGGATGAAAGTGCTCCAGGCACAGGGAATGCCCGGGTTGGGCAGAGAAGCAGAAAAGAGACTAATAAGTTCTGAGAGCTCAGGGAGGCCATTCTGACTACAGCATGGTGATCAGGACCAAGAGTGGCAAGTAGGTGGTAAAGTAGGCAGAGACCTGACAGCACAAGTTAGACCAAGACCCTGTCTGTTCAGGGCCTTAGAGGCTATTTTAATAATACTGAACTTTATCCCCAGAGAGTGAGGTGGGGTAGATAGGGGACCACCGAAAGATTTTAAGCAAGATTATAATTGAAGGGATGATTGTCTTTTTAGAGGCATGTCTTTGAATGCAATGTGGTTAATAAATTAATCAGAAGGGAGCAAACGTGGAATTAAAAGACCAGCTAGGAGTCCATTCCAGTTGTTAGGTGAGAGATGATCATTGTTTTATATTATAAGTGGTGGCCTTTGAGGGAGGAGAGAAGTGGGTAGATTTGAGAAATATTTGAGATAGAGAACTGTTAAGGCTTGAGTATTTAGTTGAATGTGATGTGTAATAGAATGAGAACTGTCAAAGTTGATTCCCAGATGTTTCAGAAACTCTTGAGTGTGCCTAGCTACTCTTATCCAGCTTATACACATTATCCAGAAGTAGATCTTTGCTATATTGTTACAATTTAAGATAAATTACCTTTTGATACCCAGCCCCTTGATATTGTTTAAAAATTTTTTTTAAGATTTATTTTTAAGTAATCTCTATACCCCAAAATGGGGCTTGAGCTCCTGTCCCCCAGATCAAGAGAGGATCAAGAGTCGCATGCTCCACCGACTGAGCCAGCCAGGTGCCCCTCCTTAATATTATAATAATAAAGGGAATATAGGTCACTTTGATGCTGTACATATTTTAAAACTTATGCTGATTTCTGCTAATACTGTTTTACTTTCTCAATACTCAGAAACATAAAAATTTTGCTTATGATTAACATCAGGCTTACTAGTTGATAATACCCCTTCATATTTTTTAAGTTTATTTATTTTGACACAGAGACAGTACAAGTTAGGGGAGGGGCACAGAGAGAGGGGGAGAGAGAGAGAATCCCAAGAAGGCTCTGCACTGTCAGCACAGAGCCCAACATGGGACTTGAACTCAGGAACCACGAGACGTGAGCCAAAACCAAGTCAGACACTTAACCAACTGAGCCACCCAGGTGCCCCCCCCATTCATATTTTTGAGTTGAAATATTTGCCTGTTTCCTGACCTCATTTACCTCTCCCATTCTCCATTGTTTCATAAGATTAAGGTTTTGATTTTATAATCCTATCTTTAAGTTCTTTTAATGTCTTCTAAAGTAATTCCCATTTATCTGAAGACTTGAATTAATAACTTAAAGCAGCATACCTATGAAAGCAGAGTAAGTACTATTATTTCTGAGCCTATAGAGGCATTGTTTTCACTTCAGCTATATAGTTTCTCTTTCTTCTTTGAAGATCATTCTGTTATTAGAGAAAATGGAAGCTAAACAGAAGTCAAATAGTTGAGGTTTCTCTCTCTCTTTCTCTCTCATTTCTTTTTAGAGAGCGAGCAGAGGGCAGGGGCAGAAAGAAAGGGAGAGAGAGAATTCCAAGCAGACTCCATGCTGTTGGTGCAAGCCAGATGTGGGGCTCGATCTCAAGAACCATGAGACATGACCCAAGTCAAAACCAAGAGTCAGACGATGAACCAACTGAACCACCTCGGCGCCCCTCTCTCTGTCTCTTAATATGATACTGTCTTCCCCAATAATTTTCTCCATGTATTCTTTCTTGCCAAACATAGTTTATAAAGTTCATTTTGTTTTCCTTACTATTTTATATAAGCCTCATCTTATGTTTAGTTTTGACCTTCCTGCCATTCTTACGTGTTCCTTGTATTAGGGTTCTCCACAGAAGTAGAACCAATTTTAGAAAAAAATATATATATTAGAAATTATATATAGAGAGAGAAATTATATATATGTATATATATAGAGAGAGAGATTTATTATAAACTCATATGATTATGGAGGCTTAGAAGTCTCATGGTTTACCCTGTATAAGCTGGAAATCCAAGAAAGAATGTAATTCAGTCTGAGATAGAAGTCCTGAGAACAAGAGGAGCCAGTGGTATAAATCCCAGTTTGATTCATGAGAAGATGAAATGAGTTGTCTCTGCTTTGTCAGGGGGGAGGAAAAAAAGGAATGAATTCCTTCTTCCTCCTTACCCTGTCTTTTGTTCTATTCAGATCCTCAACTGATTAGGTGATGCCCGCCTGCATTGAGGTGGGCAGTCTACTGTAAATTTACCTGTTCAGTTAATAATCTTATCTAGAAACACTCTCACAGTCACACCCAGAAATAATGAGCATTCCATGGCCAGTCACATTGACCCATAAGATTAACTCTCATGTTCCTTTTATATAACTTGGTCCATGTTTTATGGATATCATTTTAACGTTGATTCATTGAGCAAGTAGTTAGTGAATCTCTGCTGGTGATAAGACAGACTGAAATTCCTACCCTTATGCAGCCACAATTCTAGAGGGAGAGACCGACAAGAAGTGTATATACATAAGTAAAATACTTTGTGTGTCATGTGATGGTCAGCGCTCTGGGAGAAAAATAAAACAGGGAAAGGTGAGAAAGAACTGGGTGGGGATCGGGCATTGCTGTTTTAAATAGAACGGTCGTGGAAGGTCTCACTGACCGGATGACATGAAATCCAAAGCATAAATCCAAACCATCATTATGCCTTATCTGGAGTTAATACCTTCCTTGGCAGAGGGAACATCAAGGGCAAAGGCCCCGAAGTGAGAGAATGCTGGCAGTTTCAAAGAATATACTCCTGCTTGTAGCTTGTTGAAGTTACAGATAAGTAAGGGTTTTTCTGGCATACCTCCTTTTCTCTAGTTTGCGTATCTATTTTCCCTCTACCTTTATAGTCTCACTTTTTTTTTTCTGTGTAGCAAAAATGACACTTCTTTATATCTAGTTGTTTTTGTAAGTCTCCTGAGACACAAAGCAGTTGATTTTACACTATTTTGAAAGCAATAAGCAAAGTGTTAAGAATAGATACCAGGAGGGATTGGACCTATTTATGTTAAGGTGGTTAGGAAAGACCTCTTTTAGGAGTTAATATTTAGCCTGAAATCTTAAGGATGAGAATGAACGGCTACTTCAGGGAATAACATGCTTCAAGGACATGAGGCAACAAGGAGTTTGGTGTGTTTTAAGGAACTGAAAGAAGGCCACGGTGTCTTGGATAGTAGTGCCCAAGAGGGAAGGGTAACGTGAGGTGAGGCTGGAGAAATGGGAAAGAACGGGATGATTCGGGGCCTTGTGTAGGCCAAGGAAAATAATTTAGATGTTACCTGCAATGGGATGTCCCTGGAGAGTAATGAGATGCAGAGAGGATGTAAGAACATTCTGGCTGCTGAATGGAGAGTGGAAAAGAAGGAGCCAGGATCGGAAGTAGAGAGGCTGTAGTAGTCAGTCCAGGTATCAGATGAAATGGAGAAAAGCCAGTAAATGAGGGGTTTGTTCTGGAGGTAGAATGGACAGACTCTATTATTAGAATGGCTGTAAGGTCAGGGTGAAAAAAGGGAAAGAATCATTTCTGGATTTTGACTGGGACAGCTCGATGGATAGTGGTGCTTTGTACTGTGATATGAAATAACTAGATGGAGAACAGGTTTGGGGCGGGGAACAAACCCTAGTTGAGGAGGCTAACTTTGAGGCTGAAAGTCTGAGATGTCTCTGAGACGTTCATGTAGCGCTGTGTTACATTAGCTCTTGCTAGAGTTAAGTATTGTGAGTGTGTACAGTGGGTGGAGATGGCTTAATAAATTTGAATTGAGTGCTGCAACTTAATTTCATACATGTTTACTTTTAGAAGTGCCATCTTTATTATTTCTCCTTTAAGGATTCTCCAGTGATACAAGGCAGCGAAATACGGAGTCATTCCATATATTCCTGATGTTTGGCAGTTCTTTATACCCGCTAACCATTATGTGCTTTCCTTTCTTCATGCAGCCAACTTAGTCATTTCCATTACCTTGCCTGCCATACAGTAAGGTGAATAAGTTCAGCCTAAAGCTGTGTGTGTGGCATTCCAGAATCTATAGCTTTGTGAGAAAGTTGCTTAAAGCAAATTTGTAATTTGCTTGAGCATTCAATTAAGTCTTACTGTGGAACTGTCAGGCATTTTACTCTCTTATGTTAAATCTTTTAAATCAGTCTCTCCCATCACTTCTCGGCCTTTTGCTAAGATCAAGTGTAAATCAGTCTCTAAATATTCTGCTTTCTGTAATTAAAAATGATGGAAATCTAAAAAGCTTATGTATTTGCGTTTTAATATAAAGCTATCCAGATACTTTGTTAGGCTTCTGGAGAAAGATTGCTCAAGAAATTACATGATTGATGATATATAAATGATTATGATGAATAAATACATTTGGTAATAATTTGGATCATAGCCTCTTACAGTTCTTTGGGTACACTTGGCAGTGAACCTCATGAATAATAAAACTTGGTGAAAACATTTAGACAATTATTTCATAATACTCTACAGATAATTCTAACATAAGTTTTTGGCAGCAGTCTGTTAATAACAGTGAATGGTCATCTGTCCCAGGGTTCATTGATGGTAGAGAATGTATGAGATGCAGTTGATATATGATAAATCAGTATGACTAGATTAATTGTCTAAACTCTGAATAATAATTGAAAATGCTTTCTTTAAACATTTTTTTAATGTTTTTTATTTATTTTTGAGAGACAGAGAGAGACAGCGTGAGCAGGGGAGGGTCAAAGAGAGAAGGGGACACAGAATCTGAAGACAGGCTCCAGGCTCTGAGCTAGCTGTCAGCACAGAGCCTGATGCGGGGCTCGAGCCCATGAACTGTGAGATCATGACCTGAGCTGAAGTTGGACGCTTAACTGACTGAGCCACTTTAGGCGCCCTTAACTGAAAATAATTTTAGTGAATTCCTAGTGTTATAGGGACACAAAGATTTCATTTTTAATGCCCTTTTAAGTACAGTTTTGAATCATTTACAGTGAAATGACTGCTTTATCATCTCTTATTTATATTTGGCCCAGTTAAAAAACTTACTAAAAATTTATACCTTCTAACATACTATCATTTTTTTTCTATAACATAAGTATGGAAAGATTTAAGAAGATTTTTCTTCAACATGTAGAGGAAACACAGACAAACATCTGCCTCATAAATGATTTTCACTACTGAAGCCATGACCTGTCATTACTATTTGAGTTTACAGCATGATTCTTCTTGAAAAAAAAATTATGCACACAGGTATATTTGCATATATTGTTCAACTTACTTTGTTTTAAAATGAATGTTTTGTTTTGAAACTTAAGAATTTCATGATTTAAGAGAACAGGAAACCTCAGAGATACTTTCCTAATATTTTTTTGTTTTGTACTTATCACTTTTCTTAAGAGTACTATTTCTCAAAGGGTAGACACTTGGGTCCAAAGCATCAGCATTACCTAGGAACTAATTAGAAAGATCCCCTAGACCAACTGACTCAGAAACTCTAGGGTCCCAGCAAAAGGCCCAAGAACCTCTGGTTCCACAAGCCCTCCAGGTGATGGTGATGCACTACAGTTTGAGAACCTCTGCTCTGGAGCAGGATTCCTCAACTTAGCACTATAGACATTTTGGAGTGGGTAATTCTGTGGTGTTGGGGCAGTGGCAGGGAGGGGGCCAGCATGCACTGTGGGGTGTTTGGCAGCATTCCTGGTCTTCCTCCCCACTCACTAGATGCCAGTAGCACACTACTCCCCACTCTCTATCTCAACATTAAAAAATACCTCCAGACATTGCAAAATATTCCCTTGGGGGCAAAATTGTCCCATTCGAGAACCACTGCTCTAGAGAGAAGTGATGGATAAAACCACTTTCCTTCAGGGTAGCAGTGACCACTTACGGAATACTGCTGGGTACTTCACATGAATTACCACTGTCCCCAGAGCAGCCTTGCAGGGTATGTTTGGAAGGAGGTCCATAGCCTGGGCCAACCTGTGTTTGAAGTTTCTCATCTGTTTCACCAGCCCAGCCCTTGAGAACTAGTATGCTCAGCTGTTACAGGGACTCGTTTGGAGTACATTTGGAACAAAATGAATTTGGCATATAAGTGAATTAAAGTTATTGTAACTAGTTAAGTCTTCTTATCTATAAATTTAACCATGTGAACTTCTTATTGTAAACTTAGCCCAAAGTGTTTTTGGATGGCAATTATTATATTTTTGCTGTAGTGACTGTTAAGTGACAAATGAATCAACAGTATGCTGTCATTTCAGTAAGACTGATGTGCTGACTTTTTAATTTAATTTAATTTTATATATATTTTTTAAATTTTTTAATATTTATTTATTTTTGAGACAGAGAGGCAGATTATGAGCAGGGGAAGGGCAGAGAGAGAGAGAGGGACACACAGAATCGGAAGCAGGCTCCAGGCTCTGAGCTGTCAGCACAGAGCCCGAGGTGGGGCTTGAACCCACGAACTGTGAGATCATGATCTGAGCCGAAGTCAGTTGCTAAACCGACTGAGCCACCCAGGCGCCCCGTGTGCTGACTTTTTTAAAGTAACATGCATCTTCTGTATTTTTCCTTTTTCCTCTTTTGCCTCCTTTTATCCCTCTCTCCCCTGGGCACTGCTGGGCACTTGATCTGGTTCTGCATATGTTAGCACTTCTTTCCCTGTCTCTTCCTTCTCATTTAAACTGACCTAGTCTCTGACCCATTCCTTCAATATCTTTGTAGGGGTCTGGATGGCCAGATTCACATTTTAGTTTAACAATTTATTATTGTTGACCAGATACCTCTTTCCTACACTTTTTAACAAAGACCTAGAAATTAATTTTATTGAAAATTTCAGAATTTCAGGTCCTTTCTCCACCGCTCACCCACCCTCAACCCCCTGACATTCTGTTTACTCTCTCTGCTGACCAAAGATTAGTGGCTGTGGTAATGACTTCTGGGTGTTAGGATTCTATATATTAGTGATGTTCTTTTCTTTACCAGACAAATGAGTATAGCTGTATAGCAGGGCTAATTTCTCATTATTCATTGCATGTCTCTTCTCTTTGATTGCTTTAGAAACTGTAGAAGATTCAGAAATTCTTTTATGTGAAAATCACATTTACAATCAAACCATGCCAGTGTTTTAATGTGTATTCAGAGAGTTGCAAGATTTTAACCCCAGAACTAAAAAAGAAATAGTTCATTTAAAAGATGAGTGCAAAATAAACAAATTTTTTCATCTAATATATGGTGTGTTTCCTCAAGTCCTGATTATTGTCTTCAAAGTAGCTTTCTATGTAACAAGCATTTCTTGCCATGGGTCCCTTTAGAATTAAGGCTATCCGTGATACCTGGGCTTTTTTGACATATAGTTTATTTCTTTCCCAATAGAAGGATATCAATAAAATATCCCAAACAGTATTTTTAATTGGAGTTAATTTCATAAAATATTTAACTTCATCTTAAATTGCTGTAAGCTTCACTGAAAGCTAAACAAGAAAAAGCCACAAAAACTTGGCTGTTTTGCTTAAAGTAGCTTCATTAGCCTGCCTTTTCATTTATTTTAAGGTGAAAGTATTTTTTTAATGTTTATTTACTTATTTTTGAGAGAGAGCAAGCAGAGGAGGGGCAGAAAGAGAGAGAGAATCTCAAGCAGCCTCCACCTTATCAGTGCAGAGCCTGATGTGGGGCTTGAACTCACAAATTGTGAGATCATGACTTGAGCTGAAATCAAGAGTTGGACACTTAACCGAATGAGCCACCCAGACACCCCAAGGTGAAATTATTTTTATGTAAGATTTTAAAACTCGATGTAAACATCTTTTATATATATTTTTTGCACAATAAAAAGTATTGCTATTTGTCCCTGCAAATGTAAGGAGAGGGTGGATGAGAAAGCACAGTCAGTGCTGTAATCTCTAGGAAGTAAAAGAAGACAATTCCATAACTTTATTGAGTTAGGCTTTAAATTTAGAAGTTTTCTCACCAATACTTTTATAATAATTTATTTTCAGGTGTTACTACACTCAAAAGAATACTATATGGCATTTAAGTATTCAATTTATAAATCAGTATGTTGAGAAACTGGTAGAATAATTTCAAATTTAGTTAACTATTCTCAATTTTACTTTTAGGATTCTTAGAAATCCTGATTAAATATTTTGCCTTGTAGGATACGTTATATATGTGACTTATCACTAAAAGCTACTAAATACATTATATATATGACTTGTCACTAAAAGCTACTGAATACGTTTAAAATAATAGTATTTAGTCCAAAATAAATTTATTCTAGGACATAATAAATGTGTAAAATACTGGGTGGACCCTATTTTGTATGTATATAATTTTAAGAATCAACTTTGTTTTGGCAATGAATGAGTTATAATTAATTTTGTATTAAGTGCCACCTAAATAATCCTAGTAGCTAATAATTGGAACTATGATTGAATTTTCCAGTTTCAGATGTCATTGTCCTGGTCTTCTTTTAGGAGGTGGTTCCTAACTGAGTGATGTTTTCCATTGGTTATCACAGTGCATATCTCCTTGTTCTTTGAAAACCTGTGCCTTAATGAACATTGTGAAGCAAATAGTGTTTATTTCTTCACGCTGCCAAGTGTTCAATGTTGTCCTTTGTACCTGTGAAAGGAGACAAGATTTGTTAAACTGTTACACCTGACACTTCCATGCATTTTGAAGCCCAAATTCATGGAGTTTTTGATAACATAAACATTCCACTCATTAATAATTTCCTGGATTCCTCTTTATTATAGGTCATTGAATTTACTCAATTTGGAGTTTTACCAAGCCAGCAGTGTTCTTATTTATAGAACTGTAGCTGAAAGTTTTCTGTGATCTGGTACTGTATCCCTGAGTCTCATGGCTGAATGATGTTGGGTAAATAATTTACCTGCTTTGAACCTCAGTTTGATCCTGTGTAAAATGAGGATAACTATTCAGCAAGCTGCTCTGAAAACCAGACAACATGAAACCCTTATAAGGTTTTAATATTTTCTTCATATTTTAAAACCCATCTCTGAGGTCTTATTATAATTAGAACCCACAACTTTTCACTGTAGCTTTACTTCAGTGTGTTGTGTTGTGTTGTGTTGTGTAAGACTGCTGCTTTACCAGCCTGCCTGCAGCATGCTTTTTACTTAAGCATCTGCCACTTGGTCATCTGCCATTTAAAGACTGGATGTAGGGTGGAGAGGGCTTGTGCCATTAAGCACTGTCAGTGCAAGATAAAGGACAAATCAGACCTGTTAGAAATTGTGATAATTTTACATGTGTCACTTTGGCTTCTCCAACTACATATTAAGTGAAGGGCAGAACCTATTGTGTACTTGTTTTATTTTCTTTTCTTTTTAAATTCTTTATAGCTTTCAATACTTAGTTAACTACATAGATAGGAGCTGATAGTCTAATAGATTTAACTCTGTGCAGATGTTACAAAGTAAAAACTTGTTTGAGCACACCATTCCTTCAATCAGCTGTTTCACCTTTTCTTTTTTCTTCCATGCCTAGAATTAAACTGGAGATTCATAGAATGAACTGTTTGCAAGTTAGGAACTTCTTGTAAAGGGATATTTTTCATGTAGTTACCATGGAGAGATTAGATGCTTTCAAATAGAACAGAATTTACCTGGAATTATATTACATTTACTAAGTTCTTGTGATGTTGTAGTCCTGGATACTTTCACATGTGTTATCTCAGTAATTCCTCACATGAGTTAGGTAAATATTATCAACTTTGAAAACAAGGAAATGAACTCACAGAACTAGTAAGAGATGGGACAAAGATTTGAACCCAGATCACTGATTCTAAAATGATTGTATTTTCCATTACATCTGGGGTTATTATCTCTGGATTCATATTAGGATCTTCTGAAAGATTCTAAAAATTACAGTTGCCAGGGCATCTGAAATAAGTGGTCTGGAGTGGGTCCCTGACATTTGTATTTTTGTAAACTCAGGTGTTTGAAGTGAGCAGCTGAAGCTGAGGAATGTGGGATTGCATATGGTGCCCCTGACCACTGGTGCCTCCCACTACCCCCTCTCCTTTTAAAACTTCCTTTGTCAGTGGTTGTCAGTGAGTAGTAGTGGAATTTTTCTCCTCAAAAGCACAAAGGGTTTGCATTAGAATAGACAATATTCTGCATAGTAAACATTGCAAAGATACAGTGAACATAATGGAGTATGTTTTTCTCTGTCAGTCTTTCAAAAATTAAAATAGATTTTGGATTTCGTCTTAGGATTTTAGTGTGTTCTCTGAAGTGAAAATGAGCTTGCTGAATTTGTTTCTGGGCTTCAGACTTTAGGAAAGTGATAAGTTGTAATTTAGCCTAAGAGGAAAAACATTTTCTCAATTTACAGTAGCTTTGAAAGGTAATAAATCAGGTTATTGGTTATAAATCTGTAGGTGATTTACACAGGGATACATTTAGTTCATTAGTCTTGGCTTACCACTGTGCTACAGCTCTAAATCTCTAGTTGGCAAACAAGCTACTTTAAAGATTGTCTTTTAGGTTAAATGAAGACTTAATTATAATTGAAGATCATTTTTTTAATTTATAACATGAGCACATAGAATAAATTGGGTTTTTTTAACATTATGAAATTTTTGAATTTTTAGTCCTTTCATGTAATTACTGGCCTGATTTCAAAATAAATATGAAATAAACTTATCTTAATTGGCCAGAATACAGTTATTGAATGCTGTCTACTTAAAAGTAAAGTCAGTTACTAGGATTGACTGTTGGAATACATTAGAGATGTTACAACCTGTAGTTATAGTTTATTGTGATGTTGAAATTAAAATTTACAGTCTGCTTTTTCCAATTCCTAGTAAGATTAGTTTTTTCAAGTTTCCAGCAATATTTTTAAACCATTTTTAAAATAACTAGTTTTTTCTGTCTCTGTTTATAGACCTGTGCTGTAAAGTAAAACAGTTCTGAGCCTCTCATCTTCCCAGATTAACAAGAAACCTCATTTCCCACCCTCCCATGCTTATCTTCTCACAATATTTTAAGACATGTTAGGAGGCAGGATTGAGAAGGAATTGTTGTTAGATCTTACAGATAGTAGAGGTAGGACTCAGACTGACCTGCTAAGACTGAGGACTCAGATGTTGACCTAGATGTTCTGGACCACCATTCCTGCCCCCACCACCATTTTATATAACGGCTGGAGATTAATGCCGTTGAAATTGACGGAAGGTGAATGGTGACTAAGTTGTTGCATAGGGTGAGAAGATACAGCTCATATAGTAGCTGAAATGGTTGGAGGAAGTAAAAGGAGGCATAAAGGGAATTTGCTATTGTAAAGTATTGCAGCTGGATTGTGTTATGGCTCTTGATCTCCCCACCTGGTTAGCAAAGTCCACTCAGGTGCATAACTCCTGGAGGCAGCATTCACGTCGAGGTCGATGTGAGTGGTGTGAATTCCCTGGTTCTGAACGCCCCGGCGGTCCTGTGATGGTGAGGTTTTAGCAGAACCTTCCCCATACTGGGTTTGACACTTCCCTCACCTTGTTGCTGAATCTGGAAGCTCAGTGTCTTCTCTTGTTGACTCTGAAGCAGCCTGAAAGATCATTTACATTGTACAGGATGCTGTTGTATTTTACATATATTAACTAATTTATGTCTTCCAATGACTTTATGAATATGTACGGTTAAGGTCTACATTTTACAGGCAGTTCCAGTCAAGAAAATTGGGAAACAAAGTTTAAAAGTATCTTGCTTAAACTCCTGTAGCTATTACATGGCAAAGCTAGGGAGCAAACCCATGCAGTGTGGCTCAAGTGTCTGCTTTTCCCACCATGCTGTGCTACATCAGGGATTCCTTCTTTTTATTATTCTCCATTCCCCTAAATCAGTCAGTCATGTAGTTATTTAGTCACTTAAACATTGATTGAGCATATACTTTGTGCCAGGAATTTTCTAGAGTTGAAGACAAAAGGCCTTGCCCTCCTGGAACCTACATTTTATTTGGGGGAGAGAGACAAGAAATAATAGATGTGTGAATTGGGTAATTTTAAATAGTGAAAAGTGTTTAGATAGAAAATAGAACAATACTTCAGTTCTAATTGAGGGGATCTTTGGCGATGGTGCTTCTGTCGTGACTTGAATGATGAGAAAACAGCAGCTCATATGTGAAGATTAATTAGGAAAATAAGGATTCCAGGATATGAGATGGGTACAAGCTTGGTACAGGGACAGAAAAGAAAACTCATATGACTTGGAGCTGAGTAAGTAAACAGATTGGTGGGCAGTGAGATCTCAGAAGACTTCAGGAGTAGTAGTGTTCCCAGAGGGTGAGAGGGAAAGATGTTACAGTCGCTCACGTGCAGTTTGGGCAGAGTGTCTGTCCCTGTTGCAGGCAATAAGGAGGTTCAGTGGGTTTTTAAGTAATGATTCACAAACCATATTGTTAAAGTATGTCATAAAGCATTATTCCTTGGGCTCATTTGAAACCTGTTTGGAAAATTATTCATTAATGATGTGATTTGATTTATGTTTTAAAAGACCACTCTGAATGCTATGTAGCAGGATACAAGTGGAAGGCCAGAGGCCAATTAGGCTGTCACAGTGGTTCAGTGAGAGATGACATTGCTTATGAAAAGTTGTGGCCGTGAATATAGGGAGAATAAATTACACTCTGAATACATATGTATCGATTACCCTCCTTGTTGTCAGGTGTCCAGACTGTGGCCCTTTTGTTGTAGAGCAGAGGAGCGCATGCCTCCTCGCAGTTTATTCCGACACCATTGATAGTCGAGGGTGAAATCTGCCTGAGATCCAGGTTTGATTACTCTTCTGATTCACACAAACAACAAATTCCCTAGGGTGCAATCCTCCTGCCAAGATGCGTGTTTTGGGACGGATTCAGGATTAGCCTTCTCCAGGACCAGCACCTCTCTCAGCCATCTGGTCCTGTCTTCTGTCTTCATGACGGATTCTCAGGGACCGTGGAGGCCTTCCAAGGCTCCTTTGCTTTGCTTAGGGCCTCCTCACCAGATCTGGCTCAAGACCTTTAAACCTCAGAGAGAAGGGCTCACAGAAATTGTGTTGAGCAGCATCCAAGCACCAGTGGATGTGTCACCGTGAAGAGAATGCTCCCTACCATGGCTCTGCCAAACACCCTACTAACCCAGGTTTCTCTTGACTTAGAAGACAAATGAGTTTGAGGATGCAGGGCACCTATGAATGCACATGCGTTTGGCAGCCTACCGAATAATTATTAATTTTTTCAACTCTTGTTTTGCTTTAAGAATATGAAGAAATTAATTCAAATAAGTTTATACTTGGATATACTACTTTCTGTGATGTATTTGGAAAGCCTCTGGTCAAAACACTACATGTATTACAAGGCCATTTGTAGTACTGATTTGAATTGTACTGTTGATAAGTGCATAATTTTATGAAGCTCTGATTTTCAACTATTTGATTTTTCTCTTCAAAGATGAGCTTAAAGTCTGTGTTTTATGTGATGTCATGATCTGACATTTATTTGGGGTGCTGTAACTGTTGCTTTTGACATCACAGATGTTAAAAGACTAGGAAGTGGATAGCGTGTGCATGTGGAGGTGCTTGCCTGTGGAGTGAGGGTCCCTGCCAGGAATACCGCATTGCTGAATTGAGGCTGAACAGCAGTCCCTTAGATGCCCTCCGTGTCTCTGGGTGGGACTTTAAGACACACACACACATTATTTGTGACTTTAGAATGTTCAAACTTACTTTGCCTTGAATTCTTAACTCTAATAAAACTGAAGTGGAAGAACAGATGGATACATCTTTCAAAACAGCCACTTTTTCTTATGGATTTTCCCACGTGAGGAACAAAGAATACAAAACTTTATTTCTTAAGTTTCTTAGGAAGATACTTGATTTACAAACTGTTTTATCCTGGGGCACTAGGTAACTCAGTCGGTTAAGCATCTGACTTCAGCTCAGGGCATGATCTCTCAGTTTGTGAGTTTAAGTTCTGCATCAGGCTCTGTGCTGACAGCTCAGCCTGCTTCGGAATATGTGTCTTTCTCTCTGTCCTTTTCCCATTCATGCTCTGTCTCTCAAAAATAAATAAATGTTTAAAAGAATAATAAAAAATGTTTTTCTTGAACTTCTAAAACTTTCTAAGACCAGTGTAAAAGCTTAATTCAGTAAAAAGAAAGAAAAGTTGGTGACCACCAGGATCTTGAGGATTTCCATTTTTAATATCTTTATTTTAAAAATGGATTTACTTTCTGTAAGACAATCCTTCAATTGTGTGATTCTTAATTTTGTAGCGCTCTTAAATGACTAAGCTAAATTTAAAAAACAGATACTGACTTACCCTGTTGTTAATAGCTCTGGCAAGAAGGATGTTATCCTCCCTCCTCCCATTATTTGCATAGGCTAAGTGACTGCTAGTTTTAATTTTCTCCTATGCAGTTGCTGGTTTTGTTTTATAATTAGAACGAAGTTAATTTGAAAGTTCTTGAAATTGATATATATTTACCTATGATGACTGTTTAAAAAGCGAATAAAGGGGCGCCTGGGTGGCTCAGTCAGTTAAGTGTCCGACTTCAGCTCAGGTCATGATCTCACGGTTCATGGGTTCGAGCTCTCTCTGCCCCTCTCCTGCACATGATCTGTCTTTCTCTCTCTCAAAAATAAATAAATGTTAAAAAAATTAAAAAGCAAATAAAGATAGTTACACTTCTTTTACTCATAGGTACTGTTTTCATGACTGATAAATAACTTTTATGACTTAATTATAATAACTGATAACATAGTTATATTCAAAGTATTGCTTGGTAACAGGTCAGTATGTTCTTGATTCATTATTAAGTTAGTAATGCATCCTAACTCCAGTTTTACTGTAATTATTTACTAGGGGCTAGAAGAGATACTGATATTACAAAATTCACTGCAAAAGATGATTGGTTATATACTCAATTTCAGGACTGATTTTCTTTTAATTCCTTTTATTTGTGTCTTTCTTGTTAATAACCTTGGCTTATAAAAGATTATTCTTGGTTGGAATGTTCTTGGTATTGTTGAGGAAATACCTGTTTTATGTAAGAACGTAACAGTTTAATAAGAAGATTAAAAGCTACTATTAATACAGATCTTTCATTATGTCTTTATTCCTTTTAAACATAGTTGTATCAGACTGGGTCCAGTCAGGAGATAGAAACCACACAGAGGGTTATACAGGGTAAGTTTCATATGAAGAATTATTAAACTCTGGTAAAAGAGTGTAAGATATAAGAAAACTCACATGGTACTCTAGGGCTAAGGGAGGAAAGTCACACTTTCATGGAGCCTCTTCCCCAAGGCTGGATTTAGAACTTGTTGGAGAGGGTGTAGATCAATCCACTGGACTAGTAGAGGAATTCACTGTTTTGGCCAGACTGGAGCTAGTCTGCAGTCACTGGGCAGTCAGGACAAGCCAGAGCAGAGCCACTAGCGGCAGGCGGGCTGGGAACGCTGGTGCAGTGGCGGCTCTGTGGAAATGGCAGGCAGACCACCCATGTGGGCCTCCAGAGGAAGTCAGGGCTCCCGGGTCTGGAGGCCTTCAGTGTGCCTGTGCGAGCAGAAACCTCTTTCTCTGGCAGTGACCTTTTAGCACGCTACTGAGAAAGCTTAATGTGGTTGTCAGAAATATTTTAATTGTGTCCATTATGGCGAGACACCTATTGAAGGGTGAGTTTGATGCAGAGAGCCATTAAATTGATAATGGACACCATAATGTTCCTTTTTTCCAGTTTATTTTTTGCCATATATGTATGGAAAGCCTTTTTACTAAATTACCTGTCTGTACTTTTTACTGTTTGTGTTTGCTTTCCTTCCTCTAGCCCTACTGACATTTTGGGTCAGATAATTATCAGTTATGGGGGGCTGTCCTGTGCATTGTGGGGTGTTGAGCAGCATCTCTGTCCGTAGATGCTAGTATCACACATAAACTGTTGTGATGACCAAAAATTTCTCCAGCAAAAGTCTCCCCTGGTTAAGAACCACTGCTTTAAAAAACACTGTTGGAAACAGTCCAGTTCTCTCTTATAATAAAGTTTTGTTTGTGATTTTTAGAAAATTCTGTTTTGATTAAATAATTATAAAATTTTGTTTTTGGAAGAGGTATCAGAATCTATTCAATCAAACCTCTTTATTTCATCTATACGTGAATTAGTCAATTTTCAATTGATTTGTTTCTAGTCGCCTAGCTATTTGGTTGCATACCTAGTATTGGAACTCAAAATGTTTTTGATAAAGGGCTATGTGTGTCGTATTCTCTTTTTCATTCTTTGACTCAAGAGCATATGTTATGCCTGCACTTTTGTAGGTGCTAGAGATTTACTGATGAGGCAGTGCATAAAATTTCAGGTTTGCATGAAGAATCATTTTATATAGCTATCACATTCTTGTTGGATACTTGATGATAGATTCTTTTTAAAAAGCACTAAAAGAATAATTCATTCATATATGAAAGGACTGTGGTTAAAGGAGCTACTCTTAGCATTAAAATGCAGTTTTGTGGTTGCAACTGTTGAAACGGTTGTGGGCTTTGAATCAGAAGACTGAGCGTCTACTCTTGGTGCTTCATGAAACTCGTAACAGTCCAGGCCTTCGTTGTCATCTGTGAAATTATGCTGGACTAACTGGAGTCTGAGTTAGCCATCATACCCATTTTGATACAGGGTGAACTCCCGGATTGGAATTGAGGATGAGAGTAGAGAAGGCCTAGAGACTGTCATAGTCCTCTAGGACAGGGATACGAGAAACAAACTTTATTCTTTTACAGAAGTATGATGGCCTAAAGAGTACTGACAAATTGGCAGTAAATTGGCTTGAGATGAGTCTAGTAGTAGAGAATGTGCTTTAATACCAAGCTGATCTGAAATTTTGATGCTGTTCATGTGTTTTATAAAGATCTGATTTTGAGATAAATTTCTGAGTATAAAAAGTAATTTTAAGGTAGGATTCTGGGTAGTTCAATAGGAGTTACTTTAAAAACTCATAGAATGGGGGAAAATGTTTGTGTAGATTTATCAGCAAGGAGATGGTATCTAGAATACATTAAAAAAAATCTTACAACTCAACAATAAAAAGATAATCCACTTAGGGGACAAAGGTTTCAATAGACATCTCTCCAAAATAAATAAGTAAATGGCCAGTAAACAAAAGATGCTCAACATAACTTGTCATTAGAGAATGCAAGTCAAAACTGTAAGGAGACGCCACCTCAGACCCACCAGTGTGGCTCTAATAAAAAAGCCAGGCAATACAAAGCACAGACATGGATGACAAATTGGAACCCTCATATATTGGTGGTGGGAATGTAAAGTGTTGATCGTCTTTGGGAAACAGTTGGGCAATTTCTGAAAACATCATTACCATACGGCAGTTAAACAGTTACCATAGAACTCAGTATATCATGGAACTCAGTTTTCCAAGCAAATTGAAGATACACATCCAACACACAAAAGCTTGTACATGAATGTTAATAGCATAGTAGCATTATTCATGGAAGTCAAAAACAACAACACAGATGTCCATGAACTGATGAATGGGTAAACAAAACAAAACCAAAATTAGATGTCCATACAATGAAATACTATTTGGCCATAAAAATGAATGAAATTTCATTATTCAGCATATATGAACCTTGGAAACAAGCTAAGGAAAAAAAACCAGATACAAAAGTCAACATATTGTATGATTCCCTTTATATGAAACATCTGAAGTAAAGATTAGTGATTTCTAGGGGATAGGAAGACAGGAAAAGGAGGTAACTATTAATGGGTATGGGTTTCTTTTTGGGAGGATGAAAACGTTCTAAACTACGATATTGACAGTGTTTGTTCAACTCTGAATATACTAAAAACCACTGAGTTGTATACTTTAAAATGGTGAATTTTATGGTATATGAATTATATCACTAAAGTGGGTTTTTTCTAACTGAGCCTGAAAATTTTAAAAAGGAATTATTTAATCACTGAGATTAAGCTACAGTTGACAGGCATTTCTTAAATGCCAATTCCACATTTCTTTCAAACCCTTTTCTGTGTCTTTGCCTTTTTTGCTGTTTTGTTTATTGCATTTGGTGTTTTGACTTTGTTTCTTTAAATAAGTTCTGGTTAAAATTTAAATCACTTGAAGTTGTCCTTTAATAGTTTAGGCAGTAGGAATAGACCAAGGGAATCTAGACATTCATCCCTGTCTGATGTTTTTTTGCCTTGATAACCCAAGTAATCGTAACCTGTTTGGGGTTTCTTTTATGAGATAAAATGTCCATGCAAAAATGTAGGAGGAGGAAGCAACTATGTAGAAAAAATTAATTTTATATTTTGCATTATGTTTAGTTATGGAAAGATAAGTTTCAGGAAAAATAATATGTAAATGAAGCTCTTTCAGAAATGTCTAAGAGGATGTTTAATAACTTTCATCTCTTGATGTGAGGCTTTAAATTACAATGTTTATTTTTAATAATAAATAATTTATCATTACAGACAGATTTGATCAATTTTGGGCCATCAACCGGAAACTCATGGAATATCCTGCAGAAGAAAATGGATTTCGTTATATCCCTTTCAGAATATATCAGGTAGGAAGTCACGTTTTTAATGATACCAACTTGTGAATGCCTCAGACGTCTTCTTGAAGCAGTGTAGTCCAAAACTCCTTAAATGGGCATAGTAACTGAAGGGTATTTATTAGTCAGTCTTCCCAGATCTTTATCTTTTGGTGACCATGAAAGCAGAGACCACACTGAAATATTTGGTTCATAGACAGTTGACCCTCATTATTTGCAAATTCTGTTCCTTGCAGATTTGCTTGCTTTCTAAAATCTATCTGTGACTGCAGAGTCAGTACTCAGCAGTGCACTCATGGACACGTGCAGGCTTCAGAAAATTTGGTTTGCCTGGCATGCACGTTTCTAGCAATGCCATACCTTCTTGTTTCTGTTCTTTTCCCAGTTTGTGCTTTTCATGCTTTTGTGCATTTTGTTGGTGATTTTGTTCACAGTGGCTCCTAGGAGTAGTGCTAAAGTGCCATCTTTGAACAGGAAGACACATAAAACAAGGTTATATATTGATCGGTTGAAGAATGTGTTGACCGGAGGCTCACAGTAACCCGACCCTGTAGTTCCCCAGAAACAGTGGTTCAGTATTTGCTAATTCAGTGTTTGCGGTGACTTTATAAAACATATCTACCACACGTAAGCAGAGTCGACCCATTTGTTTCAAACGGTGAGTGTTTAGGGCTATACAACAAAATAGATAGCAGGCTTTCCTTGTAGCACACTTTCTTGAGTAAAGAAACTCTTTTTTCTATACATACTTTAAAATTCATAAGTGATTTACATATAGCAAATACTTGGTGAATATTTGTTGAATGAATGGTATTCCAGAAAGTGAGTTACCTACTATTACAAAGAAGTAGTTGGGAATAGAAACTGGAAACGTAATATCACAGACATGGACTCTAATCTAGCAAGATTTCCATCAAACTCAGAGAGTATGTCATAACTTCCCTTTGTAGCCATTTTCAGTGTGCCACAGTCCTTATTCATAGTTACTTCTATAGTATTTTTTAAAATATTTATTTTAAAGAGCCATTAATCACCTAACCGTATTAAAAGAAAAACAAATGATCTAATTGTCAGCAAGTAAAATCCCACTGCACTCAAAGAATGAAAAGTATTTCTGATTTAAATAAGGTTTCTTTTCATTGATTTCATTAACATAATGGCAAATAGGTTATTTTTAGATTATGGATTGATAATATGTACAATAGAAATAAAATGAGAAAAAATCCTGTTGGAATAAGACAGATCTAATTAGCCACGCTTTTCTGCCTTTTTTTTTTTTTTTTAAATTCCACAAGTCTTTGTCAAGTACTGATATTATACAGTGGGTTTGGAAATACCATAGCTTATTTATTTATGCATAATCTTGAATTATGAAGAATCTGAGACAATTTACACAAATATATAATCAGAAAACAAAGAATTTGAAGTCAGAGCCATGCATCATTAAAAAAATCTGAGGCAATTTACAAAAATTTGTAATCACAAAATAGAAAAGCATTTAAAGTCAAAATCACGGAAAATAAAAAATAGAAACTCAGCATGAGATTATATAAGCTGTGAATGAGTGAGATTCTCAAATTTATTAATGCTGACCTGCAGATTTGACCCTGAGTGTCGTATCCAAAGCAAGGGAAAAGAAATGTTAACATTTTTTACCCCTTATACATAAGATGAAAACCTAGTAGATTATTAGGGAAAGCTAAACTTTTTTGGGCATTACATAAGAAAGAAAGTTCTCATGTGGCTTCATTTACAAGAAGTAGGGCCATATTTTTTAAAGCTCCCCAAAGTAAAAATATAGTAGTTTTCATAAAACTGCTTCTTAAAATGTTACTCAGTGGCAGCTAAAGACAATGAATTGTAAGTCATAGATCATCAACAGTATAATAAAGACTTGGATAAAGTAATGGGAATCTAGGACTGAAAAGATTTTTAGGTTATTTTATTGAAGGATGTTTTTGTCAACTAAGAAGGAAAGTAAATGTGGAGCAAAGCATTTGGGGATTGGGGTTCACAGTAAAGGTTAACCCAGAAAGGAAAGGTTCTTAGAGAACTGTTAAAGAAAAGGAGGAGAAAAATTGTTGCTACTCACATGGGAAAGCCTCATTCTTTGTTGCAAGGAATAAAACCATCTGCTGAAAAAAGGGACACAGCACTTTTGGAAATTTCGTTTGACAGGGGGCACGTGGAAGAGTTCCTGTAGTTACATAAAATGATGTGAGAGGAGAGAAGAAATGTCTCACATTAGATGACTGTACCGACCACCTAGGCACTGTAAAAGAAACTTCTGCAGAGCGAGATTCAGGAGCGATATGTTTAGGTCTTCACAGAGAAAAGCCAAAATGGAGCCAGGTTTTATGGACTCTTAAGTATAATACTTTGAGTAGGATTCATGTAGTCTGTAAATCTCATAGAGGAAGTCTGTCTTACCTCTTCGTGGAGGTACATATTAAAGTACATATTAAAAACAGTTACAGAGTAGTCCTGAAGTTTTCTGAGTGGATTTCCAAAATTTAAGAAAAAATTTTTCTAAGTGAGCCCTACCCCCTACATGGAGTTTGAATTCACAACCTTGAGATCAGGAGTTGTATGCTCTGCTGACTGAGTCAGCAAGGTCCCCCCTCAGAAATGATTTTGAAGCAGCAGCCCACTTTAGGGCAAAGCTTGGAAGGGCAGGTTGGGAGGGGGCAAGTGGGACTGGGTCAGGGGCCTTGACTCTTCTCCTCCTGGGACTTGACGGTCTGAAAGTTGCATCTCTGTCTACATCTAGACAGATTCAGGTGCTTTGCCCAAGTTAGATAGTTCTTGATCTAGCTAGCATTCTGGATACCTAGTGCCCTCAAAATGCTAGTGTTATCTTTGAAAGGAAGATTGGATTAAAAAAAATCTGTGTGTGGGCGCCTGGGTGGCTCAGTCGGTTAAGCATCCAACTTCGGCTCAGGTCACGATCTTGCAGTTTATGGGTTCGAGCTCCACGTCAGGCTCTGTGCTGACAGTTCAGAGCCCAGAGCCTGCTTCAGATTCTGTGTCTTGTGTCTCTCTCAAAAATAAATAAACAATTAAAACATTTTTAAAAATCTGTGTTGTAGGATTTAGCACAGTCTTTCATACACTGTGAATGCCTTGTAATTACTTAATTTAAGGTATTAAATTAGTAGGGTATTAAAAACCATCAAAGATCATATAATTTTAAAGCTGAAAAATAGACTTTATAATAAGTTAAATACCCCCAAACTGAAATAGCCATCAGTTTTCCTTGGATTTAAATGTATAACAGTGGAAAAGAGCTAGAAGCATTGCAAGGATCAAAACAGCAGTATATGATAGATCAAGATCACAATTCTGCTTTATTCACTTAGTAGAAAATTATTTTGACCTTTCTGCTTCAGTTTCCTAGTCTGACAATTTGTGACTTACGTGTAAACCTCATTGAGCTCAGAAGATTGGAAAAGATTTGAGGTATAATGGCTAAAGCACTTTTCCTTAAAAAATAAAGTTGTGTTTCCAGAAAGAGCACTGAACTAGAACAGGGCTTCTAGGGCTCCAGGAGGTCTGACACTGACTAGCTGTGCATCCACAGGAGGTGACTCAGCCCTGCTGGGCCTTTGTTTCCTCATTCATAAAATGAAAGGGGCAGTACTGAATGAATGTATATGAATGTATACATCTGGTTAATGTTCTTCTTCAAAGAAGCCATATTACCGGTTTATATAATTCTGTCAGTGACACTCTTATGTTTTAAAACATTTTAAACCCCTGACTTCAGAGCAAATTTATCATTTTTTAGCAAACATAGTCCTTTCCTTTATGGTAGTGCTTTAACTGAAGTCCTTTATGGTAGTGTATGACTTTTAATCACTTCTAAAAATGAAATTTCTACTTTTTTAAGTGGTTTATCTTTTTCATGAAGCCAGGGTAATTGTTTTGATCATGCTGTGTATTCAGGGTCTAGAAAGGTGCCTGGCATGTAGTAGGCATTTGTGAATATTTGTTCATTTATTAAATCATTCCATCTGTCATTAGTAGTTGATTTGGGGCTATTCTGTTTACCATGTGCTCCACAGTAACGTACCATAATGCATTCCCAGACCCTAGCAAATTATCTCACTGGAATTCAGTTAAATAAAAAATACCACAAACTCTAAAGGACATTCCCAAAAGAGGAGTTTCACAACCATCTGAGATATATACCTTTTAGCACTTAAGGTAGGTTCTGGCTTGTATACTTTACTGTAGTTTCTGTGCTGTGATGAGTTGAAGCTCTGATAGGGAAAGTATGTTATACAATCATCATTTATTGTGGGGTTATTATTGTTAGCATAATGGTGCAGATGTGCAGAGCAGGAGGTGTTCCTTTCTGTGTATATGTTATGTTCTGGGAAAAATTGTCAGATGTATTCATACCTTTTCTTGTGGTGTCACAACACGGAAGGATTCTGAGAGAATGTGAGGGGGAGGGAAGAGAAAGAGAGAATGTATGTGTGAGAGAGAAAATGGTTTTATAAAGTTCTATAATTAGATTGAAAGTGGGAAGCTAGAGAATTCTTGAAATTTGCTTGACAAAATGTGGCTGCCAGGTGGGGACTCTTGTTAGGAAATAGCCTGCTGCCTGATCTCTCCTGTACCAACAAGTTAGCAGCTTCTCCTCAAACAGGAGGAGCTGACTGTCCTGTTGGCTTTACCCCTTTCCAGCTGGGTTCTTATTTGAATTTGATTAAAATGTTAGGAGTAAGGTGTAAAGTGAATAAAAAATTTAAGAGTCTTAGTTCTTGCCCATTTTCTGAGTTTTGCCATTCCCCACTTTTCCCATTTCTCTGTTTTGTATATTTGAACCTTCACTCATGCACTGACAAAAGGAAGGTGGGCTCTGCTTTGTTTTCCTAATTATACAGTCTAAACGGTAATGCAGGTACCTGCCGCTGACTTCTCTCCAGCTGGTCAGTTCATATGGTTAGGATATTCCATTAAGTGTAGTTTCCATGCAGTGTTTTTGATTAATCTGCACCTTTCATTTCTTTCATGGTAGATATAAATCTGCATTATCTGAGACATTAAATTAGTAATAAATGTAAGCAGAACCTGAAAATCTAGGTTTATTAAGATACATGAAAGACATCATGTTTACAAAAATATTTTTCTTTGCAAAAAATAATAAAATTCCTGTATAGCAAGGAGTGTAAAGAGGAAGGGGCACTGAGCAGGCCTCAGTTAGGCCCACTTCATCTTTGGAAGCCTCAGAACCGCATATGATGGAGGTCTCGTTATCTGATCTTACATATAAGGAAGCTGAGGCTGAGGGATTTTTCAGTCACTTGCTTAGGGGCATGCAAATGAAACGTGGAAAGACCAGAAATCAGGCCTAGGTGAGACTTAGAAAGTATAATTTTACTAATAAAATTAAGTTTACAGAATTTTCAGTATATAAATACCATATAAAGTTCACCTCGAATAAATAAGTTGATAGAAACCCAGAAACCCTCTAACTGGCGATATTCTGTAAAGGCTGGCTTTTGTCCAGACTGTTGGGAAAACTTCGTTGTTTTTCATCTGTACTTTGATTGTCATGAGCTCAAAATGACTATAATCTAGTGACAGATTTTTAGTGGTACAAGTAAAATAGGTACAAAAGTAGTCTAGAGATCCATTATAGACCAACATGTGTCATCTCTGTCATTTACATAACAGTTTAGTTTGGTGTGCGAGTTTCAGGTCTGTGTTCCTGAAATCCAGGTGCTTTGTATTAACTGGTATTCTAGAGATGAAGTTGAAGGCAGAAAGTGTTTCAGAAGTGTAACCTAAATGTCATTTAGAATAGCACATGTAAACAGATGGTGATTAATGAGGATATCTGTTAAAAAGACTTGTAAAGTGACCATGAAGTCCTTAGGCATTGGTACTTAGGTTGCAGAGTGAAAATTCGACACGTTTTGTTGTGTTTTTTAGGAAGCAGTGGATTCATAAATGTTATCCTGCCAAAATTCTTGGCATAAGAAAGGCTTATTTTATTTATTTATTTGTTCATTCATTCAACAAGTTCATTGACTCACAGATATTTGCATGCCATGCCCTGTACTGTGCATAAGGGATACAAATGTTGATTAATATTTTACATCACCCTTTATAGAGCTTGTAGTTTAAAGGTGGAAGGTAATCAAGTAAGTATACAAACAAATGTAAAATCACCACTATCATTGGTGCTGTGAAGCAGAGGTATATAATAAAACAAAAGCCTAAATCCTCTAGGGGAGAGTTTGATCTAGTTTGGGAGCACAGAGAACTTTGTTGATGAAGTCTTATAGCCCTTGGAGAATCAACAGCCGGGTAGAAGTAAGGAAGGCAAAGTGTGATGAGAAGAGCTTTGTAGGCAGAGGGGACCTTTTCGGTCTTGAGCACAGAGTTAGGGGAAAATAAAGCTGCAGATGTAAGGCTTAGACCATATTATGGAATTTTCTTTTTATTTTCTGAAGATTTTTAGTAATCTCAGTATCCGTATTTATCCAGTAAAGATTACCTAATTACCTGCTTTGTTATTTATAGAAGTTATAAAAAAAACTTATTTATAAAAGTTATAGATAAATTCAGAGAATCCTCTTAGGAGCAATGTAACTGTTACTTTTAAACAAAAACATGAAGCTGATAAACAATGCTTGTTTTCTAATAAAGTTAATTAATGATTCTTAGTTGTTTTTGGAAGTTGTTCATCAGTTAAATGATGTAAGATTTTAACTTGACAATTCCTGGGCTGAAGAAGGAGTCAAAATTTTAGATTCTGTTTGCTTTTAGAAATACTGGTTTCTGAATTTTGAAAAATGAGAACAGCAGAAATGTGTAGCAAATTATGGTGGTGTTTGTTAAAATTTCTCCTCCTCTGGGGTTGTGGCAGTTTGGGTGAAAAACTGCAATTCTGTTTTTTGTTGTTTTCCATTTTAGTTGATACCGTGCAATAATATGTAGCAGAAAAGGCCAGAGAAAAAGAGCGGGGACTTACTAGGTGGTAAAATGAATATTACTGTTTTTAAGTTTGTTTTTTGTTTCAAAAAGAAACACAGAATAATTTGTAATACATTTTGAATGTAAAGATATTTAATATCTTTAACAGGATAAATATATGTTCTCTGTTCTGCAGCTGAATGTATGTTAGTTTTTTTGAGTTATTTTCAGTACCTTTCCTTAAAATTTTTAGAAAATTTTTTATTGTAGCAAAATACATGCAAAATTTACTGTCTTAACTATTTTTAAGTATATCCTTCAGTAGTGTTAAATATGGTCTCTAAAACACTTTCATTTTGCAAAACTGAAACTCCATACCCATTAAACACCAACTAAGAATTTGATTTCTCTAGGTACCTCATATAAGTGAAATCATAAAGTATTTTGTGTGTGTGTGACTTGCTTGTATTACTTAGCATATGGTCCTCAACGTTCATCCACGCTGTAGCCTGTGTGTATACACCACATTTTGTGTATCCATTCATGGACACTAGTGTTGCCTCTACCTTTTGGCTGCTGTAAATAATACTGCTATGAACACAGGTATGTTAGGGTTTTCCAGAGAAACAGAAGCAACGGGATGGGGGGGAGGGGAGAAAGAAATTTATTTTAATTTTTTTTTAATGTTTTATTTATTTTTGATACAGAGAGAGACAGAGCATGAGAGGGGGAGGGGCAGAGAGGGGAGGAGACACAGAACTGGAAGCAGGCTCCAGGCTCTGAGCTGTCAGCACAGAGCCTGATGCGGGGCTCGAACCCACGAATGTGAGATCTGACCTGAGCCAAAGTCGGAGGCTTAACCGACTGAGCCACCCAAGCGCCCCAAGAAATTTATTTTAAAGAATTGGTTCACATGACTGGTGAGGTTGATAAACCCAAACTTTGATGGAATAGGGTGGCACATTCAAGACTTAGGGAAAAGTTACAGTTTGAGTCCAGTGGCAAACTTCTGGCACAATTCCTTCGCCCTCAGAGGAGGTCAGTCTTTGTTTTATTAAGGCCTTCAGCTGATTGGGTGACACTGACCCACATTATGGGGAATACTCCACTTTACTTGGAGTCCACCAGTTTAAATATTAATTTCATCCCAGAAACACAGAAATATCCAGAATAATATTTGACCAAATATCTGGGCATCACAGCTCAACCAAGTTGACACAGAAAATTTACCGTCACAATAGGTGTACGGATATCTTTTCGATACCCAGAAGTGGAATTGCTGAATCAGACTGTTAATTCTGTTTTTGAATTTTTAAGAAGCTGCCATACTGTTTTCCATAGCAGCTGCACCCTTTTACATGCCTACCAGTAGTGCACAGGGTTCCAATTTCTCTGTGTCTTCACTAGCACTTATTGCTTTGTTTTTTTGTTTTTGTTTGTGTTTGATAATTACTATTTTTAGATGAAATATAGCCAGATACACACCCACCCCCCCCCCCCACAAACACACATCTCTGCAGATTATATACATCGTTTTCTGACTTAGCTTTTCTTGTAAGATACATTTTTATATGTGTATCTTTAATTCATCTAGATTTATTTTTATGTACTGTGAAATAGAGAAGTACAGCTTCCCTCCCCCGCCCCTTCTAGCTGCTGGCTATTGTAATAAACATTTATTAAATAAACTAAGGTTTGGTAAACTCTTTTTTTTTTTTAAAGATCCAGATAGTAAATATTTTTGGCTTTGCAGGCCAGATGGTCTCTGTTGCACCTGTATACCTCTGTAGCTTGAAAGTAGCCACAATTTACTGATGATGGACAGGACTGTGTTCCAGTAAAACTTTATTTACACAAACAGGTGAAGGGCACAATTGGACTTGCAGGCAATAGTGATATAAACTGTTCTTTTCCTACTGGAAAAAAATGCCACCTCTGCTTTACATTAAAGTATTTTGACTACTAGGATCTATTTTTGGATTCCCTATTATGTTCACTATTTTGTTTGTTTATTCTTAAGCTGCTGTTATTTTTTGATTTTATGTAGTCTTCTGACACCTGTTGGGGAAATTCACCCCTTACCTTTTTTTTTTTAAATACATACTTTCCATGTTTATTCTCTGTCATTACCTTTTTTATTTTTAAGTTTATTTATTTATTTTGAAACAGACACAGTGGAAGTGGAGGAGGGGCAGAGAGCAAGGGAGAGAAAAAGAATCCCAGGCAGGCTCTGTGCTGCCAGCCTGCATCCATTAAAGCCATGAGATCATGACCTGAGCTGAAACCAAGAGTCGGATGCTTAACCAATTGAGCCACCCAGGCGCTCTGTCATTAACTTTTTTATTTGACTTTTAAAATTTTATCAACTTCCCATAGCATCTTGCTTGGTTGAAAGTGGAAATACATTAAATATGTATTTTTAATTTTGATAGGATTCACCTCCTCATGTTATTAAGTCTTCCCAGATAGGAACACAATACATTTTTCTTCTTATTCAGATTTTATGTTCTCTATAGATTAAAAAAAATTTTTTTGTTTCTTTTTGACAGAGACAAAGCACAAGTGGGGGGAGGGTCAGAGAGAGAGGGAGACATAGAGTCAGAAGCAGGCTCCAGGCTCTGAGCTGTCAGCACAGAGCCCAATGCGGGGCTCAAACCCACAAACCGTGAGATCATGACATGAGCCGAAGTCGATGCTTAACCAACTGAGCCACCCAGGTGCCCCTGTTCTCTGTAGATTTTAAATTTTTCTTAAAATAAGCTCTCCATGTACATTTCTTTTTATTTTATTTTAGGTGTTTTGTAGGTATTATTTTTATTTATTTCATTTCCATTTTTACATATTTTAGGTGTTTTGTGGGTGTTATTTTTATTTATTTCATTTCCATTTCTACATTTTTATATCAGCTAAAGAAAGCAAAAACAAAAACACCTTCCACCAATTTTTTTTGTCAGCAATTTCTTTTTCTTGCTTTGTTGCATTGCTATTACTACGTTGCCAAGACACTATTGAACAATAATGGTTCTGGTAGACATTTCTGTTTGGTTTCTAGTATTCATTGATATGGTTTTAATATTTCATTGTTTAGAATGAAACATGTCTTTATCAAGTTAAACTAATTTCCTTCTAGATTTTAAAATTAGAAATGGATACTAAATTATTGACTAAGTTACAGTTCTTTTCCCTTTTTGTCCTTTTTAATTTGGTACTTTTGTTAATGTTGACCTCTTCCCTGAAGATCATAAACATACTATTATAAGATCCTACCCATTTTCCTCACTGAGACACTCTCACTGTTTTCCTTTCCATAAGATGAAACCTATAGAATACTTTCCCTTCCCTGTACTCCTCCAGTCTTCCACTGTACAGGCATCTTTATACCACTTTAACTCCTGGGTTTCTTAATGCCGAGTTTTTGCTAGAATAGTATCTTCACTTTTAGGCTGTATATAATACATATTATATTCTATCAAGGTATCAGTTCCCGATAGCGCTTTTAGTAGAAATCTCTGCCTGGTCTTCTTTTGCTTTCCCTGCCTCAAAAGTAAAAAGGATCCAACCTTTTAATGAGCTTTTCCTTAGCTTTTAGAGTCTGTATGCTTGCTGCTCCGTAGTCTCTTACGCATCCAGAGAAGACACTGCAGAGGTTTATAGTTCCTGCCTGCCTACACACCCCAGCAGCTGCTTTAGCTCAGGAGAGCTGCTCTATTGGGTAGGAGACAGAGCTGGGAGTAGAGGCGAAAAGGGGAAAGTATTAAGCTTCCTCACTCCCAGAATACCCTTCACGTAGAGTTGCTAATATGTTGTTTTTCATATGAAGAATTATATAATGGTATTCTTTGGAGAAAGAGTCTAATACTTAATTCATATCCTAGGTGTGGCAGTAGCATGCTAAGATATATGTTGGAACATCTATGCTTAAAAAATAAGACCTACATGTTTGTTGTAGGTAAAGAAAGACTAAGTACAGAATGGATGCTCATTTTTTAAAAATAACATTGGAGGGCACTTAAGTGATCAGTCCATTGACTCTTGATTTTGGCTCAGGTCATGATTGCCCAGGGTTGTGGGATCAAGCCCAGCATTGGGCTCCATGCTGATAGCACTGAACCTGCATGGTATTCTCTCTCTCTCTTTCTCTCTCTCTCTCTCTCTCTCTCTCTCTGTCTCTGTCTCCCCCCCTTTCTCTGCCCCTCCCCTGCTTGTGATCACTCTCTCACTTTCAAAATAAGTAAACATTAAAATAACTTTTGATCCACGGGAAGATAACAGTTATAAAACAATAAATAACTTGGAAGTTGAAGATATCTCATTCATTTTCACAACCATCACCACTGTCTATTTTCAGAAATTTTTATCACCTCAGAAAGAAACTCTATACCTGTTATTAGCAGTACTATTATGGACATATAAATAGAATCACTTAATGTGTCCTTTTTTCATAGGGCATAATACTTTCAGGGTCCGACCATCTTATAGTATGTACCTTATCCTTTTTTATGACTGAATAACATTTCATTGTACTGGTATATCATATTTTGTTTATCCATTCAATCAATTAATGAACATTTGTATAGTTTCCACTTTTGGATTATTATGAATAATGTTCCCATGACCATTTGTGATTAGGTTTTGGGGTGGGCATATTTGCAGTTAGTTCCTGAGTAGATACTTAGGAGTGGAATAAGCAGTACTTCTGTTTAACCTTTTGAGGAACTGCCAAGCTGTTTTCTAAATTGGCTGTACCATTTTACATTTCTATTAACATTGTATGAAGTTTTCAAATTCTTCTATCACTACAACACTTGTTATTGTTCTTCTTTTTTTATTATAGCCATCCCAAGTAGAGATGAAGGGGTATTTTATTGTGATTTTTATTTGCATTTCTCTAATGAGTAATGTCACATTGAGCATCTTTTCTTGTGCTTACTGGCTGTTTGTGTATCTTCTTAGGAGAAGTGTTTCTTTAAATCCATGGCTGATTTTTAAATTAGATTGTTTCTTCATTGTTGATTTATAAGAGTTCTTTTTATATTCTGCATACTAGACCTTTACTAGATATATGCTTTATAGATATTTTCTTTCATTCCATGGATGTCTTTTTACTTTCTTGGCAGTATCCTTGAAACACAGAAAGTTTTAATTTTGATGAAACCCAGTTCATTTTTTCTTTGGTTACTTATGCTTTTATGTTGCCATATCTAAGAAACCATTGCCTAAATGTAGGGTGATGAAGATTTTTTCCTGTTTTCTTCTAAAGTGTTACAGTTTTAGTTCTTTCAGTTAGGTCTTTGATCTATTTTGAATTAATTTTGGTGCATAGTATGGGGTGGGAGGTTCAACTTCATTCTTTTGTACATGAATGTTCCAAATCTTCAGCCTGAAATGTTGAAAATAATTATCTCTCTCTCATTGGATTGTCTTGGCACCCTTGTTGGGAATGAATTGTCCACAAATGCATGGTTTTTATATCTAGATTCTGTTCTGTTGCACTGATTATATATCTAAAATATGCCATTTCCACACGGTCTTGAACTCTGTAGTTTTGTAGGAAATTTTGAAATTGAGAAATAGGAGTCCCCTATCTTTGTTCATTTTTTCAAGATTACTTTGGCTATCCTGGTTCTTTTACATTTCCATATAAGTTCTAGGATCAGTTCATTATTTTCTGCAAAAAAGGCATCTGATATTTTGATAGGAATTGTTATTGAATCTGTAGATCAAATTGTGTAGTATTGCTATCTTAACAAACAACCCTAAGTCTTTGAATCCTTATACACAGGATCTCTTTCCATTTATTTAGGTCTTGAGGTTGTTTCAACAAGACGTTGTGGTTTACAGTATGCAAGTCTCATACTTTTGTTTATTCCTGGTTTTTTTTTGATATAGTTGTTTTTATCATTTTTAGATTATTCATGGTTAGTGTAATAAATAATATTGATTTTTGTATATTGATTTTATATTCTGCAGCCTCATTGAACTTGTTAATTACCTGTATTAGTTTTTTAATGGTTCCTTAGAATTTCCTTTGTAGATCATGTCACTACAAAAAGAGTTTGACTTCTTCCTTTCCAATTTGAATGCCTATTATTTATTTTTCTTGCCTAATTTCCCTGACTAAAATTCCCAATACAATGTCAAAATAAAAATGACAGAACCAAACATCTTTCTCTTATTCTTGATCATAGGAGGGAAGCTTACAGTCTTTCATTACTGAATATGATGTTAGCCTGTAAGTGTCTCTGAGATGTCCTATATAAGATTGAGTTCCCCACTTTTCCTATTTTGTTGATTATTTTTATCATTAAAGGACTGGATTTTTGTCAAATATTTTTTCCAAGTCTACTTTCTGTGTTGAACCACCCTCATATCCCTGGCATAGATCCCATCTGGTCATGGTATATGGCATATATAACTGGATTTGGTTTGCTAGTTTCTGTTGAGGATTTTGTGTCTATATTGATTAGAATTATTCGTCTCTAGTATTCTTATGTTGTAATGTCTTTGTGTGATATTGGCATCAGTGTAATACTGGCCATGTAGAATGAGTTTGGAGGTGTTCACTCTTCTAGTTTTTGGAAGAGATTGTGAAGAATTAGTGTTAAATCTTTAAATAATTGGTGGAATTATCCTGTGAAGCCATATGGTCCTGGGTGTTTCTTTGTGGGAATTTTTTAAATTCATTCTCTTATTTGTTATAGATCTGTTCAGATTTTTGAGTTTTTGCCAGTGTTCTTAATTGCTTTTATGGTGAAAATAATATTTGAAGTTTTTATTCCAACACTATTGAAGGCATCACCATTTCATAATGATCCCTAACCTTCAATTTAGATAGGTGGATTTTGTAGGAATTTGGAGAAGAAAGTAAAGGCTGAAGAGTTTTCTGAAGTTTTTTTTTTTAAAGATATCTGTTCTTTGTAATTATTTCTAAATACAAAAATTTTAACCCCGTATATTGTTTGAGGGCATGGATATTGCAATAAATTATTATAGAAGATTACTTTTTGTAAAGTTGTAAAATCTTGATTGTTTTGGAAATTTTTTCCAATATAGTTCTCTGATACATAACTGAAAATTTTGAAAGAATCAAATCTATATCCATTGACATAGCAAGTGGTTAAGATGAAGAAGTTTTCATTTAGGCAACTTTATTAAGTTTTTGGGGCCTTCATCGCACATCTCTGGACCTCAATTTTATCATCTGTAGAATAAGGATAATTTCTCTTATAGGGTTGTTGTGAAGATTAAAGTGTATTATTTTAAATACAGTATTGTGCTTGATACATAGTAAATAATATACAGGTTATTTGCCATTATTAGTAGTAGGTGTTATTGATATAGGTCATTAGTTCTATTGTGAATTACTTTATCAGCAACAATAGCTTGCCATGCCTCCTATGTTCTCTTATTTTTATGATTGGTGGGACATATTCAGACAGATAACTCATTCCATTTATTGCATTTCTGGTCTTAGCATATTCTTCTCTGTGAGGTTTTATTCTAGTCCTCAAAATCTATTTCTCATCACACCAAACTCTCATATAACCTCCTTTGGTTTCAGTTCCTTATTTCTTTACTACTTTCATTCAAGTTCCTAGACCAATACCTTGGAATCACTTTTAATTTGTTTCTTAGAATTGTCCACTATAATATACTAGGATCATTTGCATTTTTCCCCTTCTGGCCATTTTCACTAACTTCTAGTTCCTGTTACTTTGATTTTCATAAAATACAGCTAGACTCTGTTCAAATAGTATCACGTGTTCCTCAAAACATGCTTGATGTTTTATTTTCTTACTCTGTTCACTCGTCCTGAGAATAGCCCTTACTCCCAGAATGCTTTTAAACTCAATTCAGATGTCATCTCCCCCAAGAAATCTTTCTTGATTTTCCATATGTGCTTCAACCCTTCATATCATATAGAAATTATTTCTTCTTTCTCTGAGTTTTATTTTAAAACATTTCCTTCTAAAAATTTTCCTTCTGCCTCTTAATCATGACAAATTCAACTATAGAATAATAGAGCTGAAGGGAGCCCTTAGGAGTCACCTAATTAAAACCTCTAATTTTAAAAAACTTGCACAAAACTCTTCCCCAGAGTCAACTGGATATTTGATAGGAGAACTTGAGTCTTGGATTTCTAACCTAGTTCTTTTTCTGTATACAGCATTGCGATATAGCACAGACTAACTTCTAGTTCCTGTTACTTTGATTTTAGGCCATTTTGTAATATATCACTGTGGTTCTGTTGAAGTCTAAGTAGTTTAACTGCAAGCAGTAACCTATGCATTCTTGAAGGACAAGGAATTGTTTCGTTTCTCACTATATCTTTATACATGTTTCTCAGAGGCTATTTCTTGCTAGAATGAATGAAAGAGGACATAATACTCTGCTTAATATTAATATTCTTTCTTTTATGTTTGTTTATTTTTGGAGGAGAGAGAGAGTGAGTGAGCAAGCAGGGGAGGGGCAGAAAGAAAGAGAGAGACAGAGAGGGAGACACAGAATCTACAGCAGGCTCCAGGCTCTGAGCTGTCAGCACAGAACCTGATGTGTGCATGTTTTTAAAACTAGGTGCCCCTAGTATTAATATTCTTAATGTTAAAACTTGGATGATTGGGGCACCTGGGTGGCTCAGTCAGTTAAGTGTCCATCTTGGGCTCAGGTCATGATCTCGTGGTTTGTGGGTTTGAGCCCCACATTGGGCTCTGTGCTGACAGCTCAGACCTGGAGTCTGCTTCAGATTCTGTTGTCTCTCTCTCTCTGCCCCTTCCCTGCTCACTCTCGCTTGCTCACTCTCTCTCTAAAAAGTAAATAAATATTTTTAAAAAATTAAAACAATAAAACTCGGATGATATTCTCTACTTATACACCTTTTAAAAGAAATCCATGGATTGAGGCCTGTAGGGGGCAGCCCAACACAGCAAGTTTTTATTGCCCTTGCTAAATAAGCTAGCTACTACTTTGAGATTGTTTTAGACTTAAACTGCTTTGTCTGTGGATTTTTGAAAAATGAAAGCAACTATAAATTATAAGCTTATGTGGTAGTTATATTTTAAAACAATTGTCATTTATAGGAATAGTAACTTTTTGATGCAGATTTGCTGTTTTATTTTTAAAGCCCTGGATAAGAGAACAAATGATATTTATTAGAGCTTTTTAAAATTTTCCTTTATTTCTGATGGCAAATATCTTTTTCTTATTGCTAGAGGAACCAAAATATGCAAATTTTTGTTGTTATCCCAGACTCTTAAAGTTATTTTTAAATTAATAATTAAGTTAAAGTCAACATGTTCTCAATATTATTTTGTTGCATTAAGCTAGGTCATTGTTTCATTTAATATTTTCAAGATTAAAAATACTGCTGGCAATTAAACTGTAGACATATAACAATTAAGAGCTGACATTTAATGAGTACTGGATGCGAGATATTATTTTAAAAATTCTACATTTTTAATTCATGTAATCCTCTCAGTAGTCCTCTGGGATGTGTGCTGGCCCTGGCCCCGTTGTGCAGATGAGGTAAATGAGAGAAAGACGGGTTATTGCAACTTGACTCTGGTCACTCCCCTTCGTAAATGGAAGAGCTGGTAGCCTGGCCCTGGAGCCCATACCCTTAATCACTGGTCCTTTTGACACATGTTAAGTTTATTTCTTTTATTTCCTTACTCTGTTCTAGTGTAACTTTCCATTTGAGACCGTTTTCCAGTTTTTACACATATCAGGCTTCTTATTACTCCACCCTTTTGGTTGTTTCCTGCCTTCAGTCCTTTCTTTCTTCTAGTAGAGAAAATGCATGGACAGAAAGTAAAAACATGACATCTTTAGCATGAAGAGATTGAAACAGCTAAAATTGTGTGGTCTTCTTTCTCTTTTATTTATAGAATGTTCTTTTTCTAATTATCAATTAAGCAGTTTTTAGTGATCATATCAAAACCTGAACTCTCAAATTTAGGAATGGAATGAACTTTGCTCCCCATGCTTAAGCATGTAGTAGTATGAGATAATTTTAAAAGCCAAAATATTCAATACCTCATTTTAAAAGATAGATTGTGTAAGGTGGTAATTATTTCCCTAAAAATGATTTTTTAGCTTCCTCCACAAAGAAATTATTGACTGTCATAAGACATATAGTATTTTTACTGTAATATTCTAACATATGTAAAAATTAACTTTATTGGCACTTATTGGTATGTAACTCATTCTCTGCTTTTGATCCTTTCACCTCTCCTTAATACCTCTTTGAGAATGTGATTAGATACAGTAAAAGTAAGTTTGTGTGGTGAGTTTGAAATTTGAGCGGCTTGTGTGCCTGAAATTTGACAAAATCTGAGGTTAAATGTGAGATGGCTTAAAAAGTTATAACTGTTGGCTAAAATGAAAATGGAGCTGTTACATACCAAAGTTCAGTAGTATTTGTATAATAAAATATGATCTTTGTGTATAATTCGTTTAAGAAAATATTTTTATATCAAGTTTACTCCTTGATCATTATTATGTATTTATTAAGGCACCTCAGATTATAGTTAATGCTTGAGTTTCTTGGAGGAATTGTCAACCCTGGTAAGGTATGCCAGAGATAACCTATACCTTAGCATGGTCAGCCTGAGTCTTATTGCTGCTTTAATGATTGACATGGCTGCCATCTTTCCCCAGTTTACTGCTGGCCTAAGAGAGTGTTGGCAGTTGCAAGTCTAAGCTTAGTCCTGAATAATGTTCCTTTAACCTATTATTCGAAAAGATCTCTGAGACCCAAATTAGTTTCTTTGTGTGACTACCATTCTTTCCATCTCAGAGAATGCCAACATCCAGAAATGATGCCCCATATGGTAGCCATTTAATCTGTTAATAATTTGCCGTGTTAGAAAATTTGCTTAATCATATATCTATTCCAATAGTGAAAAACTACCTTCTGATTTTTTTTCTGTTCTTCTCATAAATGATTTTCATATAACATGCCAGAACACACAGCACCTGTCTGTTAAGAACAGAATTACTAGGCTTTGATTCTTAGTAGTGGTTCCTTCTTTTGGGTAAATATGATAGTTGCTTTGGGTTTACTCATACTTTTAAAATAACTACTAATAATTTCAAGTAGGTAACAAATAGGATGATTATTTAGGAATACTAGTAGGAAAAACCAGGAGAAGAAAGTGTAAGACTAATATCCTGTTCTTTGTGTCTGCCCTGGGCCTGGCAAATTTTGTTTGACATTTCATTTCCTGTATCATAGTCTGATGAAGTGTATATCTTAGTTGTTGGGTCATACTTATTTTTGTTTTGTTTTTAATTTTCAAGGTGTTATAATTTTTGTGATTCATGCAGATTTTTATAGTAATAAGTACTAGGGAGGCAATATAGAAAAACCTTTATAGATATACTGATGTGTATATTGATTATATAGATATTACATATAAAGATATTGATGTATATATATTTGTAACTCCTCAGGTCTTTAAGCAAGTTCCTCCTTTAACAGGATTGATTGTGATAAATTAGAACGTTAATTCTCAGTTCAGAAATATGATCTAGTATAAACATTCAGTTGTATGTATTATCTTAATTTGATGTTTTGGGGGCATTTTGCAGGATATATCTTGTCTTAAACAGGATGTATCTTTTAAAGGTCTGCTTCTAAAAATTTAGGCTAAAAATTTAAAGGGAAGTCAATGCTGGTTCAATGCACCATTGTTTATATACTGCTTGAGGGAGGTGGGAGGGAGGAGGAGGTCTCTATCAATGGAATGGTATACCTGATCATTGAGTTCAACAGAATTGGGGTACATTTGGAAACCATATTTGAATACATCATAGATCTACCTTGGACGTGATCTTTTCATGAAAGTCACCTCTCTGCATACATTTGTTGTGACACAATTTTGTACATAATGTAAATTTTTAAAAAAATGTACTAGCTGTGAAATGATAATGAATTAGTACTCTGAGGATTTCACATGATTATTGAGTTCGCTAATGAGTGATTTGTGTATGAGATGTGGCTGAGTTAATGTTCACAAAACTTTGAAGAGTCAAACCAATATGTTTTACTTACTATTGAGCTTAATTTAACCATGTTTTACATGATATTAAACTTGTCTTTAAAACATCATTGAAAATGGAAATTACATTTGCAGTGTAGACAATTAACATATTTTAAGAAATAGTATGCTTTCAAAACGACTCAGAAATCTAGTGTAGTAAGATTCTTAATATTTTATTTGTCTAGAGTTTTAGATAAGAGGAACATTGGTTATTTCATGTATATAAAAGGAAATAATTTCTCCTGCTAGTTTCAAATGAGAAATAATATATTTCATATAATATTATATAAAATCTATAGGTTCTTCTGTCCTTTTATGTTTCCTTTCTCTTTTTTTCTTTTCCTCCTCTTTCTTTTTCTTCATCTTTCTGTCCTGTCCTTACCTTTTCTCTTTTCAGAGTCCTTCCTTTCTCTGCCTCACTAAACTGAGAAGTGTTTTTACTAGGTAGTAAAGCATTTCCTATTTTAATTAAAGTCTTGAAGTTTATTTTTAAAAGCAGAGCTTTGCTATAGGAAAAATACCTCTATTAGCTTACATTGAAAATCCTTTTCATCATGATGAGGGTAATTATCTGTTACTTCTGAGAAGTAAGCCATAGCTAATTTCTGACTCTGTATGCATGTTTAAAGCAACTTAGAATCAGCTTGGGACAGTTCTGACGTCTGCTTATGTAATGCAGCATCCATACTCTTCTCTAGGTGTTCATTTTAGCTACAGATGCTTCATATAAAACAGGGTAGAGTAGCTTTCAAAAGGATGTTCACATCAAAGTATAACTTGAACTTGGTTTTTACATTGCTTGAGGAATCCTTAATGGAGTAGAACTAACAAATTTGCCTTTGCCTCAACACATTATCATTGTAAAGCTTTAAAAAAATGTTTTACTTCTGTGACTTCCTAAGCCATATTATATATAAGTGAATACTTGTATTATTTTGGAGCATTTTAGTAATGCCCATATTAAATATTATTAAAATCCATATACTGTATAATAAGGAAGGTTTCCTTTAATTATGAGTAACTCTGAGGAATAATGGTGCTGCTTTTGGAAGAGTAAAAAAAAATTACTTAAATTAAGCACTGTATTTTAAGTTGGAATACCACACTCTCCCTCATTTTGTAGTTTGATACCTCTTCATGAGGCCAACCAGGTTTATCATTTTTTAAGACCTGGTTCCTAAGAGGGCTTCAAACTAAGTACAGTGATTGTTGCTGTTAGCCACAGTGCATCCTCTTTTGCTAGTGAATTCTTTGAAGCTGAATGCCTCTCGCCCCTCCTCACCTCCATTTCTCAGATAAACTCACCTAAATTATACAAGAATTAATCTTTGATGTATATGATCCTCTTAGAACCCTATTTAAAAGTTCACCATTTCAGTGTACTAAATAACAAAACGTTTATTCTATTTTAACAGTTCCATTATGGAAAAAAAAAAAGCCTGTAATTTGACTTGCTGAATTGGTGGTATTGGATTATTGCTATCTTGAAATAAAATACTTTTGGGATACATCAGCCTACTTTGGCTTCTATACACCATTCTCTATTCATGTATTGTATTCCCCAAATTTCATATTTTTTGGAAGATAGGAACTTGTAATTAATAAAATTCTTAGGAAAGGCTGTGTAAGTAATGAGACTGAACTAGGACACCAGTGCTATAGACCCTAACTCATGTTTATGGTAGTGTTCCTTACCGTTCCAGATTTGAAGTCAAGAATCTGCCACAGGGAAGAGTTCCTCCTTGCTGCAGAAGTGCCTCCCCAGTTAGGTTACAGTAATGTGGGTGGGAACCAGAGGTTCCAAGCTAGTAAGGAAGTAGGAAGGTGAGCAGCTCCCTTGCTACCCTCACCAGTAGAGAGGCTTCTGAGAAAGTTCAGAAACAGTAGCCATATAATGAGTCCACAGTCTGCGTAGCTGTTTATCGATAATGACTTTTTTTATGATCTAGAAACTGTATTTGGTAAGATAGATGACTTCTATTTTATGGTTTTTATTTATTTTTGAGAGACAGAGACAGTGAGAGCAGGGGAGGGTCAGAGACAGAAGGAGACACAGAATCCGAAGCAGGCTCCAGGCTCCGAGCTAGCCATCAGCACAGAGCCCGACGCGGGGCTCGAACCCACGAACTGCGAGATCATCACCCGAGCCGAAGCTGGACGCTCAACCGACTGAGCCACCCAGGCGCCCCAATGACTTCTATTTTATATAACCCCCTGTTATTAAATTCTGTGTCTGTTTTAGTAATCTTTACCTCCCTTTTTTTTACTTTTATTTTTTAATGTTTATTTTTGAGAGAAAGAGAGATCATGAGCAGGTAAGGGGAGAGAGAGGGGGAGACACAGAATCTGAGGCAGGCTCCAGGCTCTGAGCTGTCAGCACAGTCCACCGCAGAGCCCGAACCCATGAACTGTGAGATCATGATCTGAGCCAAAGTCAGATGCTTAACCGAATGAGACACCCAGGCGCCCCAAACCTTACCCCTTTTAACAAGCACTTTTAAATTTCAAAACCATTTGGCTTTAAGTATCAGAGCATGAATTCTAAATGAGGTTTGGTGAACATTTAAGGCAAAGTTATTAAAATTTCTACAGACAGCTTTAAAATTGTCCTTATGCTATACAACTTTCTGAAGAAAAAGCTGTAATTTTTTTTAAAGTTTATTTATTTTGATAGAGAGAGAGAGAGAGAATGAGCAGGGGAGGGGCAGAGAAAGAGACGGAGAGAAAGAGAATCCTAATAGTGTGGACGCCAGGGCAGGGCTTGAACCCACAAACCCGTGAGATCATGATCTGAGCCAAAATCAAGAGTTGGATGCTTATGTGACTGAGCCACCCAGGCACCCCAGTAATGTTTTTAAATTATTGAGAGCAGGAATCTAATCCTTATTGTTGGGGTGCTCTTGACCTTTTTTAAAAATTTTTTTAAGATTGTCTGGGTGGTTCAGTTGGATGAGTATCAGTTTGAGCTCAAGTCTCTCATATTCATGGGTTTGAGCCCTGCACTGGGCTGTGTCCTGACAGCTCAGAGCCTGGAACCTGTTTCAGATTCTGTGTTTCTCTCTCTTTTTCTCTCTGCCCCGCCCCTACCTGTGCTCTGTCTCTCAAAAATAAATTTAAAAGTTAAAAAAATTTTTTTAATTATTAGAATATTCCAAAAAATAAAAAAATTATTTTTAGAATATTCAGAGAATTGATACAACCATCATACTATATAATTCCAACTACTATATAATTCCAGAACATTTTCACTTCAAAAAGAAGCCCTGTACCACATGAGCCATCGCTCCTCATTTTCCCTTTTCTGCAGCCCATGGCAACCACTAATCTACTTTCTGTCTCTGTTTGCCTGTTCTGAATATTTTCAAAATGGAATCATATAATATATGGCTTTTTGTGTCTAGCTTCTTTTACTTGCATTATATTTTTGTGCTTCATCAGTGTTGCAGAATACTTCAGTTCCTTTTTTATGGCCAGCTAATATTCCATTGCATGGAAGTACTATATTTTGTTTATTCACCAATTGATTGGACATTTAGATTGTTTCTACCTTTCAGCTATTTATGAATAACTGATATTATGAACGTTAACATACATGGTTTAGTATGGATATATATTTTCATTTTTCTTGGGTAGTACCCAATAGAATTGCTGGGTTATGTGGTAATTCTGTATTTAATCTTTTGAGGAACTGCTGGACTGCTTTCCAATGCATCTGTACCATTTTACATTCTCATCAGCAATGTTTGACGGTTCCCATTTGTCCACATCCTTGCCAATATTTGTTATTTTCTATCATTTTAATTATAGCTGCCTCAATAGGTATAAAGGGGCATATATTTTTGGTTTTGATTTGCACTTCCCTAACTACAAATGATGTTAAACATCTTTTCATGTGCTTACTGACCATTTGTATGGCATTTTAGGAGAAACATCTTCAGTTTCTTTGCTCATTTTTTAAAAGTTGGTTGTCTTTCTGCTGATCATTGTAAGAGTTCCTGTATGTATTCTGGTTATGAATCCTTTATCAGATACATGATTTGCAACTATTTTCTACCACACTATGGGTTTTCTTTTCATTTTCTTGATGGTATCTTTGAAGTACAAAGGTTTTGAATTTTGATGAAGTCCAGCTTAATTTTTCTTTTGTTGTTTGTGCTATTGAATTGTACATCTCAGAAGCCATTGCCTAATTCAAGGCCATAAAGATTTCCTCCTGTGTTTTCTTCTAAGAGTTTTATAGTTTTACTACATTGTTTTATTTTTCATTTATTCTTCAGAGTAGTCAGTGCTGTGTTTTTTTAATTTCTTAATCAACTGGATTACTTCAGCAGTGAGATCAGTGAGATATTTGTCACTTGTTTTCATTTGCTGCTTCTAAAAAAGAAATCACTAGAATTATGGAATCTGATTTCTTTTTCTTCTTTTTTTTTTTTTAAGTAAATTCTGAACCCAGCATGGGGCTCAAACTCACAACCCCATTATTAGGAGTCACACACTCTACCCACTATGCCAGCCAGGCACCCCTATGAAATCTACTTTTGATGATACTTCAGTGAGATGAATTTTTTAAATTGTGTCAGAAATCTTTTATCCACATTGCTACGTTATCCACTTTATTTAGCGTCACTGTAAACCCACAGACCATGCTCAGAGGGCTGAGGCTCTTTGTGGAGCTTCACCAGCTCCTGGCCCAGAGTGAGCAGCACTTTTCCAGTGGATGAGACACTTGACTGAGCATCAAGAGAACAGAACTTCAGTTCTGTGGTCAGTACAGCCTCTTTGAGTCAGATTTATTTTCCTTGCTACTTTGACTTCTTTATTTACACACATTAAAAAGTGCTGCCCTTAATTATTTTACTTAAGTATACCATGAAGATAAAAATAGTCTGTATACAAAAGTGCTCTTTTCTTCTTCGGTAGAAGATAGTTTATTAATTGTGTCACTCTTATACACACCATTTTTGTGTGGCTTTGGATAAAATTTGTGAAGACATTTTAAAGCTCTTATAGATAATGAAATTTTAACCTTGATTCCCTCAGTATGGTTTGAAATCTATTGAAAGAAACCTTTCAAAGTAAGATAATTATTACTAAAAACATCAGTCCTATCACTCTTGTAGGAAGCTTCTCATTTGGCCACTCTACTGATAATTTCATATAAAAAACTTAAAAGCCATACCTTGTTTTATAAAATGGCTCATAAAGAGCATTAAATTGATCTCAGTCTTGAATAAGGGAGGTAGTGCTTCCCTGTAATACATTTTATCCAGTGAGCGCATATGAGGAAGACACAAACTATTGCTTGTATTTGAAGAAATTTTGCCTTAGCCATTTATGGGACAAAATATATTTGGCATTGTCTAGACAGAATTATAATAAATGTAACAATTTAAATAACACAAAACACAGGCTTCAAACCAGATGTGTGGATGTAATTCTGATGAGTGCCTTCATTTAATCATAGTCTCAATTAAAATACTACAGCTTTGAGGATTAAGTGTCCCTGACTATAATAATGACAGCTTTTCAAATGTTAATTATTATTTTTTATGTTGTTGGGAATATTAAAAGTGGACTTCAGACTCTGGTAGCATAACTACAGAAAATGCTTATTTTCAAGTCTTCTATTTCCCTACTACATGAAGGATAAAAGTAGTCTGATTAAGGGGCATAGACTCCCCTTCCCCCCCAACTCCCCTCCTGACCCCTCCCCCACTTCCCAACACCAAAAGGACTGTTTACTGTAAAGGTCCAAAAGCATTCATTTGAAAATAGTCTGTTCTTTTACTTAATGAGGTATTATAATTGTACATATTCTTAAGCTAATTTTAATATGAGGCTTCTTTTGTAAAGCTTGTGATACAAAATTTGACATGCATGAATATATCTTAAGCCAAATATGCATGTCACAGTTTGAAGCACATATCATGTGTCATTGTTGGTAATATCTGGCAGCATACATATCCTGTGCAAACCCCTGTTTGCTTTTTCTTTCTGCCACATATTTATTCTAATAAGACTTCAAAGGGAACTGATGCTTGAAAACCAATTATTTTTCATTCTCTCTATTATTGATTCTGTGAAGACTAATGTTACCTTTTTTTGGCTCCACAGTTAACAGTGGTTTAAAAGAGAGGAATGAAAACCAGCCCTTGTTAATAAGCACCTGCTGCAGTAGATGTTTTATGTATCTCATCTTATTTCATTATCACAGCAGTAATTCAAAGATATACATTGCTGCCATTTTTCAGGTTCAGAAACAGATTCCCAAAGATTGATGTAATTTGCTCTAGCTACACAGTCAGTCCATGTTGTGAGTTGGGATGCCACCAAGCCTTTGTTAATTTCACTACATTTGACATTTCCAGGCTCTGTATGCTAAGCTCTTAGCTCACTTTTGTCTCCCTCCACCCCATCTCCACCTTCACTCATTTCTCACAGGTATCATTATGCTGCAGCTGCTCTCTGAACCCTTTAGCAAGCAGGGGACATAGGAAAGAAAGTGATGGTCCTGGACTCTGCCTGAAATGGCTTTATCTCTTTCTTAAAAAGATACGTATTTCAAGTTGGAAGCTTCAAGATCTTCTATATTTCCTCTGTTGTTTTCATCCTCTTTTGAAACTCTACTGTGTTCATACATTACATTCTACCACACTTAGCATATTTTACTTTATACCTACTGGTGTATCTTCCAATCTTAGGAGATGAACTCATGTAACCAGTTATTGCTTTTTTGGTTTTATTTTTGTTTTTGCTCTAGCTGCCCAAAAAGTGCAGAGTTAAATTTGTGCTCATTCTCTTATATTTTCTCTACACAGCACTTTGTACATATTTCTGTAATCCCTTACTTAACACTGTATTACAGTTATTTATGCGTCCTTTATACATTGTTTCTACCAACGGCTAGATGCTGTAGTAAGTGCTCAGTACATGTTTAATGAGTGAAGATTTCTGAAGTAATTTACCCCTGGCCCTCTGGTTTGTTAGTCAGAGGTCCCGAGTGTGAGTACTACTATTGGGATAATTCTGCTCAAACTACATGTTTGTTAAGTAGTTCTTGTTGTCACCATACACATGCTTTTGTTATAAGCTTTCTCAATTTTTTTTTTTAAACATAGGCATGGAGTGTACCTAGTTGGTTGGGCGTCCAACTTCAGCTCAGCTCATAATCCCACAGTTTCTGATTTCCAGCCTGGAGCCTGCTTCAGATTCTGTGTCTCTGTCTCTCTACCCCTCCCCTCACTCATGTTTTTTTTTCTCTCTCTCTCAAAAATAAACATTTAAGAAATTAAAAGAAAAACACAGGCAGGAATTAAATACAGTATTCTTCACTGAAATTTATTTATCTTTATATTTTTGTAATGCCTGTCAGTGCTGTTAATGGAGTATCAGTGACTACATGATTTTATAAAGTATTATATTGTGTATTTGTTTTGTTTTGCTTTTTTACCTAAGGTTCTATAAGAAAAGTTATATTGGTCTTTATCATTGTCACCGTTTGGGTACAATGAAACTTTTACTACTTATTATATAAAGCTTTTCAAAATATTAAATTTAGTTCATATTTTAAAATGGTGTGTCAAATGAAAGTACATTGATTTTGTTGGTGACATTTTTTATATTGGAGGCAGCTTTGTGCATGAATGGCATATTTACAGTTATTTGTGTTATATTAGATTTGTAAATAGTAAAATCTAGTTTTTGTAATGCCTTTCAGTTTAATTTATGCTGGTTAGTACATACATACAAATATATTACAAGTAATTTTTCAATATACATGAGAGCAATCTTTTTTACTTCTTGCTGTTTGTCTGTTCATACCTTTTGTAGATTCGTACCTTTTGTAGAAGACAGTGCTACCTTATATAATTAATGAAACAAATTACATTCTTTATTAATCAACAAATTGCTGATTTAAGTTACAGTTCAGTATAACTGATTTTCTTAAAAAATACCTACAAGTCTAATCAAAAAAAAACTTTGCTATACTTAATAGAACTCTTGTAAATCAAATAAATTGTACTTATACATGTGGTGAATCACTCATCCTATTTCAGAGGATTTATAAACAAAGTATACACACAACGTAGCTGATGATATCAGAACTTGTTGCTACATCTAGGAAAATGCAACCTATATATAGTATCACTAAAATATTTGTTTCTTTAGCCCAACCAGCCAAGGGGAATAGAATGCCCATCTAAGGCCCAATGCTGCAAATGATCAGTTTACAGTGATTCAGGTCAGTGGTTGGAGATCCTGAACATGGATACTACTACTTGGATGATTCTGTCCAAGCTTTTTTTAACAACAGGTCCCTTATCCTCATCAGGTTCTTCCTGCTGTTTCAATAGGAGACCCCGAAACCCACACTCCTCCCCTCGGTTCTGCCTTTTAATTAAGGCCATTTGTAAGGTTCACAACCTAGTGAATCATCATGCATCTGCTGGGCATCTTATAGGTTGTATCCTTGCTGAATTTTTGTTTTTCTCTTTCATAATTTTTAATCTCACTTTGAGCGAATAGAACCTCCTTTTACTATCGGATGGGATTCTTCCTCCTCTTTATGGTCATTGACTCCATGGTCTGTGAGCCAGATATGTGCCCTTCCAGCTGTGAATTGCCATTTTTGACAAAACCAGCATTTCTAATTCATATTATATGTTGATACAATGTATCTGACCAAAACAATAAAATTATCACTAATGCTATGTAGTGACAGGGTAACTACAAGATTAGTGTATCTTCTTATAATCCTGCATGTTTTGTGTTATGACTCAATGCAAAGTACATATTCGTAGTCAACAAATTTCTACTGAGTGTCAAGTCACATTTAATGAAAACATTAATAGCACTTACTGAACATTTACTATGTGCTAGGCATTGTTCTAAATGCTTTACATCAGTTTAACATGTATAATTTTCATGTGCAGGTTTAAGAAATAATACTGAGAGATCTTTATACCCCTCAGTTTCCTCCATTCTTTAAAAAAAATTTTTTCCTATATTTATTTATTTTTGAGAGACAGAGAGAGACAGCGTGAGCAGGGGAGGGCCAGAGAAAGAGGGAGACATAGAATCCGAAGCAGGCTCCAGACTCTGAGCTGTCAGCACAGAGCCTGATGCAGGGCTCTAACCCACAGACCACGAGATCATGACCTGAGCCGAAGCCGGATGCTTAACCGACTGAGCCACCCAGGTGCCCCTCCTCCATTCTTGACATCTTGTATAACCGTGGTATAATATCATAACCATGAAATTGACATTGATACAACCCGACCTTATTCACATTTCCTGGCTTTGTTCAACACAAGCAATTCTGGGGCTACCCCTCTTCTAGCCATAGCTACCTACCTTACTTCTTCTCCCTAACATCTGACAACCACTAATTTGTTCTCCCTTTCTAAAGTTTTATCATTTTACTAATGTTATATAAATGGAATCATACAGCATGTATGATTGAGATTGGCTTTTTTCATGTAACATAACTCTCTTGAGTTCCATACAAGTTGTTGCCTATATTAATAGGGATGATGATGATGATGATGATGATGATTGCTAAATAGAATTCTATGGTATAGCTATACCACAGATAGGTTAACTATTTACCTGTTGAAGGCATTGGGATTGTTTCCAGTTTGGGGTATTAAAAGTAAAGCCACTATGAAGATTTATGTACAAACTTTTGGAGAATATAAGTTTGCCTTTCTCTGGGAATACTCAAGTGTAGAGCTGCTGGGTCATATGGTTGATACATGTTTAATGTTGTAAGAGACTACCATGCTGTTGTTCAGAAGGGCTTTTCCATTTTACATTTTCACCAGCAATGTATGAGTGATCTGGTTTCTTCACATGCTTGCCATCATTTTATTTTAGACATTCTGGTAGGTGTGTGGTAATACTGTGTTGTGTATTGCAATTTGCATTTCCTTAATGGCTAATGACGTGTGAAACATTTTCATGTGTGGTGCACCTGGGTGGCTCTGTTGGTTAAGCGTCTGACTCGGTTTCAGAAGCTCAAGTTATGATCTCACAGTTTGTGAGTTCAAGCCTCACATCAGGCTCTGTGCTGTCAGTATAGAGCCTTTTTGGGATTCTCTCTCTTTCCCTCTCTCTCCTTTTCCTACTCTCTCTCAGGATGAATAAACATTTAAAAAAAAAAAAAAGAAAAACTTTAAAAAATTTTCATGTTTTTTGACATCTTTTTCATCCTCCTTGGTGAAATATCCTTTTAGAATGTTTTAGAGTTCTTGGCACACCTACATGGCTCCGTCACTTGAGCATCTGACTTTGGCTCAGGTCATGATCACACAGCTCAGAGCCTGGAGCCTGCTTCGGATTCTGTGTTTCCTTCTCTCTCTCTCTCTGCCCCTCCCCCATGCACACTCTGTCTCTCTGTCTCTGAAAAATAAATATTTTTAAAAATTTTTAACTAAGATATTTTAGAGTTCTTTATGTATCTAAATTTAAACCTTTATTGGATATGTGGTTACAGATAATCTCTCCCAGTCTGTGGCTTGTCAAATTTTTCATATTCTTCATATTATCTTTTACAGAGCAGAAGTTTTTTTTATTTTCATGAGGTCTCCTGTATCAGCATTTCCTTTAAACTGAATTTCATGATTTAGCATCCAGAAAAGTGAGCTTAAGGAAAAAAAGATCGAATAAACTTTAAGTCTGCTAAATTGGAATAAAGCTAAAACCGTTGATCATGGTGACAGTGTACATTTTAGGATATGTGTTTGAGTGGTCATATGTACTGTGATTGTACTGTGCTTATATTTTATTATTCAGAAACTCTGCAATGTAGATATTATCTCTGTTTATACCTGTGTGTGTGTGTGTGTGTGTGTGTGTTTATAATTATGCCTGTTTTACAGTTGAGGAAACTGAGATTCAAGAAAGTATGGTAACCTTGCCTGTGGACTTATAATAAATGACAGAACCTGGACTTAAAGCCAGTCCTTTCTGGCTGCAAAGCCTGTGCTCTTCAACAACTGTCTTGTATGTTTGCTGCCGTATGTACTTGATGTAACTCATAGTACTCAAACTTGGTCTTAGTGATGTTATCTGTTGTGCCTCTTACTCTTAAGTCCATACGTTGTCTGGTCGTTCAGACTCACATAATAAGTCACCATTTCTTGCTTTGTCAACTTTAACGTTAACCTGTTTGGCTGTTTTGGAAATAAACCTTTTCTCTATATCTTATTTCTTGGATATAAGATTAATAATGGTTAGCCTGTAGTTTACACTGTAGCTGTAACACATCATCTCTAAGAGTTTGAATATAACTCTTGAATTGTCAGTTTAAGAAATATGTAAGAATCACTAAAATCTTATAAATTTAACATCTTTATAAATTGATTCCTTTGCTTCTTTTAAGTATATCCCCAAGGTAAATTAGCCACATAACTTTTCCATAGAGGGTAAGTTATTGTTTCATTTATGATGAATAGAGAAGGGATGGAGAGCAGCCAGCCAGTAGCACCTCAATTTATATTCTATTTTGTATATTTAACAAATGAGTAACATACATATTTTTAAAGTAATAAGGGAAATCTCAAAGATGACTTTCTGAAATCATATTATTTCTTACAAGAGAACAAACCATACTGCTTCTTGGAAGTCACTGAAGTAGTTTGCATGTTTGTAAATAAATGGCTAGAATAAGTAAGCATTGTATTACATTCCTGTTGTAGTGACTTTCTCGTGAGGCTAAGATTCAGGTAATATGGATATCATTAGCCTCATCCAGTTTCATGTATACTAAGTCAAAGTTTGTAGAATTCATGTTCATGGAGTTTTTTTATTTTTAAAGTTCTGGCTGTATTCAAAAGGAAGATAGCCTTTAAGTACTCTAGCACAATTTAGTCTTCTCTGATGAACTTCAACTTAGGTTTAATGAGATCTGCTAAGAAATTTGCATGAATCAGCCCTGCATACTCATTGCCCTTCAGAACGTCTGTATTGTACTTAAATGCATGATCTTTCTGGGAGGGACTTTTGTTTTAAGTGGCATAAACTCCTGAAATTGAGTGGTTTTCATGATCTTTGGTGTAACTTACTCAGACGCTTAAGTGTTTTTTTTTCTAGAATACTAAATTTTAAAGAATAACAATATAAAGGCAGTCTAATGAATATTAAACAGAAGATACTTATTAGATTTTTGATTGAGGTATTTTGGAGAATTGTTCTTTTAAAGTAATGTTTTTGTTATATGAGAAATGGCACTTTGATGAGACTTTTCTTAGTTGCTCTTCTATAGAATTTATTTAAAGTATGTTAATAGCATAAGGCCTTTCCCATCCTCACCCCACCACCAAGCAAAAAACACCATTATAAAGGTCGTTGAAGTTATACCTTTATTATAACTGCTCAGATTTGGGAGAGTAGGAAAAAAGGAAGTAAGAGAAATTACAGGCCATTTTCCTAGGAATGAGTGGAGAACACTTGCTAGTTTTTAGAAAAGCCTCCTTGGGGCCTTTAAAAAAGCATATTTTTTTCAGGTTATTATAATATGTTGTATTATTATAGCTAACCACTTCACAATTATGTCACCAAGTAGAGGGTGAATGAATCCTGAAAATGTTTTTTGACTTTGCTGAAAATATTAGTATTTTTCAGATCAGACTGTGGATGATACATTTTAACTTTATTCTTACTAATTGAGGGTATAGTCCTGACCCAGGGCCGGTTGTCATCACATAGGCTCACATTATTCAGGCAGCCTCTCGCCCATCTTCCAAGTCATCATACACAGTGCCGCTTTCCATTAGTCTTGAGAAAAAGCCTCTTTCGTCACGTCACTTCCTTTGCTAAAAAGTCTTAAAAGCCTCTCCATTGCCTGGAAGATAGAAAGCTCTAAGTGTGTGGTGGCTATTTTAAATTATACTACAGCCCTCTATTCATTTATTTATTCTCTGAACTCCCCTAACCCTTATCATCTTCACATAGTTAGTCCTTGATTTTACATGGTATTGTTCTCAGTTTCATCTTATGTGAATTGTATGAGCTTCCTAAATTGAAGATCAGTCATACTTTTTAAAAAAAATCCATAAAGAGTTCAATTAGTGAAGTGAATTGCATTCTAGTCAGTGCATGTTGTCAAGATTTCTACCAATTATCAAGGTTTTTTTTTTCATACTTGCCACAGATATTTAACTACTATTGGAATATAATTTTTAACATTTATCATGTATCCACTAAATACACAGTATAAAGCTGGGAAAGGTAGCTCACATGCTATACCATGTCTGTTTTTTCTTACATTTAAGTTTATATCCATACTTAAAAACAGATGGTTTTTTTAAACCAAATCTATAATATTTTGAAATTGAGATATACCTGTGATTAAGAAATAGGCAAACTTGTTTTTTAATGGTGTAATGTTGTTAATGGTTAGGTATTTGAAATAAACTTTTTAGAAAGTACTGTATGTAAATATGAGTGTATTTACTTAGCAGTTGTTCTCTTCTTGTAAGTTTTTATGGTTTTTCACCCCTGGAACCTTAAAGTAAAAACTTAACCATCTTAAAATGAAATAACAGTTAAGGGGAAAGATATTTATTCTCTTTAACATACATTCATTCATTTATTCATTCATCATTGACTAATTCATTCTGTGTGTGTGTCTCAATCTCTCTGTGTGCTTGGCATAATTCTTAACTCATTTCTACAACAAACTTCAGAGATGTGGAGTGTCCCAATGTTCCAAAAACACTGGGGGCAGGATCACTTAGCACGTAAGTGATAGTGCTATTCAGACTGGGTGATCCCAAGGCCTCTGCACTCTGTGTTGTGATGAGGCTTTCCTCATCGTTGTTGTGCTCCTTATAGAGGTAGTTTAGAAAAATGAAACTTAGGGGCCCCTGGGTGGCTCAGTTGGTTAAGCATCTAACTTCGCTCAGGTCATGATCTCGCAGTTTGTGAGTTTGAGTCCCACCTTGGGCTCTGTGCTAACATCTCAGAGCCTGCTTCAGATTCTGTGTCTCCTTCTCTCTCTGCCCCACCCCTGCTCATACTCTGTCTCTCTCAAATAAATAAAACATTTAAAAAAAAAGAAAGAAAAATGAAACTTAGTTTTAAGAGTGGGCAATACATTGAAATTATTAGCAGTAAATTATGACATAGTGAAAATAACAGTTGTCAGAGGCTATCTTTCATCAGGTACTTTGAAAATTTTGGGGGAATTCTGGTTTATTTAAAATATTTTTTGCTAAATGTTTTTATTTTTGAGAGGGAGAGCAAGCAGAGGAGAGGCAGGAGGTGGGGACAGAGGATCCCAAGTAGGCTCTGTGCTGACAGCAGAGAGCCTGATGCAGGGCTCAAACCCACAAACCATGAAATCACAACCTGAGCTGAAGTTAGAGGCTCAACCAACTGAGCCACACAAGCACCTCTATTTTTAATTTTTTTCATTCAAGTATAGTTGATACACAGTGTTACATTAATTTCAGGCCCACAACATAGTGATTAGAGAAGTCTATACATTATGCTCTGCTCCCTACAGCTGTGGCTACTACCGGTTAGTACGCAACGCTGTTTCAATGCCACTGATTATATTCCCTGTGCTGTACCTTTCATCCCAGCGACTTACTCATTCCGTAACTGGAAGCCTGTATCTCCTGCTCCCCTTCACCCATTTCCCCCTCATCCCCTCTGGCTACCATCAGTTCTCTATTTATGAGTCTCTTTCTTGGAAATTTTCAAACATACATAAAAATTAAACTGCTATATCAATTAAGCCCATATACCCTTCACCTAGTTTCACTAGTAGTTAACATTTTCCTACATTTGTGCACACTCCTGCACACGCTCTCGCTCTCGCGCTCTCTCTCTCTCTCTCTCTCTTAACCATTTGTATGTTTCAGACAGCTTGACACCTCATCCCTGAATATGTGAGCATGAATTTCTTAAAGGATACTATTTTTATAACCACTATCACATCTAAGAATTTGACATTAATTCAGTAATATTATCTGATGTTCATTCTGTATTTCCCCAGTTATTCCAAGATTGTCTTTTATGGCTGATTTTTTTCCTCTCCAATCCAATATTTAATCAAGATTTACTTTTTGTATTAGGTGTTATATCTTGCCAATCCTTTTTAATCTTTTTGTATTGATTAATACAATCCATTTTTTGTGTTTTGCCTTTGACTTATTTGAAGAGTTGAGGCCAGTTGTCTGTTTTTCCCCCATTGTCTTTAGAATGTTACATATTTTGGATTTGTTTGATTGCTTTTTCATGATTAGATTTACTTGAGTTTGTGTTAACCATTTTTGGTGGTTTTACCACATTTGTGATAGTGTGTGCTTCTGATTACACTATATCGGAAGGCATCTGATGGCAGCTTGAAATTTCTGATCTATGAATGTGTAATTCACAGCAACAAAGATGTAAAGGTTTGAATTCTGTTTTCATTTTTCAAATAGACAACGACTGAACGACCTTTCATTCAGAAGCTTTTCCGTCCTGTGGCTGCAGATGGACAGTTGCACACCCTGGGTGATCTCCTCAAGGACACTTGTCCTTCTGCAATCACTCCTGAAGGTAACACAGTCAGCGGCGCTAAAACATTTCCTTCATTTCTCTTTGTGACTAAGGTATAACATAAGCATTCTGCCTTTGTAAATAACATTTCCTGGTTACTTCAGGAAAATATTTTCAGTATCTTGTAGGGAACAATCTTTTGAAACAGAAACACTTAATGTTTCATTTGTTACTTTATGAATTAGTGACACTAACAAAATAAGGAATTGACTATCTCTGGCAAAATAAAATAACACTGCTTTCAAATTGCTCTCTTACCACATCTCTGGTACCCGGGGTCTTTCATTTCTAGGTTCAGTTCTGGTAAATACTGTTTTAAATTTTACATTGTGTTTCTTCACTCTCTAGGAATAAGGATGGTAAAAAAAAAATTTCTTACCTTTGGTTGATAATTTAAAGTTCAAAATACTGAATAATGGATAAGCATTTTATTGGAATTTCCTGCCACTTCCCGAAGTTTCACTCAGCATTGTTCTCTTAGGTATTGACATTTCACATGGGCAGTTAAGAACTTGTCCTATTTCGTAGTCCTCAGTAGCTTCAGTTCAAATTATTTTCCTATAGGCAAAGGGAAAATACCAAAATTGCTGAATTCTATTTTCTCAATTGCATTATAAGAAACACAAAGAAAATGCAGAAATAATAAAAGACAAAGAAGTTCTCATCCCTTCCCCTTGGAGACTACAGTCAATACACACATGCATATGGACCCTGGAGTATTTGAAAGGGGTGCGTGTGTGTCTCTAAAATTGTATGTCCTGCTGCAGCTTTCACCTAACAGAACATGAGCATGGTTTTAGTCATTAAAAATTCTTTAAAACTATTTTTTAATGGCCCTGTGGTCCTTCATATCAGTGTACCATTAATTTGATCATCCCCCTATTACTGAATGACTTGCAATCATAGTTCTGTTGGTTACCAGGCTACAGGGGACATTTCAGTGGACTATTACTATGTTTGTTAATATGTTACACAGACTTGGATTTATTACATATAAAAACATTTTAAACTTGCTACTTTGTATCCTTCATGGAAAGAGGTAAGGCATTAATAAGTATATTAATATTATTATAAAAATGTAACGTCAGTGGATAATGGTATATTTCTTATTAACATTTATTCAAAGTTGGGGTGATTGTAGTATTACTTACATGACTAATAACTCTATCACACAGTTCAAGAAGCATGTAGTGTCTAAGGAAATAGTTTGCCTAACAACTAGAATTAGAAACAGAGTGGGACTGGGGAAATGTTGATATTTCAGCCTAAATGATTAAACAAAGAATATGGAACTCAGAATAAGCCATTTGGTGTGTGAATGCAACTGCTCACCTTAACCAAATATGCTTGCCATTCTTGGCATTCCCGTGTGTATCAGTTCTTCTAAAATGCACAAATGCTGCAGCACCTGGGTGCTCAATCAGTTAAGCACTGGACTCTTACTTCATCTCAGGTCGTGATCTCATGCTTGGTGGGATGGAGCCCCACCTCAGGTTCCCTGCTGGGGGTGCAAAGCCTGCTTGGGATTCTCTCTCTCCCTGGCTTTCTGCCCGTCTCTCGTGCACACACTCCGTCTCTCAAAATAAGTAAATAAACTTAAAAAAAATGCACAAGTGATCAACAGGAGGAGGGAAGAGGGGCATCTAAAATGCCGTCAGAACCAGTACCAGAAGGGACTGATGAAAAAGATCATTGACTGGTACTCAAAATTGTTGAAATTAAGCAAGTTTCATTGGTTTAAGAGGTTATAAGTATTATTCTATAAGGTCCTACTGTATCCTCTGTCATCGCTGTGCTCTACTAGACTCTGTAGTCTGGAGTATTTCATGCACACGTCCTCATATCTCTAGTGCCAGGGTAATAGTTTTTAACTCAGTATTTCATTTACAATTACTGAATTGTGTCTTTGTGTCATTACCTGAAACCCTATTTAGGATCATTAAATCATGGCATAATTAACATTTAGTTAATTATAATACTGTTGCAGAGTCGTAATCTGTTGTTATTGCTGTATAATTTTAGTTTTCAGTAAGAGTTTCAGTTAAAGTTTTTTGGCACTTCAATTTTTTAGTTTTAATAAATCTGTAAGTTGTACAACCATCACCATAATCTAGTTTTAAAATATTTCTATCACTTCCAAAGGATTAAAATATTTCTATCACTTCCAAAAGTTCCTTTGGGCTTGTTTGCAGCTAATCTCTTTTCCCACTGCCAGTTGTGGACAACTGCTGGTCTGTTTTCTGTCTCTGTAATTTACCTCTTCTGGATATTTTGCATGAATGCAATCATTCAATATTGCAAATGGATTTTTTCATTTGGTATAGTGTTGTCAGGTTTCATCCATACTATAGCATGTAGCAATAGTTTTTCCTTTTTAAATTGCTGAATAATATTTGGTTGGGTGTATATATATATATATATATATATATATATATATATACACACACACTTATACATATATATATACACACATATATATATACTTATACATATATATATACACACACACACACACACATATATATATATATTCTGTTTATTCATTCACTGATGGATGGGCATTTTCACTCTCATGTATAATGCTGCTGTGAACATTTGTGTGGACATAAATTTTCATTTTTCTTGGGTAGATTCCTAGGGTGGAATTGCTAGGTCATATGGTAGGTCTGTGTTTAATTTTTTAAGAAACTGCTAAACATTGGCAAAGTGGATACATCATTTTACATTACTGCCAGCTTCACATCCTTGCCAACATATATTTTTTATATTTATTGTAACCATCCTAGTGGTTGTGTAGAGGTATCTCTTGATTTTACTTTTTATTTCCCTAACTACTAATGATGTTGAGTATGTTTTCATGTGCTTATTATTATTTGTGGATATATTTGGTGAAACGTTTATTCAGATTCCTTTCTCATTTTTCATGGATTTTTCATCTTACTACTAAGTTTTGAGAGTTATTTATATATTTTGGATACAAATCTTTTTTTATTTTTTTGTTTAAGTTTATTTTGAGAGAGAGAGACAGTCTCTAGATACAAATCTTTATCAATCAGATGATTTGCAATTATTTTCTCCTAGTCTGTGACATGGCTTAATTTTCTTTCAAAAAAACTAAGGGTGCTTAGGTGGCTCAGTCAGTTAAGCGTCCAACGCTTGATTTCAGCTCACGGTTCGCAAGTTCAAGCCCTGCATGGGGCTTTGCAGTAGCAGTGCAGGGCCTGCTTAGGATTTGTTCTCAGTCTCCCTCTGTCTCTGCCCCTTTCCTGTTCATGCACTCTCTCTGTCTCAAAATAAATAAATAAATAAAAACATTTAAAATATTTTAGAAGGGTATACTTATCTAAAACAAAGTAAAAGAGCCTACTTTTAAAAAAAAGTATTTAATTTTGATGAAACCTTATTAAAGTTTTTGTGTATTACCTTCAGTTAAGTAATTTTGTTTATAAAACTTCTTTTTTATGAACTCAGGTTACAGAATTTTACACTGAGAAATTCCTAGTAACTTTTATTGATTCAGGAATAATCTTACCATTCCATTTCATTTTCTCCATGCTGTAAGGGTTGGTTTTTTCTTTTAATCTATTTACTATCTATTTTGCCACACTCTTGAGGATTTGGGAATATAGATTAGTTCTTCCCTTTGAAGTGTAAATAAAATATTAATAATTTTTGTTGCTAACAGAAATGAGAATCATACACCTCATACCAGCCCCCACTGCAAGCATTAGCTTTCAGTTATTCATTTCTGTGTACTGTGTTTTTCATCCTTTTTTAGAACTTTTTAGTATTTTAAAGAACACTGAAAAATGCTTGTATCAACTAAGAGTAATTGAAATTACTTTATATGGTGACAAATGGTACCTAGACTTGTCTAGTGATCATTTCATAATGTATGTCAATGTTGAATCACTGTGTTGTACACCTGAAACCCATATAATACTGTATGTCAACTCTTCAGTTCAAAAGAAAAGAGCGATTGAAATTTAAAATTTAATATTGAAATGTCTACCTTGCTGTTCTTTTCTTAGATATTGTTTGACAATCCACTTTGAAAAACATTATATCATTTAAAATTTACTTCTTTATAAGATCCTTGACTTCTGAGTGAGAACATCACAAAGAAACTCAAAACCTTGGAGGAAGACTATTCTACTGTAATATGTGCCCTAGTCAGCAGCACAGTTAACAAAGACACAGAGTGACTTGAAGGAGGGTTTTTCTAGAGGAAAGCAGGAAGAAATTGGTTGGGTGTTAATTTTTTATTTGATGTCTTTAAATCTTTAATTGTAGAACCTTTAAGTTAATGTAGTTCAGACTCTTGATTGCTTTCCCTCTCTCTCTCTCTCTCTCTCTCTCTCTCTCTCTCTCTCTCTCTCTCTCTCTAATGTTTATTTGTTTTGAGAGAGAGCACGCAAGCAGGGGAGGGGCAGACAGACAGAGGGCAAGGGAGAATTCCAAGCAGGCTTCACCCTTAGCGCAGAGCTCGATATGGGGTAAATCTCAAGAAGTGTGAGACCATGCGTGACCTGAGCCAAAATCAAGAGCTGTACATTTAACTGACTCAGCCACCCAGGCGCCCCCAGGCTCTTGATTTCTTAGATGAGTAGCTAAGGGTCTTTTAGCTACTTAGTGGCAGAACTAGGTTTACAACTCAAGTCTCCATCTCCTGGCTTACTGGTTTTTCTGATTTACTGTGCTTCCATTTGTTTTCATTTTCACTTTTTAAACCTTCTAACTTTTTTGTGTAGTTTAAAATAACATTCTGAAATGTTTGCTTTTTCCTCTTTATCCTCTGATTTATGTTTTAATATCTCATCTGGCTTGCATGCTGTTCTCTACTACAGTATAATTACTTGTATGATCTTAGGAACCTGAGCTTCTGTTGTTATTTTGTCCATTTTGTTATTTTAGTGCTCCTGTGTATAATTCCAGCCACTTTTCTTTTTTAAATATTTTTATTTATTTATTTATTTATTTATTTATTTATTTATTTATTTATTTTGAGAGAGACAGAGACAGCCTGAGTGAGGAAAGGGGAGAGAGAGAGGGAAAGAGAGAACCTCAGGCAAGCTCCACACTGTCAGTGCAGAGCCTGATGCAGGGCTCAAACTCATGTAACCATGAGATCATGATCTAAGCTGAAACTGAGAGTCGGATGCTTAACTGACTGAGCCACCCAGGCGCCTCATCTTCTTAAGCTTCTTTAAATGGTGCCTGTGACATTCAGGCAAGAAAATGAACTGCGGTCACATGCTTTGAGCTGGTGCACTCTGTCTGAATGCCCCTCCATGCTCTTTTGCCATTCCTACACCCAGATCACAACAATACATACAAGGTTAACATGATCCAGCACAGTAATGGCACACATCTGTGAAGCGTTTTATTCTTTTAAAGGCTCTTTATTCTCTCCTAAATGTGTAGCCTGTCCAACGTGCACACCCATCCCTAGAGAATACACAAAGTGATTTCCCTTACATAGTCACTCACAACGCTAACCCACGGACCTAGCTCTTAGGCAACTGCAGATGCTGGAGGTGGATGTCCTTGTGACAGACTTCTTCCCAGCTGTCCCAGGCTTACACTGATTGGAGCGCACACACATACTATACACACACTTTATTGAAATTATGTAAATAGCATCTGTACTTTTGAGGTACTTGGATAGTACCTTTCATACCAGAGGAGGCCACGTTTCTAACACCAGTACCTTATCTTTGGAAAATTTTTTATTTGTCTCTTCCTTTTGTAACCTCATATTGGAAAATAACCGTCATTTCAGGATCTGTGAGGAGTATCCAAAACATCAAGTCACTGTTTCAGTAAAGAACTGTTTATTGTCTGGTTCAGTACACCTGTGGTATTGTCAAATATGAAGCATTTTGAAACACCTGCACTCGACTTAAGTTGAAAGCGAAAGACTGTAAGGTTGGGTGTGTGTGCATAACAACTGGCTGCCATCACATGAAGAAAAGAGAAAGTGCTTCATAAATGCCGTGTGGCGCCATTGTCTACTACTCCTGACAGCAGGTGATTCATGCATGAAGGAATTTTGCCTTATTTCATCATATGAAAGTAGAATGTACTAATATTTCTGAGGACGTGCTTCAGGTCATTGTTCTCGTGGAGTAACTAATGATGAGCTGCTTTGTGTGTTTCTTTTTTATTTTGTTTTGTAAGTGGCTAGAAGAGTTAGCCAAATTAGAGGTAACAGGAAATAACCAAAGGTGAGCTCAGGTAAAAATGTTTTTGTGGTGTCAGCTGTAGTTAAAATGACTCAGGGCTAAGCTTCTATACCAGACCTGAAGTGAAATATCTTTTTCATTGTGCATGAAAAACAACTTAAAAAAATAAAAAAATTAGAAACATAGCTTTTATTCTTTTACTTTGGAGATTACAAAACACTTATAAACTTTGCCCAATCATATTTTATTTCCCAATTTTCCAGTGTAATATTTAAAAACCTAGTCAGGCTTACGAGAATGAAAATGTCTGTTTTCACCTTTATAAATTTATTTCAGGGTTCCAGTTGATCAGTATTCTGTCACTTTGGGCTGGTTTAATCCTGAATTCATATGTGCTGTCATACAAATGGAGAGTTTGTGTAGTTTACGGCTTATTACTACATTCTGTGGCAAATTAGTAGTTTCCTCGCATCTCTCTTACCAACAAATACAATCCTCATATTTTTTAGTGGTTTTGTCTTATTCCTGTCTGATTTGGTAGGCAGGATTAATTTGAAAAGAGTATACTAGTGTGGTTCTCAGGGTAGAATTTGCCTGGATTTTTTAGTGGTTTTGCCAACAGGTACAATCCTGTAGCCACTTACCTTTTTCCATTTCCATTTCTGCTGTTTCCTGGGAATTTATTTACTCTTTGAGACCCTTTCCAACTACCATTTAACTTTTGGTTTCCATTTGATGTTGTGTGTTTATTCTTTATCAGTCAATTCCTTTGCATCATACTGTCTGCTGGCACTAGATACAGCAAGAGGTATGAGACATAGTTCCTGCTTTTAAGAAACTTTACTACAGTTAGAGTAGGCAGAGAGATACCCGGATGTGGTATGTGCAGAGAATATTAGGAAGCACTTGCAATTGCTCTTATGTATCCTGAGCTGAGTCTTAAAAGATGAGCAGAAATTAGATGAAAAGGAGTGACCAGATCATACATACCGCATGGCCACCAAAGAAGTAGAATCCTTCACCAGCTACCCAGGGGGTGGTCACTAAGAGTAATGTCTGGTCTAAAATGCTCTTCTAAAATTTCCCTCTTTGCCAAGGGACTAGCCAATTTTTCCTACTTCTCTTTCACAAATATGCAGGAAATTTTCAGTGATGTCAGAAATGTGGAAGAGCATTGAGGAGCTAAGTGGTCTATTTGCTTCATTAGCATATTGGAAGATAATATTAACAACTGAGGCTAGAGGTAATTATAGGCCCCATTTAGGTGGTCTTAGTTAAAATGATGGTGCTCTAGGGGTGGGCCAGTCAGCTGAGAGTCCCACTCTTGATTTCAGCTCACGTATGATCTCAGGTTATGGTATCGAGCCCAGGTTTTTAGATTCTCTCTCTTTAAGATTCTCTCTCTCTCTCTCTCTCTCCGTCTCCCCTGCTCGCAATGCTCACTCCCTCTCAAAAAAAATTATATTACTCTATTTTTGTATGCTTTATGAGAAATCATAATTTTTACAAAAATTAAAAAGAGATGGTGCATTCACCTTGTTTCCTCCTTTGCTCTATAAACATTAGATTGTGTTTATAAAGTGAATTAACTGTTGGATGTTATAATAATTTTTTTAGACATAAAACAATTAGAGAAAAGAAACATTTCAGTCTCATGTTATTCATATGAGTCAGATCCTTTGAGTGCTAGAATTAAAGCTGGTTGATTGATGTATTGTGATTTGAGGTTTCACCAACAATCACTTCTGTCAGCATGGTGTCTCTAACCGCCCCCCCCCACACACACAAAAGAGGTAGCATTTGAGTTTTCAGATTCATGCCACAGAAGCATAAAACCTACAAACCCCCAAACTTCATCAGAATCAGGGTTTAGAAGTAAGAATAATAGGTTTTACAATTTTGGTGACTCTTTTTTTCACTCATTTAGAATTTGTTTTCATTGTAGTGTCCCTTTGTACCTTCACACTGGTTTGAAAGATTATTGGTTGTTTCTTTCTTTCTTTCTCTCTTTCTCTTTCTCTCTCTCTCTCTCTCTCTCTCTCTCTCTCTCTCTCTCTCTCTCTCTCTCTCTCTCTCCCCCTCCCTCTCTCCCTCCCTCTCTTTCTTTTTTAATGCATCCAGTTTTCTTAATTCTTAACTAAGGATGGTTCCTGCTACCAGCCTCATAGGATGGTGGTAGGGTTTTAAGCAAACAAAGTATTTGTTTAAAAAAAAAAACTTTGGAGATACCTACCTGGATGGCTTAGTCAGTTAAGGGTCTGACTCTTGGTTTAGACTCAGGTCATGATCTCACAGTTCGTGAGTTTAAGCCCCATGTCAGGCTCTGTGCTAACAGTGAGGAGCCTGCTTCTCTCTCTTTCTCTTTCTCTCTCTCTCTGCTCCTCCCATCCATTTGCTCTCTCTCAAAAATAGACACTTTAAAAAACTGTCAATAAACATTTGAAAAGAAGCATTTAAAAAAGAGCACTAAGAATATGTAAAGACATGGGAAGATGTCCACAGAATATTAAATTTAAAAAATAAATAAAAATGATGGGGCGCCTGGGTGGCTCAGTCAGTTAAACATCTGACTTGAGCTCGGGTCATGATCTCACAGTTTGTAGGTTCAAGCCCCACATCGTACTCTGTGCTGACAGCTCGGAGTCTAGAGCCTGCTTTGGATTCTGTGTATCCCTCTCTCTCTGCCCCTCATTCTCATTCATTCTCTCTCAAGAATAAACATAAAAAATTTTTTATTAAAAAATAAAAGTGGGATTTTATAGTTGTATTTTTACAATTAACATTTTTCCTGCAGTTTTGTTAATGTTTTTCTTACACATTACTATGTTCATAAGAAATTTGCAAAATAGAGTTAAAAGAGTTTTTTCTTGTTATTTGTTGATAATCCCACTGCAGAGACAGGTACTTGCTGATATTCGACATATGCATAGAAAGTATAAATTTATGATGAACTTTAAAGTAAACCAAGGGGCACCTGGATAGTCGGTGAAGTGTCTGACTTCAGCTCAGATTATGATCACGGAGTTCATGAGTTTGAGTCCCACATCAGGCCCTGTGCTGAACATGCAGAGCCTGGAGTCAGCTTTGAGTTGTGTCTCCCTCTCTTTCTGCCCTTACCTTCCCTCCCTCTCTCTCAAATATAAACATTAAAAAAAAATTGTAAAACCAATATTATAACTTTTTTTTAAATGCTTATTTAATTTTGAGAGAGAGAGGGACAGAGTGCAAGCAGAGGAGGAGCAGAGAGAGGGGAAATACAGAATCTGAAGCAGCAGATAAAGAGTCTGAGCTGTCAGCCCAGAACCTGATCTGGGGCTTGAACTACGAACCATGAGAACCTGAGCCAAAGTCAGACACTTAACCGACTAAGCCACCCAGGCACCCCTGTAACTTCCTGCGTATCAGATTATGACAAGAGTTCTATGCCACTGATTTTTCCTTTTTTTAAGGAAATTAACTTCTGGGGGTGCCTGATGGCTCAGTCAGTTAAGCATCCGACTTCGGCTCAGGTCATGATCTCACAGTCTGAGGGTCCGAGCCCCACATTGGGCTCTGTGCTGACAGCTCAAAGCCTGGAGCCTGCTCAGATTCTGTGTCTCCCTCTCTCGCTTCCCCTCCCTCACTCACTCTCTGCTCTGTCTCTCAAAATAGAAAAAATAAAGACATTAAAAAAAAATTAAAAAAAATTAACTTATGTACGTGATTCGAATATACCAGAACTCTAGCTCTAGCAAGAAAGAAATAACCTTATTTTATTTACTAGGGCATCGAATTAATCATTGCAGCCAGCTCACCTACCATATACTTGTTAAGATATATTTAATGCAAAAATCTTAAGGCAAGGAGTCTGAAAGTGTTGCTCTTAGTGAAGGCTTTTCCCTGAAGACTCTGAGCAGCGGTTCACACATTTGTGTGAAGTTCAGCTCTTCGCAAGTACCCGTGGAAGGCCCAGGCCTGACTTGCTGAGGTGCCATGAGCCTGACCCGTGGGGCCGTGGCAGGTCGCTGCCCTTTCAGCCTTATCCTGACACTTCCTGTCTTCGTTCTCTCTCCCTCACTGGATGCATATGCATATTTTATATTAAAAGATGATGCAGTGTCATTCACAATGGGAATTCAAAAGTTATTTAAATATACCTCTTATGAGCAAAGATCTGCACTCAAGTTTGGACAGAAGCAATTTGTTAGGCTTAGTTTAAACTTGGTAATTATAATATAGTTTCTTTCCTTAAATTTATCATTTTACCATCAAAATCTAAATGAAAATGAGTGAGATGCTGTGCCTTGATTGTTTCATTCTCCTTCCATCTTTGTGCTTTGTCCCAACAGATGAGCAGTATGGACTAATCGTGGTCATACAGAATCTGTTCATGACTTAATCCCTGGGCACATGCCTTTCCTAAGGTCAAGGAAATAATAAAGTGATAGTTTTCTTTATTCTCCATGAGTGAGGATGACCGCATTACTGTACCTGTCAGGAGATGCTTCTGATTTCCTCTTAATTCTTGTTTTTTACCTAAATCTCTTTAAAAAGTAGGTGTAGACCCTTCATCTTCAACACTAGAAAACAAAACTCCCTTAACAAAATAACACATGCAGGTGATTAAAAGCTAGTCATCTCTTCATTAAAAACTCTGAGACCTCACTCTGGCCATATATAAACAAGTATAATTATTGCTTACATTTTAAATAAAACAGTGAACTATCCTGTAATTCATACTTGACAAATATTAATGGTTCCTTTTACAGCCAACTAGAGTTACTGGGTCATTTTATGAAAGCAGATCAAAAGCATTTGAAACTATATTTTCAAAGTTTTATTTTGGTTTTGGGGTTTTTTTAAATGAATAAGTTTTAATTTCTAACTTTTATCATATTTTTATCTCATTACTAGGAGGCTTTTAATCAGTTTATTAAAATAGTCTTTCAGTCTCAGTACAATCTCATTTTACAATTGTAGCTTTTTTGTTTAAATTTTGGTTTATGTTCTCATTAAGAAATATAAAGATTATAAGCAAAAGTCAATGAAAGAATTAACATGGACATGTTTTGAAAATCTTGTTTAAAATGTTAAAAGTCTAGGCTCTGGGACTATTTGGGTCAGAAATAATTTCTAAAATACACAAAATATATAAATTATGCATGGGAAGAGATATGTGAGATATAGAGACTGAGATATTACATGTTCATTAAGACCCGTACTGCTGAGTGAGTGTAGGTCAGGAAGAAGTTAATGTAAGTATTTTTAAACGGGTTTGTATCTCTGATAAGCAGCACTCTCCTTCTGTTTGTGATCACGGGATAAAAGCTCTGTAGGCTTGTAGATGTTCATTTTTACTGCTACATCATGTAGTGTGCTCTTAAGATTGAGATCTCATTCCCCAGGAAGCATTTCTGTCCAAGATTAATTGCCCTTTTAAAATCAGCGTTTGATGTATTCCTTCGGCTATATCCTGGCTTGGTTTAACCCTCTTTGACCTGACCTCACTGACTATTACCGCTGAGGCTGAGTCAGAACCCTTCAGCATGATGTATGCACCTCAGCCTGTGGTTTTTCATGTTGATGGATTCAATTAGTTGGCGTTTTACTAATGAACATATCTGAGGTTAAAGAATTTATCAGACAGAACCAAATTGTTCAGACAAGTGATAATCCAAAAGCTCATCTCTTTTATTTATTTAAAACTTTTTCAGAAGTATTAAGTATTTTTCAGAAGTTTTACTTTCAGCATCACACATTCCAAGGTAACAAATCAAGTCATTTTCTGCTGAATTATAGAATATAAATGTGAAACCACAAAGCTAAACACAATGGTTACAGCATTTGGCCTTAGATTTCTGCTATTCCATGTCCACAAGTATGAACTTTAAAAAAAGTTAAACTGAAATTTTCTGATTAAAGCATTTTCTTTTGGAGATATACCATTCATTTCTCCAGCTTCCTTTAAATTCAAGGAGATTTAACATATTTAGTATGCTTTTTAATGGTAAAAATGAAGCTCATGCTTCTCTAGCATCTCAGCTGACCTATTTTAAAAGACATTTAGGTCATATTCCTTATTGAAAATTGACTAAGAGGTAAGGACGAAAGTGCAGATCGAGACGGGGAAGACTTGAGCCATGGCTAATAGAAATTTCTACAAGGCAAGTATATCACATACTGTCAGTCTCAAACTGACCTATTTTTAAATGTATGACAAAGATTCTGGAAAGTTTTTTTCTCTACCTGAATGTTCTCATCTTAAGAGGAAAAAAAAGAACATTATCTAAAGTCTACTAAATAATAATAGTACAGTAGGGCTCCTTGAACTAAGTGATATGCTTTACTAAATACACTTGTTGAAAGCACTAACTTCGTTCAGAGGGTTTACAGTCCTTAAGGAATTGTTTAAGCTGTCATTCTTTCTGTTCTTTGCATAATAATCAAGTCTGGATTTTCGTTGTTGTCATCTTTCCTTCTTTTCTCTCTCTTTTTTTTTTTTTTTAGCACATTCATGAAATTTGTGTGCTGCACTGACACTGCATCATAATGAGACTGAGTAATTCAGAGTCTATTAACATTAAGCCAGATTTTCACAGCCCTTTGCATGCTAATTACATAGTCAAATCCACGGTTTTTATATATCTTTTGATGTATCTGGTACTGAAAGAATTACTGTACTCCCAAAACTTTGTGTACAGGAAGAGAACTACAATGAGTGTTTACTTTTTGTTACTATACTATGATCTTTTAAAAACTAGTCTGCTGTCTTCACTTACTCTATAATATTTTCAGTTTATATTCTTGTATTTTTAGGGAGTGACCAGGAGAGAGGAGTGGGGAAGAGAGTCACTAATTTTATTGTGTTGGTCTGTGTGCTGAGTGCTCTACTTGGATATCCCACTTAATCTCCATGCAACCCTGGAGATTAGAATTCTTTATCCACACTATGAGAAGAGGAAATTAAGACTCAGAAGATTTGAGTGATTTCCCTAAGAATTTGAAACTAATGAACTATGCTAATTTGAACTCTGAAAGAAATATTTTGCTGTTTGAGCGTAAAAGACTCATGCTAAAACTGGAAGACATGTTAGTGATCCTCTGTTCTAGAACCTGGTTTACAGACTGACCCGTGGAGTCCTATCAGGAATTCCCATGGGTCGGAAGTCAGCAAAGCAGCAGGACTTGGGAGATGTACAATGCCACATCAACCAGAGCCGCCCCTCTCTCCCCTCTCTCTTGCCCCTCCCTGTATTATATACAGGGTTTCTGCATAAGATCCGGCTTAAGGAAAAATTCTACACCCTTATTATCGTAATAAGATTTACTCAAGGGAGCTTTGAAAAGCAGACTTTATCCCAGAGACTGATTCAGAAGGTCTAGAGAAGAGGCCAGTTTATACATATTTTTAAATCTCCCAAATGAGTCTGATCATCAGCCAGATTTGCAGACCATGGGTCTACACAGATACCTTCATTTTATTTATAAGAAGATACCCTGGAAGAGCTGTGAGGTCTGCTCAGATTCCATTATTACCAGAATTGGAATTCCACTTGCCTGCCTCCCAATTTATCTTTCAGTAGCACCTTGTTAGCCAACAGTGCACACTTAACCCTTGTTCCTTTATGTCTTGTTTACATTATTATGCCTATCATTATAGTCATAGTGTATATTTTACATATCCACACATATGTAATACATATATTACTACATATATAACAATATATGTACACACTGTTACAGAGGCATCATTTTTTATATATACACAAGAAGTTAATATTGAAAGTTTATAATTTTCATTAATGACTTGTGTGGCTAATGTAAAACCTTTTTTGCTTCCATATGTAATTCTTACCATTCTAATCATATAACCAACATCAGTCTGAATGTATTTTTCTTAAAATGTCACACAGCTCTAAAAATGCTCACTTTGAAGTAGATGCTAGTGAAGAATTGAGTTTATTTTTGTTAGGCTATTGGTGATAATACAAAATTATATGATAGATTTGCATTTTTATCTTTTATAGTATTTACAAGTAAGATAAATACAAGAAATGAAATTTTCTTGTTATATTCTTTGTATTGATAAAAGATCTCTTTGGGTTTAATATCTAACTCTTAAAGTGAATTGAATTCCTCCTTTACCTAATGAATACACATGTCTATGACATTACTTTCTTTTTCCTTAATTTACAAACCCAAGCATTTATGAATGACTGTCCTTATATTTAAAAAATGAATTAAAATAATAATGTGTAAAAATTGTTATGGAGACATTTTACACAATAATGATACACACTTCTCAAAATTGTCCTGGTTAAGAAATTCAAAGAAAGGCAAAAACTAAGCAAATTAAAGAAGAGTATTTAGAAACAGGAAAATTCAATGCAATGTGTGATTCTTGGACTGGATTCTAGACAGGGGAAAGAAATAATTGGGATAGTTCATAAAATTTGAAATGATCTCAGAATAGTATATCAGTATTAATTTTCCAATTTTGATAGCTGTGTTATGGTTATGTAAAAGATATCTTAATAGGAAGTTATACACTAACATTTAGGAGGAAAGGGCGCAGCATTTCTAATTTACTCTCTAATGATTCAGAAAATAATTATATGCACACAGAATGATAAAGCAAATGGGGCAAGATGTAAGCAGTTGATGGATCTTGGTGAAGGGGAAGCCTTGTACTACTCTAGCAACTTTTCCAGAAGTTTGAAATTCTGTCAAAATCAGGGGGCACCTGGGTGACTCAGTCAGTTAAGCATTCACCTGTTGATTTTGGCTCAGGTCATGATTCCAAGGTGAGATTGAGCCCTGTGTCAGACTCCTCACTGACAGCAATGGAGCCTGCTTGACATTCTCTCTCTCTCCCTCTGTCTGCCCTTTCTCCACTTGCACTCTTTCTTTCTCTCTCAAAATAAATAAACATTTAAATGTATCAAAATTACTCCCCCAAAAGTGCCCTGTATGAGAGAATTTCATAGTGAACTAGTTCACTCGATTGCTGTCTCAAATGTTTGCCTACTTTAAAGCATCCAACCACCTCTTAAAAAAAATCTGAGTGGGTGAGATATGGTGTAATATTTTTCTCCTGAGTCATTTGCTTTGTAGTGATAGATTTATTTCCAAGGATTAAATTCTAGATTCCCATTTTGAAACACAAAGACATATTTACCAAAAACATTTACTTTAACAATATCATTAAGTGTTTCCTTTCTGCTGTTAAGAAAACAAGCAACATCTGCTACGTTTTCGCTGCTCCGTTTTGTTCTGATATTACCAAAACGTCCAGTCGTGCTCTGTGGTTATTTGTGGCAGCATGAGTTCAGGTGATAGCATATATACTTCTTGGCTTATCTGAAAACATTTAGACTTTTCAGTGTTTTAATTACCAAAACAGTCTTTATAGGTAGAGCTCATCTCTTTTCTGCTTAGTAGTGCCAGTTGTCAGAAACTATTCTCTCAACTTTAATTTTGGCCGTGTCTTCTGGTGGTGTCTTCTACCAGCCACAAAATTATCCAAGTTCTGAAAGCATTTATTGACTGATTACTAAGTGTCGGGCACCAAACTGGCACTGGAGGTCACAGTGATGAATAAGAGAGAAACTTCAATAATCCCGAGGGAACTGCTACTCCATTCTAAGAATTCCTCCGGTGACAGTTGTGTCACTGGGGTAAGTCAGAAAACAAGAAAGATTAAAAATGCAGGCAGTGACAAAATATATATTTAAAAGCTTAAACTGTTGTGCTGGGGAATATGACAGATGGATTTTCACAGTTGCCTTAGTAACACTTTTATGTTACGTATTAAAGTGGCCCCAATTTAGGGGGGCTGGGTGACTCAGTCAGTTAAGTGTCTGACTTCCAGTCAGGTCATGATCTCATGGTTCACAAGTTCAAGTCCTGCGTGGGGCTCTATGCTGACAGCTCAGAGCCTGGAGCTTGCTTAAGATTCTGTGTCTCCCTCTCTCTCTCTCTCTGCCCTCTCCCACTCACACTGTCTCTCTCTAAAATAAATAAAAATTAAAAAAAATTTTTTAAAAAGTGGCCCCAATTTAAACCAGAGAGTTGGTGCTGCCCTATTCAGGTCTCTGATAACGTGATTCATTATTAGGTTTGATACACAAAGAATTTGAATAGTGCCTATGTTCTCCACCTTATATTGTACACCTCAGACTCCCTTGATGCTTTTTGTGTAACAGGGTTAGTCTTTTGCCTTTTGCCTTTCAAACACACTTATGCATGAGTATGCCATATTGTATTTGCTCTCACATTTAAATACTGCTTTAGGCACAATGTTTTCGATTATTGCGTTGAGACTTGTTTCTTCTACTCTTGTTTCAGTGTATCCAAAGGTAGCTCTGGCTTAAGGAAAAACTTTACCGATAAGGAACTCTTAGACCACTGTTCTTTCACTTTTTGACTCAGTGCTAAGTAGGAGGAAGATTCTGAGAATATTAAAGTATTTCAAAGAAATATACATAAGAATATGAAGAGAATGATACCGGAAATGTTTTCAAATATTCTAAGAAAGATTTAATGCAGTAAAAACTTGGCAATCTAGAACTTACAAAGAATGAATCACTCCAGATACCTGAGGGTTTATCCATTTGAATACCAACAGTTTAAAATCTTCTCATAGTACTAATACTATACTTTCTGTAGTATTCTGTACATTGCTTAATCTTTTATTTATAGATGATTCCCATCATTATGAAAATTAGTCATTGTATTAACACTTAGGATCACAGCTGTGTGAAAACTATGTGGAGATGCAACAAAGATTGTCAGAAAAGTCAAAACAGTGAAAGCATTTTTTTAGGTGAGAAGTAGTATGAGGTAACACTGTTTTCCAAAATTATTTTGAAGTGTGGCAGCGATTCAGGGTTTGTTTTGGAACTTCTACGTGGTTGTTTGGGGTTGATAGTGCATTTGTTAGCTTTTTATATTTTGCATCATTTTATCAGTTATCTAGTGTTTTTGTGTCTTCTCCTATAGTCGGTCTGTTGGCTGTCACCTCCCAGGACTTGTGCTGCCTCTAAGGGGAAGTTCAAATACTTCTTTAAAAGGCTCTCTTGTTTGAGGTGCCAACCAAACGGTTATCACCATGCATCATCAGCCCATTTTGCCAGACATTAGAGCACTAGGGATGCACGGGGCCCAAAGGGAAAAGGAGGGTATTTCCCTCTCCTACAGTTCCATGAGTTCCCTGTTTCCTTGTTGTCTTCTGTCTCCAGGAAGCTGAGAGCTTTAGACATTGTATTTTGGAGAGATTAAGAGACAAACCAACAATTGTTGCTGAATGAATGACACAGTTTCGTGAAGGTTGTTTTGTTTTGCTCTCAGAAAAGGATTTGGGTTTTGCTTTCCTTGTTTTCCCATGACAACCAAGGAAATGGTTCTGAGCAAGCTCCTGTTTACAGGTTGTCTGTACAGCATATCAAAGGCATAAAAGATACAAAATTAACCCTAAATTTATAATAAAATTTGAATTTGAAAGAAAAGCAGAATTGCAGCTCTCTTTCAATGAGCCAATGGGGTGTTAACAGAAATCAATCAGTTTTCATGACTCTAAAACAGGAATCCTGAGTCAGACTCTTCGTTCCTTGTCATGAAAACTGTAACTCGTGACTCTAAAACTTTCTGATACGTATTTAAAAACCTTGATTAAAAATGAACGTACAGCTCCCATCTGTTTAATTAAATGTCTCCCCAAACACCAATCTTATTTTTGATTATTTCTAGTCATATTTCTATTTTACATGTTTTAGTTATATATTGACCTGTTTCATATACCTATCATATTTAATAACCACTTAGTTCAGTTTTTAATGTGTAACTAAAATAAATTTTGGTCAGTGGGCACAATGGGCTGTTTTCTCCACTATAGTTTCATTAACGTCAATCTTAGGTAAGCACAGTAATTAAGAGAGAATGAATACTTTCACATACAGCAACAGAATTTTTATCAGAATTCATTGCAACCCTCAGGTTTCTGTTTTGGGTGATACATATTGCAACATTTGAACTTTCTCCATGTCCACATTTCCTGCTCAGGAGACAGACCAGGTTTAACTGTTAAAGCTATAAAATCCACTTCACTCACCAAGGTTTTTCAAAAGGCAGCAGATTATTTCTTTTTCCTTCTGTTTTGACCCTTCCTGATTACTGTTGGATTTCTTTCTTGGAATAGATGGGGAAAAGAAGAATCAAGTGCTGATTCATGGAATTGAGCCAATGTTGGAAACACCTCTGCAGTGGCTGAGTGAACACCTGAGCTACCCAGATAATTTTCTTCATATTAGTATCATCCCACAACCAACTGATTGAAGGATCAACTCTATGCCTGAATGGAATGGCCCTTAAACAGGATTTACCAGAGCATGTCACCCTTCTGCTTCAATCAGGTTTGGTGGAGGCAACCTGACCAGAAACACTACTGCAAGCCAAACAGGAAGATGATTCCATGGGAGATAAGGGCACTTGGGCTGGTCTTACTTTGCATCACCACTGCTTTCCTCCACTGCCGTCATTAAACCTCAGCTGCGGCGTGAAAGACTTCACAGGACCACTGCGAGTCTTCTGTTTTCTTGTAAAATATAATGAAGCCGAAACCTTTGGCCTAAGAAGAAAATGGAAATATGTGCCACTCGATTTGTATTTCTGATTAACAAATAAACAGGGGTATTTCCTAAGGTGACCATGATTGAACTTTAGCTCGAGGGAGTGGAAACATTGGTTTAATTTTCTAAAGAATTCGACTTAAGAAAGTAAAAGAGAAATTCTGTTATCAATAACTTGCAGTAATTTTTTGTAAAAGATCCAGTTACAGTAAACCCATCTTTCCTTAATGAAAATTTCCTATGTTTACAGTCTGTCTATTGGTATGCAAACAATCTTGTAACTTTGATAATGAACAGTGAGAGATTTTTAAATAAAGCCTCTAAATATGTTTTGTCATTTAATAGCATACGAATTTGTCACTTTTCCAGTACTTTCTGACCCACATACAGAAGATCACTGTTTTTACTCCATGTTACCATTCAGGCAGATTGTCAGTGACAAGGAGTGGACAGAGGGCATAAGAAAGATAATTTGTCTCAGGAGCCGTCATAGAATTTCTTGCTGCCGATTATTAAATCTATGTTCTTTACATGCTAAAGGCATAAATGTTATCATTTATCTTTGCTGTTTTATCACTGTAAACACTGTCAAATCATAGTATGCTAAGCATCTGTATAAGATAATTTTGCATTTTTGGGAAAAAACCCAGTCTTTTCCAAGTGAGTGTTTTTCATTGGCTTCAGGTCTGTTATTTCACTGTGGGCCCTGGCAGCCAGTCTTTGAAGTCTTAAGATTACCAATCTCTTGACTTAACGTTACCAAAAATATTCAGAGGTTCCTGGAGTTCTTATTCAGCATAAGGAAAGTTTTGCTGCACTTTATTACCATGCTGCTAGGGTTCTACCAGCTGAACGCACTTGTGCATTACACGGTTTGTTGTGAGCTAGCCTGCTGTCCATATTGAATGTTGACCCATTTGAATATGCTAAAAGACATAGTATCATATGACAATGCTTTTAGGTTCCATAATAAAAATGAATGTTCTTCTTAGAAAAATTGTGCAAGTGTCAAAGTGAGATCCTGCTAGTGCTCACTGCTTCCTTTTTCCTCTTGTGATTTTCACTGATTAATAGTAGTATATTTATTCACAAAATGAGAAAAAATTTGTTAAAGAGCAGATATTCTGGAATGAAATGTATAAGGCTCAATCCAAAAGCAAAACATAGGGTACCAATGTGAGAAAACTCACCATAATTGTCAATAAAATGAAAAGTGCCATTTTAGTAAAGGCAGAAAAAAAAATAACAATATTTGAGTTGCTTAAGGACAGAAAACCCACTGACTTGTATTTTTTCAAAGGAGGTTGATCCGAATATGATTGTTCACATTAAGGGTGTTTATTCGTCTATTCAGTGTGGGGGTTTTCCCCCTTGATGTTTTGACAGACTGAAGTGAGCTTCAGTGAACTAAAGGATCAAAATGCCAGGGAGTGCTCAAGCTATAAAGAAGAAAGTGTGGTAAGAACGGTAAGCCATAGTAGTTTTCCACAGACAAGACCAATTTGAGGTTTCTGCAGTGGGCTCAAGTGAGCTACGGATCTTGACTTCCAGATTTGAAAGTCAGTGTTATCAAGCCATTGCCCAGTGTCACTTGTTCATTAGTACACCAGCATCGTAACGTATGACTCTACACTAGTCCCAGGTAAGTCAAGCCCCGGTCCCCAGAGGAAAAATACAAACAGAAACTAGTGCTGGCTTAAATATCTATTTTTGTTTCTTTTTATTTGAATATTTAAATTTTATGGTTTATTAAAAAATTAAATACAATTTTGTGTCTGTCATTATTTCCAGAAGTTGGGAATGAAATTTCTATAAAGCAAGTTACCTATTGGGCTATTGGGGGAATTATTAAAATTTCCTTAGTCTTCTGCTTGTCTGAAAGTCTCTCAAAGCCATAAAAGATACAAGGAATAAAGGAGAACATACGAAAGGGCCACAGATCTCTATGTGCTTGTTTCAGTCACTCTTGGTAGTGACCTCCCCCCAAGAAAATGGAAACATATTTTTAAATTACTGGCATTGTTAACTAGGAAGGTATAAATTCAGCCTAAATAAAGTAAATCATTGCTTGTCCGGCATAGTGTTGTTTTTCATTTGGATGACCTAAGTTCTGACCGTGGATAGAATTGAATTGAGAAGCACCTTCTGTGTCTAGAGACCCAAAGTAGTCTGCTCCTAATTAAACAGAGTTGACCTCCCGTCTAGAGTGTGATGTATAGACCACATGGCAGCCAGTCTAGGGTGAACCGATGAGTGTATTAAGTCCTGTAATATTTGCCCCCCATTCAATGGAAACTAGTTAGGAATTGATCATTTGCCAAGAAAACAATATGCAAGATTTTATATTGAGTGATAGTAACTTTTAATAGTGTGTTTATTTTTGATAGGCAATATGAGATGACTTTTTCTTTCAATTTTCAAAAACTTGGTTTATGTGGGTCATACCAAAAAAGGACAGTCTCACTTTTTATTTATCATACTGTTGATATTTAGGTCTGAGGTGAGTCGAGTTTCCTGTTAGATTGTTGAAATAGAAGTGTAGAATCTTGAGGTATGATAGGAAAAACTCAAGTGTGATGATATTTGTAGTCAATCCCATTCATAGTCATGAGATGGAATCTGCCAAAATACTGTCTCCTTTGAGTTATATCATCTTCCCAACTGTTTTCTACATATATCCCTTTCCTGGTCTGAAAGTATTAAAAATTAGCCATGGTGGTCTTGTAGAGGAGAGAAACATGCCTCTTTTCAGATCATTGAGGTTAAATGATAGTTTGTAATTATAAAAATTCATTTGCCATGCAGCTTTATTTGACAGAAGAATCCTTTTAAGTCTCTCTTGTGAATTACAAGTTTGATCCTTTATTAGCAAAAGTAATACTACTATGGAATCTAATAAGCACAATATAGTATAACCATAGTGAGAAAAGGGGCTCAATTTTAGATCCTTTAAGTGTGTTATTAAATGTGAAGGTTTTTTAATATTTAGCTATTTTTGTTAACTGAGAATGTACTAGAATGATCCACAGTGAGATACAGACAAATCTGAAGATGCGGGAATGTTGGTATGCTTTGACATACCAGTTCATTCTTTTGAAAGTGATAAATTTGGCTTTCCCTCTGTAACATCCCCACCCCCCACCCCCACCCCCACTTCACAGAGATAAATAAAACACAACCAGGCTGTTTCCTTTGTTTTCCCTGGTTCTTAGCAGTGTCTAGCACATAGCTGGTGTTTTGCAGATGTGTCTGAAAAGAAGGAAAAAATGAACTCAGGATTATTTAATGGCACTTTAAAATCAGTGTTGTATTTTTTTGTTAAAAATACCCACTATAAAAATAGGAAGAACCGAGTCGTTTAGAAATCAACAAAGTACAGATAGTTCGGGTTTGCATTACTGTGAAGACTTGCTTACTCAAACCAGCTACTTTCAGTAGGAACCACTGTGGATCAGATCCTTGCGTCAGTCCACATTCATTTTAGCTGCAGAGTAGACCGCAGTGCATAGCTTCTGTTTCAACATCACTGTAATGGAAGCAGCCCCTAAAGCTGGAGCTATTCTCATCAAGCATCTGGAGGTATTTATTAATTTTGACCTTTTCATAAATGAGTGGTTTGTGTCTTGCTTTTGCCTCCAGTCTTTACTTTTGAAAATGTAATACATTTTTAGCAAGAAGGTTAGACCTGTGAGCAAAGTAGACGGTTAAAACCCTGTTCATGAAAAGCTTTAAGAGAAATATAGGGGTTTCAATCTTTTATACTGAGTGAAAGAAGATGTCTACGTACTTCACAGAGTTACTTAGAAAGTCCTGAGGTCTTTTCCCCCCCACATTTATAATGGTTTTTAATATTTGCCTGGATTCTGGTTCTCACACTGAGCCTATAAACTCCACAAGAGCAGAGACCCAGTCTGTTTGGTTCAGTATTGTATTCCCAAGACCCAGCACCATACCTAAAACAATGGACTGCATTAAATACTTGTTGAATAAAATGAAAAAGCTGTATGACGTATCTCCCTTTAAGAGTCCAAAGCACATTGACGTATTAAAGGCACTGAGAAGTTGTAAGGTCATAAGAGTTACGTGATCCAGCATCTCCCAAACTATTTTCAGTATAGGAATTACACACACACCCATAACACATCATATTGAAAACTAGCTTGAAAATGCTACGTTGAATCATGAGGTCATAATGACCTAGAGTTTATAGCAGAACCCTTATTCCTGCTTTTTTGGCAACTTTATTTGAAAGAAGCTCCAAACAAAATACCGCTAGCCTGTTCATTCCTCGCTCCAGATATGCCCCATTTTGTCAGCGTTGCTCTTAAAACTCAGCAAGTGTATAATGAGTAGTACATGATAAGGGATGTGCAGAGGATGCAATAGTTTAGAATTCATAATGCCAGTGTTGAGTGGGCAGTGCAAATGTTCATCAGTGCTGTAGTTTAACATGGCACATTCAAAGTTAGATTCAGTAAAAGGCCGGGAACCACAAGTTCTTATTACAGAATGTTCAAATATTGAAACTGAGGCAAATGATTAATGGCGTGGAGAAGACTCACTTCTCAGTCCTTAAGTATGAGATAAAGAGGAATCAGGTGAATAATTGCTCTCAGGGAGCCACAATAAAGCTAGCCAAAAGAGCCACGGAGCTGATATGTGGCATTCTAGGAAAATAATCACCAACAGCCCCAGAGGGAGTGCTGACGGCCCGCTTCGTGGATAGGCGGTACTGGCGTGTGCGGCAAGCACTTTCAGTTCCTAGGGTGATACATGGGATGGGGTAGCCTTCTTTTTTTTTTAGGTTTTAATTTTTTTAATGTTTTATTTATTTTTTGATACAGAGAGAGAGACAGTGCATGAGAGGGGGAGGGGCAGAGAGAAAGGAGACACAGAACCGGAAGCAGGCTCCAGGCTCTGAGCTAGCGGTCAGCACAGAGCCCGATGTGGGGCTCGAACCCACAAATGTGAGATCTGACCTGAGCCAAAGTTGGAGGCTTAACCGACTGAACCACCCAGGCGCCCCAGGATAGCCATCTTTTTGTGTTGTCTAGTGGACATTTTCCAGATAACAAGTTATGTTGCTGAAAACTTACCTCCATTAACTTAGATGTTGATATTTTTGTTGCTCAGAACTGTTGGTTTTTAGCTTTCTTTTCCAGAGACACCAACTCAATGACCCATTAACTCTATCTGATCCACTTTGTGCAAGCCTAGGGAAAAATTTCATGCTCTGACTGCTGGCCTTTTTCTGGGTTTGCCATGTCAACCAAACATTCCTAATGACTATATTTCTATAGCTCCTTTTGTCACGATTTTGAAATGAATTATCGTGGGATATGACATATCAATTTATCCTGATATCTTTGATCTACTGTGATGATGATAGTATTTAAGTGTGATAGAAAGTTATTGGTGACCTCTAAAAGTATCAACTGAAGCCAACTTTAGATGAGGGGTAGCCATGTTAGGGATGTGTCCATGTGCATGCACATGAGTGTATACATACATCCATAAAGATCATGGGGGAGCAAATCAGATAAAGGCTAAGTTACTTTTGAACTGTACCATACTTAATAGAGTAAAACAATAGAAACGCCAGGTAAGTTGTGATTAGCAGTAGTCCAATTCAGATGTCTGGTAGCCATACTTCTTTTCTAGGGAGAGCAAAGCCCATACATTGTCTTTAAGAAAAACATTTAGGACATCTTAGTACAACCAGCTCTTAATTGCTAATCCTGTATTAAGTATATTCTCCCAGATTTTATAGAACTCCATGTAATTCATTCATCTATTCAAATATTTATGAAGCAGTTAGAGCAGTGGATTTCTGGGAGGAACAAGACATGGTCTCTGACCCCAAGGAACCTCTGTAAGAGGAGAGAAGAGAAATAATTACAGAGCATAATAGTTGGAGATTGCAGAGAGAAAGGCACAAGCACTCTGAGAAAATCGAGCTGAGAAAACGATTTACTTTGAGCTAACTAGATGGTATCTCACATGACCTCGCAGAAACATTTGGCAGTTGTTGATTACACCTTCATTCTTGAAACACTTTCTTCACTGGACACCACACCCTCCTGGTTTTCCTCTTTTCTCAGCCCCTTTCTCAGTTTTCTTTGATGATTCTTCTTGACCCCTACATACTGAAATATCTTGGGCTTTGGTCCTCTTCTGTGGCCACATTCAGTACATGAGCTCATCCCATGGCTTTTGACACCATCCAGATGTTACTTGAAGTATTAACTTCTCCCATGAGCTCCATACTTAACACCCAACCACCTGCTTGACATCCATCTTAGATGTCTAATATACAATTCAAATCTTATTTGGCCAAAGCAGAACTTCTGACTTGTCCCTCAGACCTGTACCTCTCCCGCTCTTTCCCATCTTAATAAACAAACACAACCCAGCTCCAAAGCCTATATTTTTACTTCCTCTCTGCCCTTTACACATATAACTATCAACAAGTCTGATGCATCTACCTTAAAATATATACTGAATATTACTTCTTACCACTTCCATCATTATCACCTAAGTCTAAGCAATCGTCCTTTCACTTGGACTACTGCAGTAGCCTTCCATCTTGTGTCTCTGCTTCCGTTCTTGCTCTCTTCCAACACAGTGACCTTCCGAAAACATGAGTGACATCATAGCCGTTCCTTGAGCAGAATGTCTCAGTGTCTTTCTGTGCCACATAAAATGGGTCTAAAATCCTTACCAAATTCTGCTTGACCTAGTCCCTGCTTCTGACCTCATCACTCTGCCTTTGTTATTTTATTACGTCTACACCAGCCTCCTTGCCCATCTTGTCCTTGGAATATGCCAAGATCATTCCTCTAGGGAGTCCACACTATATATGGCTATGTAGTTAACAGTTATTGAATGTTTACAATCCCAGGGACTGTTTTTCAAGCATTAGCTCATTTAATTTCAGAGATATCTGAGATAGTTACTGATAACTATCCCCATGGGGAAACTGAGGCATGGGACAATTAAGTAACTTTACTAACATTATGAGGGGAGTGACAGAGCCAGGATTTAAACCCAGGCAGAATGGGTTCAGGGTCCACTTCCTGCAGGAGCTTTGGTTTGTCTTGCTTTTGGTCACACAACAAAATGTTGATCTTCATAGCTCTTAACAGTGCCAGACATCACAAGGCCTTATTAAATGTGAACTGAATGCATAAGTTTACGTAACATCTGAGTTGTTTATGAAAAGTTTTATTGAAGAAGGCTTTTTTAGCTAGAGCTTGAAGAGACTGGCGGGGGGGGGGGGGGGGGGG